>NC_142518.1:14939500-15256000 GCF_057876585.1 Rhinolophus sinicus | reverse complement strand
ACTAATGTCTTTCAGAAAAATATGTGATAAAATCAGTAACGTTTTTATAGGTTAATTAAAAACTCATACTACCTTTTCCATCTCTCTTTTTTCCTTATTCAAATAATTGTTTTTATGTATTTTTTAAATTAAAGCTTATTGGGTTGACAATTGTTAGTAAAGTTACATAGATTTCAGGTGTACAATTCTGTATTACATCATCTATAAATCCCATTGTGTGTTCACCACCCAGAATCAGTTCTCCTTCCATCACCATATATTTGATCCCCCTTACCCTCATCTCCCACCCCCCACCCCCCCGTACACTCTGGTCACCACTAAACTATTGTCTCTATGAGTTTTTGTTCCATCTCTTTTTAATTTTTTTTATTTTTACGATATTCTTAGATCATGGTTCAGCATCTGTTCTCCTTCTTCTCTCCTAAACCTGCCTTACTGAGACATTTCATTACCAATGAATATTTCATTTGAAGAATTGAGAAAGTTATCAAAAGCAGTATTACTTGGAAAATGGAACTTACAAGATCTTCTACTAAGAGAGATATCACCAAAACTATAATGAAATATATTTTATTTTAATTTTTGCAGCTGTGAGGATGTATGCTTTCAGTTAAGTGTATGAAAGGTAATTCACTGCAAAAATGTCAGCATCTGTAAAAACAGAGAACACAAAACAGACTAAATTTAGTAAGAAAGAAGCTAAAGGCACCTGTTTTATTATATAAGGTTGTTGAGAACACAGTAGCTTAGCCCAACAAAAAACTGGGCAAATGGCCAGTGTTTGGTGGGCAGAAAAAGAAACTTTTCCAGATGCACTACATACACCCCCAACATCTTCCTAATGTATTTGCCATTCTTCCCATTGTCTTAAAAACAGTTCTAAGAATTTACTTCCAGAAACTGCACCTCCCAGAAGTCCTGTCTAGAGCTGTGATGCCCCAAATAGTAGCCACTAGTCATATGTACCTGTATAAATTTAAATTAACTAAAATTAGAAATTTAGTTCTTCTGTCACAGCAGCCACATTTCACATGCTTGATAACTACATGTGGCTGTTTGCTGCCATATTGGATAGCTAAGATTGTTTCTATCATCACAGACATTCCATTAAACTGGAATTTACTAGTCTTAGCAGTACAAAAGTCAAACTTACTTGCTAACCAGAGGAAATTCTGTGTTCTTTTGGAGCCCTATTGAACATAGAGATTAATTCCGTGTCTCAGTTTTCTTCTTAAAAAATGGATATAAAAATAATGATCAACTCCAATGGAAGGGTGTAGATTTATGTTTAAGTGTCCTAAGAGGCATAATTCTAAACAAAAACCCCTACATATGGAAAACTACTGTTATAACTCAATCTGGGGAGGGGGGAATTAAGATGTAATATGCAGAAGGATTACCATTGTTTCTCAAAATATAGTCTATGTGCCACTTACTTTGGACTCCCCCACATTGTTTGTTAAAAATATAGATTTTTGTACTTTATCTCAGAGCTACTGAATCAGACTATTTGGAGTGGAACCCATAACTGGGCATTGTAACAAGTAGGCATACTATTTGGGAAAAAAAATGCCCTCTTGGAAAAAAGGTAATTTCTAGCCCTCCCTAGCATCTCCCACTTTGTATTTACATTTTAATTTGGCTGATTGAATTTATGACTCCTTTGGTCATTCAGTGATTTTCAAATCTTTTTGAAAAGTCAGCAATCTCTGCAACAGTGAGATTACACCCATGGTCCTGCAGAGAGAGTTAAATTGCAGTGTATTCCACACTCGCTTTTCCTGTGACTGGGCAGTACCATTGTGTTTTAGCAATGTTATTTAGTAAATCTCACATAAATTGCTCATTTGGGACTAGCCAAATGATTACCTAGGAAATATTTCGCACAGTTTCTGAAAGAAGCAGTTTCAAATGCGAACAGCAGGAAAACACAGCCATTAAAAGAGAAAGAATGCCTATGTTTTTACAACAAAATAATTAGAAGTCATTACTAGCGCTGTTTAGATTTTGGTACCCCATCTATCTTACTTTCAATTAGAAACAATGTGCCCAAATAGCAAAAGTCTGGCTAAACATGAGTGCATTTTGACTGCATTGTTATGATAAAGTGTGACCCCATCTGATAACATAGTCTATGCAATTTTCTTTAAGTACAGCTTTTGTTGGCTGGGACTAGTTTTTGAGATAAAGAGCTGGGTAGAAATTTCAAGAATTTATATCCATTTTTCCATCATAATAATAGAATCTCAGAGATGGAATTTTTTAGTGTAAGCCCCATTTCTACTCAATGTCTGGATCTCTGCACAGGTTTCCCAGCCAGTGATTGTCCATCCTCTATTTGAACTCTTCCAGAAATGAGATTATCATTTCCTCCAAAGGAAGTCATGCCCCCTTTGGGATAGCCTTTACGCATGAAAATTTCCTGTATTTTGTATCATTTGGCTCTAGTTCTGCCCTCTTGGACCACATAGAGTAAAGTTAATGTCTCTTTACATGACAACTTTTCCAATAGTGGAAAATTACTAGGGTGTTCATCGTCATCTCCATTGTGTGTTCAGAAATATTTTCTTTTAACTAATATATTCTGGCTTTCAGCATATGGTGATGAAAATGAAATCATTATAAATTTCTTGTACTTCAAAACACTTTTTCATATTATAACTCTTAATTTAGACAATTAAGGGTTGATAGTTCATAGTTGCTAATTCAAGAAACCTAACCTGCAACAAAGATTGTCTTGACTAATAGAGATTCTTAAGAAAATATATCCATTTCATGTAAACTTCAATAGTGTATCTATTGAATCTCTTTGATAAAAGCTCAAACTTTATTCATTAATTCAGCATATTTATTAAATGCCTAACTGCTACATGTAGGGATACAATCATGATCTAGAAGCCTAAGATCTAGAGAAACAAGCATTTAGATGCCTATATAATATGAACCTTAAGCATTGCCTCTGTCATGAGTACTCATGTGGAAGTGGGCAGAGGGCTCAAAGCAGCAGAAAAGGCACTAATCCAGTTATCAGAGAGGCAATATCTAATTTTGTCAATCCAGCTCTGCCTTGTAAATATATCAAGTGGCCTTCAGCAAGTCACTTAGCCTGACTCAGCTGCATTTTCTATGTTCTGCCTACCTCATGAATTTGTGTGCATTTTGATCAGTTTCGATGATGCTTGTCAAATGACTATCTTATTAAAGAGAACGAAGCATAGTTTAAATAAAGACATAATAATCTGTATGTGCTATATTGCTTTACAGTTTACAAAATGATTCTTAAACATATACTTAAATATTTTCAAAGATTTGCGAGCTCTTATTCTATTTTTCAAGCAAAGAAACTGCAACTATGATGGGATAGGCATTGAATTTAAAAATTATTGTACAATGAATTTTATCATTATCTTCTATGTAACCATATCCAGGTTGTTTTGTTAATGTCTGAAAATTTTTTTCCCTCAAAGTCAAGTCAGCTGTCTACTTTGTAGACAGCTAAAGCTAATTTGATAAATTATGATGTCTTCTTCTTTAACAGCCTTAATTTTTTTAACAACAGATATACTTTTGCCAATTTCCATGGTCTTTGCCAAACTGTTCAAGTAACTGATTTTATGGCTTGATCCCATGAAGCTTGTTTTCAATTTGACAATTTGCCTCCTACTATTTTAAAAGTAGTTGCAAAAACATGGATATCAGAAGGATAATAAAAAGACTTCTTCAATTAGTAGCTTGATCCTCGTCTGTGTTAGTTCCCTTTTCCCAGAAATATACTTTGTAATATTTTGTTAGTTGAGTTTTAAGTGTCTCAGAGATGGGGGATCTGGCACTTCCTTGGCAGCATATTTCACAGTTTTAATAATCTTAACAGCTTTAGTACCCTGGAATATGTTTAATCAAGTATTATTTGTTTGTATAGGTTAAATTTTTCCAAGGGCTTTTCATCACCCTACCAATAGAAATTTTTTAAAGGTCTCATCACTTTTTATTTGCTTAAACTTTTACCTTTTATTTTTAGTGTTTAAAATAAAAAGTTTGAGTGAGCATTTTAGTTTGTCCCACAAAGGCCTTCAATGATTCTATGCAGGATCACTTTCAGTATGTGTTTCTCAATCCTACAACTTTCTTCCCTTGTCCCTTCCCATGAAATTAAGTTAGTTCTCTATATTCTTTTTTATGTAGCAATAATTAAAATAGTACCTACAATTTACTCCATGTTTACTACGCACATATCAGGTGATGGGCTATGCACTTTACCAGGGTTTCTCAACCTTGGTGCTATTGACATTTTGGGTCAGATAATTTGTTGTTATGGGCCCTGTCCTGTGCATTGTAGGATGTTGAGCAGTATCCCTGGCCTCTACCCACTGGATGCTAATAGCACCCCCAACTTGTGGTAACCAACAATGTCTCCGAACATTGCCACATGTCCCCAGAAAAGTAAAATTTCCCCTGAGAACCACTGACTTACATGTTCTCATTTAACCCTTATAAAATCCTTGTAAAACAAATGGTATTATCCCAGTTTTATAGCTGAAGAAAATAAGGCTAAAGGAAGATAAATAATTTATCTAGAGTCACACAGCTAGCAAATGGAGAAGCCAAGATTTGAACCCCTCTTCTGACTTCAGAACTAATGATTTTCCTATCAATACAAACTTACTTCAATAATATGTTCACAATGTTAATTATGATTTAATTTTATTTTATCACATTTGAGTTGAGTGGCCTTTGAGAATCTTTTCTTCACATTTATTTTTTATTTTATCTGAATGTATAAGTCTCCTTCCTCAGAGGAAAACAACTCCCTCAACTTTAGTGTGAAGATCTTTTGTTTTCTGTATTATTTTTATTATTTAGTACTTTATCATTATCTTTTTTTTCTTTAATTAAAGTTTATTGGGGTGACAATTGTTAGTAAAGGTACATAGATTTCAGGTGAACAATTCTGTATTACATCCTCTATAAATCCCATTGTGTGTTCATCACCCAGAGTCAGTTCTCCATCTTCCATCACCACATATTTGATCCCCTTTACCCTCATCTACCATCCCCTTTCCCCCATTACCCTCTGGTAACCACTAAACTATTGTCTGTGTCTATGAGGGGTTTTTTTGTTATCATTGTCTTTTTTGAAGCCAGGATGACTTACCCGATTTATCAAGGTTTTAGTTTGTTTCAATCTTGACTTATAAAGAATTTGGGATCCCTCTAAGCTTTGCCTAATCCACAAATTTCATTAGTCTCTCCTCTATTTCGTCAATAAACTATTTGCTATTCTAGATGGCATATTCCATTACATGTCTCATCTCAAAATATCTTTCTTTCTGTTTGGATTTTTGTGATTCTGTAATGCATTGATTCCATCTATTCATAGCATCACGATTTTCCAGAAAGATAGGAACAGGTGCTGAAGAGCAGAGGAAAAGGCTAATGAACAGGTAAACATTGTGACAGTAGCAGCAGCAAACCCAGAAAGATCTGTATTCCTTCATCTCCTAGAGGCACATGCCGTAGGAGAAGCATCAAAACACCAGAAAATGCAATTTGAACTCAATCTTAGTCAACAAAAATGAAGAATATGAAATATATGCTTTATACCTAGGCTTGAGATCCTTGTTTATACTTCTTAGCTGCACTGAAAACCTGATTTAGATTCCAAGAGTTCAAGAATGGTCAAATGTTTTCAGAGGAAAAGAGGGGCAATATTTGATCTTTCCTTCCTGGTTTCCCTTTTCTTAATCCATCTTTTTTAAATCTAACATTCCAGGCTACACAAAAAGCTAAGCAGACAAAAGAACTAGACCAGGAGTGTCCAAACTGCGGCCCGCAATCCATTGTTAATTGGTCCACAGCAAATTCCAAAAATATATTTAGTTTACTTAAATAAACCAGGTCAGGCAATACATACTTCACCTCGAGTGAGTGGCCTGGCTGTTTGTGTATTTTACCGCATATGGCCCTTGGTGAAAACCGTTGAAAAAAGTTTGGACACCCCTGATCTAGACTCATTCTCATTGAGAGAGAATACAAATATAAAAAACTCTGGTGACTACAATCACTGTTTCGGGGTCAACACTCTAAGTGTCACAGAATGAGAGTCAAATAAGCCAAAAACCCAAGCTATAACTGTGGACCATAAAGTACTGAGGGACATCTACTACTTCAGGGGTGTAAGGTTTTTCTTAAGGGTGACCAAAATAATGCTTTTGTAGCATGTTTGGCAAAATTTGTGGCACGTTTGGCTAAATTGAGTGTGAAATCTGCAACTACGATATGGAACAAAGCTCATTCAAATACTGGTTGGTGGTCTAAGTGAGTCTATAGCATAGGCGCCAACACTTTACTCTGACCAGCTGTACCTAGTTAATAACTGGATTCCTGATCAGATAGTTTGTAACTAGACTGTGAGTTGAGTGAATTCAGTCTATTTCCTTTACCTGGTTTGCATGTGGTAGGCACACTAAAGTAACTTGAACAACTGAATGGTATGAGTAAAGGGCACATTTCCTTGTGGCATCCAGATAATCTGGACAAAATTGGGGGAGTAAGAGAGGTAGCTTGACTTTGTACCCTTAAGATTTTCTGTTCACCCCTTTACTATGCTTGTCAACAGAACATATGTGTGTTTAAAAGACTCAGGAGGGTTGAGAAAACAGCCTTGTAAGCATTGTTTAATTAATGATATAGCAAAACCCAGTGTTGAAAATGCCGTGACAAACATCTCGTTGAAACTATAAAAAATGATAATTCAATAACTACTTAAATATATATACAATTGGAGGTGAATATACTAAATATTCTGCTTTTAAACTCAAGTTTTCCATTTTCAACTGAAAGATGTAATGGAGACATTGACGTGAGCTATGTTTAGTAGCCAATGAAATAATCCTGTTTCCACTTAATAGGTGTCTAACATAATTTCCCAGAAATCCCTGTGACTATCAAAATATCATAAGTGAGATGAAATGGTTGCAAGTGAGTTCTTTTAAAATTCAGGTTGGTTTAACAATTCTCAAAAACATTTATGAATATTTAGGCATCAGAGATGTGATAATTCTGTGCATTGTTTAGCTATTGCCAAAATTCTCATATTTGCGGGGGGCTCCTTTTTGGGTTATGATTAAAGAAGGTAGAGACATAAATAAAATTAGAGGTGACTTATTTGAATCCATACAAACTGGACTATCTCTTTACGCCTATCTTCACAATAGCACTTGTCTTACGTTGGGTCCTTCCAAAAGCAAACGCTGAGACAGGGATTTAAGTACAAATAGTTTATTTGGGAGGTGGTCCCAGCAATTGAGAGGGAAATGAGGACATAGAATAGACAAGGGAAGTTAGTACAGTCTACATAATGAACAGGTTCCCACTGAGGGCAACTAGGGCACAACCTCACTTGGAACTTTCAGAAGACAATGGAAAAGACACCTCAGGGCTGTGCCACCAGAGCCAAGGAGGCTCATGGTATTTATCTACCAATTCCAGTTGTCATTTATGGATGGATGACTGCTCCCAGGGGGCAAAAGTCCCTACAGTGGGCCTGCCAGATGTACAGCTTGAGCAAACTCCAGTGGATGGAGACTGCCGTCTGGCAGAGAGACACAGGTGCTTATAGTAAGATGTCATTGGCCCAAGAGTGGGTCACTGACAGCATCCATGATGGCACTATTATTCCATAAAATATCAACATGAAACCGCCTAAAGGAAAAAAATCAAATGGTGGGTCAGAATTTTGGATCATAAATGTGAAATCCAAGTTCCAATACCTGGCCTTAAAAAAAGGAAAGAAACCAATATTTTTTGTAATATTCCTCAGAACATATGCTCAGACAAGAAAATCTCCAGAACCCTTGTAAATAGATTCCTTCACCATTTTTTTTTTCCAGCCAGGGCTGTTGTGTGCTAGAAACAGAAAGCCACACTGCTTCTGACTTGTTTTTGTCAACTTGCTGATGGCCTGGAGTGCTTCATTTACACATGCACTTTCTAACTGAAAGAGTGGTCCTTGGAGAGGAGTCTTGGCAATCATTTTAATTAGTAGCAACCTGAAGACTGTCTTTTCGTTCTTCCCCCAGTAACCCTAATGAATCAAGAGATAAGCTTATAAAATTTTGCCCCAAAGGTTTCTCAGCTAGCAGCTGATCAAAACCTGCAGAGCAATGATACTAGACAACTGTTTCATACTTAGGCCGATATTTAAAGTGTTAATTATAGTTCAGCTAAGAGGTGAAGGAAAGCCCACGGTTGTTAGCACCATTCGTAAATTGTTGTCAGCCCTGTCTGGTCCACCCTAAAACCACAAAGACTTCATGGGAAAAAAAATTTCATGTGCATCCAGAAGATAAACTTTTTTAAAAACGTTTTTTAATCTCTGAAGAGCTTATTTCTTTGTAACTATCCTTAATCCTTCTTGTCTCAGAGTTGAAGAATCCTTAAGTATGCAGCTCTTTTAGAACTGAACAAAAACAGAACCTATGCTGTGATCATACAGCACAAGATAGTAACATACCACACTCACTTACATCTATACACTTTTGCAGTCATACTTTCATTTTAGATGAAGTTTTTGAGGTCCATTTCCATTTTGATCAGACTATTTATTTTGTTTCTTTTAAAATGATGTTTTTCTCTCTTGCTTTCTCTCACTTTCTTTGGGCCAATCTTAAACCAACTCTTAGAATGGATTCAAATGCTCCGAGAAAATGCAACATTGTATGTCAGTACCTTCTCATTCTTCTTTAAACTTGCCTAAACACCAATACCCTGAGTGAGGCAGTACTGGGAGGAGATAGTAAAGGGAAGAGCAGAACTCTACCAACTGAGCCCTTTCAAATGAGCTTTTTGTAATCATTCTTTTGTGTCCCAAAAACAAGTTTTCTGCTGCTGTATTTTCAGTAACTAGTATCGTTTTAGAGATGCTCTTTTTACTTGCAAGTCAGATGGCACGTTTTAAAACATCTCCTCTTGTAAAATGCCACGATAGAGAGCTTTATATAAATTCAGTCATATACAATAGTATGCACAATTCTTATTGAGTAAAAATAGATCTTAGAGTCATATAGTTAGTGTCTATACAATCTTATAACAACCCATGAAATATGAAACACTGAGGTGGTTAGGCAAGTTGTTCTACCTCCATTAAACCAAGCATCCAGTGTGTAGATAAATCATTTAGGTGCTTGATTTGGTCTGATGACTTGGCATCATGGCAGTAAAGCCCTGGAACTCCACTGATTCTCTCAAAATGCTGCATTTCTTTCTGAGGAACAACACTCTTCAAGTTACTTTTCCAACATTTCCATAATGATTGGCATAGACCTTGACTATATAACATTTCTACATTAATTGATCACTGGAAAAATAGTGCCAGGTTCATTTAAAGATGAAGAAATGTTTAAAACAGAACTTTGTGACTATTCTGAAATGATATTAAACAATGCAAAGTCATGCCAAAATCAGGTTCTTTTCAGAAAATAATTTGTAAAACTCTCTTGGACCATCTAATGAGATGCATTGCCAGATATTACATTTTATAAACTTGAAGAGGTTGGATAGTTTTTTGTCCACTCCAGTTCCCTTTAAGTGTTTCAAGCCTGCATGGATTTTCTTGGCATCTCGGCATGTAACTTTTCCAGGATCATCTGATGGTACTGCTGTGAAATGTGATTAGGGAATTTGAGAGAGAAGGAAGTTGGCTGAAGGTCATTACCAATTAGATGAAAACTAAAGGCTATGAGGTACTCAAATAGAGTAATGAATAATTATCCAAACTTTTTGAAAGACACTTGGAATGTAATTTCATTGTGGATTTTCATTAAATTGAAAAATGGCAGAAGTATCAAGTCTCCAAAGATACCCAAATATACATACCTTCATGGCAAGGCAATTTTCTAAAACACGGGAGGAGTGGGGAATGAGCTGAGGTTGGAGCAGGGTTACAGTATAGTTTAGGCATCAGAGAGGTACCTCAGTGGATAAGAGAACCTAAAGCCAAAATGTAGCCCTTTAACTACCAACCCTACTAGCCTCATGGGCCTGAGAATGATGATGGGAAGTTCTCCCATATTTTGTTAGTTATTAGAGAAAATAAATGGATAGCCAGCTCCTGAGACCAGTGTTTGCCTCAACCTAATAGAGGGGAATTAGGTTCTTTGCTTGTTCCTCTAATGGGCTGATATAAAATACTAATTTGCCCCAGTTTAAAATTATATTGCAAATATTCCCTGTGAGCATATAAGTGTATAACAACAATTTAATTGTTTTGAAAGGTAAAATGCAGAATAAACAACTCTCCACAAAATTGGGTCCTTTCTCATGTATTTAATTACAGTCATTTTAACAGCATTACCAATTGCATCTCCTATTTTTCTCGAAAGCAATATAATTATATATAAATAATTCAAGTAAAGATGTTACCATTCAAGCCCAAAAACATTTGACTGGTTCTAGTAATCCGAATGAATAATACTTAATATTCATAAACTCTATAACCAAAAGTGAAAATATAGTAATGTAACTAAGTCTTGAGCATTAAAAAGGAAAAGATATGCCAATAACACCAGAAGAAATTGCTTTACCTGGAATATACCATGAAAAGTGAGAAAATAAAATAGTCAAAGAACTACTACAAAATCCTTCATTAAAAATTGTAAATCTGAAGTTTAGACAATGTTCAGTGATTTGGCCCAAATCTCATACAACGAGATTCTGTGATGATGGTGGATATTGTAGATCATTTTTTCCCCATTTCTGAGTTATAGAACACTATGTAAAATTAGGCTGTGTTGTGTCTCAGTCAGAAATGCCTTGAAGTGTCCAAGCGCATCTGAGCTGGAACTTCTAAAGAAGATTAAGCAATCAAATGTATCCAGAGAAAATAAAAAAACTAAATTATATATCCAGTCTGTGAAAAGGGACTCTTCAGCAGCTATGAGTCATAAAATGAAAATTAGTTCTGTGTTTAACTGCAAGAAAACTAAATCCAAGTTAAACTAATTTAGCATTGTCATTGTTATACATTAAACAAAATACTGCTAAGGAAACAATAAACACAGTGAAAAGGCAACCTATGGAATGGAAAAAATACTTACAAACTACATATCTGATAAGAGGTTAATATCAAAATATATAAGGCACTCCAATAACTCAATAGCAAAATGAAATAAACAACTCCATTAAAACTTGGTAAGGGAACTGAATAAACATTTCTCCAGAGAAGACACACAAATGACAAGCACGTGTATGAAAAGGTGCTCAACATCACTAATTAGGAAAATTCAAATAAAAACCACAATAAGATAACTAATACCTCATACCTGTTAGGATGGCAGTTATCAAAATAATAATAATAATATTAATAATAATAATAATAATGTGTTGGAAAAGATCTGGAGAAATTGGAAAACTTGTTCACTGTTGGAGGGAATGTAAAATGGTACAGCTACTATGAAAAACAGTCTGGAGGTTCCTCAAAAAGTTAAAAATAGAACTACCATAGGATCCACCAATCCCACTTCTGGATATTTATCCAAAAGAATTGAAATCAGGATCTTGAAGAAATATTTGGACTCCCATGTTTATTTCAGCATTATTCACAATAGCCAAGAGGTGGAAGCAACTTAAATGTCCATCAACAGATGAATGGATAAAGAAAATGTGATGTATATATAACACACACACACATATATATATAATGGAATATTATTCAGCATTAAAAACAAAGGAAATCCTATCATAAGCAACATGAATAACCTTGAAGACACTATGTTAAGTGGAATAAGCCAGTCACAGAAGGGTAAATACTGCATGATTCTACTTGTATGAGGAATCTAAAATAGTCAAGCTCATAGAAGCAGACAATAGAATAGTGGCAGCCAGGAGGCAGGGCAAGGGGAAATGGGGAGTTGTTGTTCAACAGGTATAAAGTGTCAATGATGTAAGATGAATAAGTTCTAGAGATCTGCTGTACAACACTATCCTATATTTAACATTAGTATGCTGTGCACTTAAACATTTAAGAGGGCAAATCTTATGTGGTTTTTTACCATGATAAAAAATGTTTTTTAAAGTTTATTCATTCCAACCTATTTTGAGATGCTTTGTCACTAGGGTATATCAATTCACTGGCATATGAATATAGAAAAACATGAATATCACTGTGATTGCAAAAAAAGAAAGTATGATAGAATGTACATGATTATTTAGTTTGTTTTCTTCATTTTATAAGAAACTTATTTTTTTATTGAACTGTAACATATATGCAAAATCATTAAATATACAGCTCAATGATTTATCATAAAGTCAACACACCCAACTAACTACCATTCAGATTAAGAAAGCAAATTTTCAGCCTCCAAAAAGCCACCATCATGCCTCCTTCAATCAGGAACCATTTATCCCCCAAATGTAACCACCATCCTGAATTCCAGAAACAGATTAGTTTTGCTTGTTCTTGAACTTTATGAAAATGTAAATTCTTTAGTGACTGGCTTCTTTTGGACAACATTATTTACCCATTCAATAGTTGATGAGCATCTGGTAGTATTTTTTTTCCAGTTCTTAGTCATTTCAAATAAAGCTGCGATAAACATTTCTGAACATGTCTGGTACAAATATGTATACATTTCTATTAGTTATGTGCCTAAGAGTGGAATTTCTGGGTCATGGTATATGCATGTGTTCAACTTTGGTAAACACTGACAAAGTTTTCCAAAGTCATCAAACCCAATAATATAAATATTGCCTTTGCTCCACATTCTTGCCTATATTAGATATTTTCAGGGTTTAAAATTTTTTAGTAATTCTGGTAGATGTTTAGATGTTTAGTTTGCCATTTACCATTTGGATATCATATTTTATGAAGGGCCTGGTTAAGTCTCTTGCCTGTTTTTGTTAGGTTGTCTTTTTTATTAATCTGTAGGTGTTTATTTTGTATTCTGGATATCAGCCTTTTGTTAGAGATACATGTAAATTTCTTCTCAGTAGCTAGCCTTTTTACTCTCTTAATGTTTTCTTTTTGTAAATATAACTCTTAATGTGGGTCAATTTATCTAACCGTTTCTTTATGGTTAGTGGTTTTTTTATTTTGTTTATAAAACCTTTGTCTACTCAAACATCATGGAAATATTCTCCTATATTTTCTTCTAGAAATTTTGTTTACTTTTTAGGTTGAGACCTACAGTGTATTGGAATTCATTTTTAGTTTTGGTTTGAAATAGGGGCAAAGTTTCATCTTGAAAATACGGCTATATGGATGTATGCATAGCTAATTGATTCAGGACCATTTACTAAAAAGGCAATTCTTTCCCCATTGTTCTGGATTTCCATCTTTCTTTCTTATCAAGTATTCATATATATTAATCAATTCTAGATTCTCTACTCTGTTCAAGTGGTCTATATTCTGATACTAATACCAATCATGATACTTGGTATTTTATAAAGAAAATCCTCTAAATTTATTATTCTTCAAGAATGTCTTGGCTGTTTTCAGCTTTTGAATTTACTTGTAGTGTGTCAATTTCAACATAAAAACATACCAAGATGTTCATTGGGATTGAATTTAATTTTATGTCAATTTTTAAATTATTGACATCTTTGAAGTATTTCTTTCAATCTATGAATGGTGCTATATGTTCAACTTGTTTATTTGTTTATTTATTGAGATAAATTTTCAATAATATTTTAGTATTCTGTGTACTGGTCTTGCACTTCACTGAATTTATTCCTACATATTTGATTCATTTGATATTACTGTAAATTATATTATTTCCATTTTCATTTTAATTATTTATTTATCACATATAATATAATTGATTTTTGTATGCTGACTTTGTATTCAGAATCCTCACAAAATTTATTAATTCTAATAAATTATTTCATTTAATTTTCAAATTTAGTAATATAAACTCGCTTACAATGTTTGTAGGGCTTTTGGCAATGACCTCCTTTTCATTCCTACTTTTGGGGGATTTTTTTGCCTCATCTCTTTTTTTCCTATTTAATCCTACAAAGGAGGGTATCAATTTTGTTAGTCTTTTTAAAGAAATAACTTTGGTCTTGCTAATTCTCTCTAGTTTTTGTTTGTTTTCTGTTTTACTAATTTTGTTCTTGTCAATATTAATTTTTCTTCTGTATTCTTTGTGTTTTTCTGATTACTTGAAATGGATGTTAGATCATTGATTACCAGACTTTCTTCTTTTAAATATATACCTTTAAGGTCATAAATTTTATTTTAAGCTTGGCTTTAGCTACATTCTACAAATATTGATACATAATATTTTTATCATTCAGTTAAAATATTTTCTGATTTTCACCTTGAGTTCTTCATTAATCTATGGGTTATTTAGAAGTACACTGATGGATTTCTGAATATATCAGTATAGTGCAATAATGCTTTTCATTGACTTTTATCTTAATTTTACTATGGTAAGACAGCATAACCTGTATGATGTCAACCCTTTAAAATTTACTGAGATTAGCTTTATAAACTACTATTGGCCAACAATGGTAAATATTCTATGAACATATCTCTGAAAAATTTTATTTACTGTACAGTTTGGAGGTACACTGCTCAATATACAAAAATTAGGTCCAGTTTGTTAAGCATGTTTAAGTATGGCTTTTTAAAAGCTAGCTTTTTAAACACCTTCATAGAGGTATAATTAAATTACACATTTGTAAAATGTACAAATTGATGTTTTTATATATGTACACATATGAGAAACCATTACCACAATTGAAATAATGAATATATACATACATCCATATTAGTTTCCTGTAGTTGCCATAATAAATTACCACAAAGTTGATGGCTTAAAACAACATAAATTTATTCTCTCACAGTTCCTTCTTGACCTCTTCCAGCTTCTGGTATCTTAGTGTTTGTAGTCTTACGGAAATATAACTCCAATCTGTGCCTATTTTCACATGGCCTTCTTCTCTGGATGTGTCAAATAACCCTCTCCTTTTACTCTTAAGGACACCAGTCATTGGATTTAGGACCCACCCTAAATCCAGGATGTTCTCAGATTCTTAACTTAATTTCATCTGTAAAGACCTTATTTCCAAATAAAGTCACATTCACAGGTACCAGGAGTTAGGACTTGGACATATTTTTTGGAGAGACACAATTCAACTCACTACACCATCACATCCAAAAATTTCCCTATACCTCTTGGGACCCTCTCCCTGCTGTCCCTCCCTGAACCTCCTCTCTTCTCTGTCCCTAGTAATCACTGATCTGCTTTCTGTCACTATATACTATACTGAATTTCCTAGAAGTTTACATAAATGGAATCATGCAATATATACTCTCTTTTATCTGGCTTTTTTAGCTCAGCATAACTATTTTGAGATTCAGTCACAGTGTAGATATATAAATAATTCATTTCATTGCTGAGAAGTTTTCCATTGCATGGATATACCACAGTTTATTCATTCACCAGTTGATGGACATTTGGGTTCTTTCTAGTTTGGGTAATTGCAAATAAAACTACTATAAACATTCGTGCACATATTTGTATAGCTATTTGCTTTCATTTCTCTTGGGTAAACACCTAGGAGTGGAATGACTGGGTCATACATATGTATATGTTTAAATTTTTAAAGCTGCGTGTTTTCGAATATATATGTTTAATTTTTTAAAGCTGCCTGTTTTCCAAAGTGGGTATACCATTTTCCAATCCTACAAGCAGTGTATTAGGATTCCAGTTTAATTACATCCTTGTTAACACTTGAGATGGTAAGTCTTTTTAATCTTAGTCATACTAATAGAAATATAGTGGTATCTTATTGTACTTTTAATTAGCATTTATCCAATAAATTATGATGTTGAGCATCTTCTCGTGCTGATATGCCATCGGTATACTTTCTTTGGTGAACTGTCTATTCAGATTTTCTCATTTTCTAATCTTACTTTTTTTTATTTTAAGTTTTGAGAGTCCTTTATATATTCACACATAAGCCTTTTCTCAGATATATGCTTTGTGAATATTTTGTGAATATTTTATCACAGTTCAGGGCTTGTCTTTTAATTTCCTTTACAGCGTCTTTCAAAAATCAGATTCTTTCATTTTTTTATTTTTTTTATTTATTTTTTAATGAAAGTTTATTGGGGTGACAATTGTTAGTAAAGTTACATAGACTTTTTAATGTTTATCAAATTGTTGTTTTATGGATCATGCTTTTGGTGTTATATGTAAGAAATCTTTTTCTAACCCAAGATTACAAAGTTTTTCTCCTATGTGTTCTTTTTTAAATAAGACTTTATTTTTTAGAGCAGTTTTAGGTTCACAGAAAAATTGAGAAGATAGAGAAATTTCCCAATTAAGCCCTGCCCCCACACATGCATACCTTCTCCCATTATCAATATCCCCTACCAGAACGGTACATTTTTACAGTTGATGAACCTACATTGACACTTCATAATCACCAAAAGTCTTTAGTTTACCTTAGGGTTCATTGTTGGCATTGGACATTCTATGGGATTGGACAAATGTGTAATGCCATGTATCTAACATTATGGTATTATACAGAATATTTTCACTGCCCTAAAATCCTCTGTGCTCTGCCTATTCATCCCCCTGCCCCAACCCCTGGCAACCACTGATCTTTTTACTGTCTCCATTGTTTTGCCGTTTCCAGAATGTCATGCAGTGGGAATATAGATTTTTTTTATGAAGTTGAGGAAATACCCTTCTATTTCTATTTTGCTGTGATGTTATGTTTTTTGTTTGTTTGTTTTTTTATCAGCAATGGATCTTAGATTTATCAAGCGCTTTTTCTGCATTGGTTGAGATATTTTTTCTTTTTCAGTTTAGTTTTTAGGTTCCATTAGATAGAATAGTTTCACTGCCCTACAATTACCCTGTGCTCCACCTATTCATCTCTCCTTCCGTCCCCCCAAACTCGTGGCAACCATTGATCTTTCACTGTCCCTATAGTTTTGCCTTTTCCCGAATGTCATATTAGTTGCAGTCAAACAATATGTAGCCTTTACAGCTGGCTTCTTTCACTTATCAATATGTATTTAAGGTTCCTCCATATGCTTTCCTGGCTTTACGAGGTCAGACAGTTAAGTTTGTGAACTCATCCTAGAAAAAGCGCTACATACCTCATTGCTGAATATCACTACGGTCACCTTCAAAGTACTCCCTTTGGGAAGCTATGCACCAACACCAGCGCCTAGTCCACCTTCAAAGCAATCGTGGAACTCTTTTCCTGGAAGGGCCATCAGAGCTGTCATTGTATTACCATTGATGTCCTGAATGTCATCGAAATGTCTTCCTTTCAATATTTCCTTAATCTTTAGGTAAAGACAGAATTCATTGAGGGCCAGATGAGATGAGTACGGAGGGTGTTCCAATACAGTTATTTGTTTTCTGGCTAAAAACTCCCTCACAGACAGTGCCGTGTGAGCTGGTGCATTGTCGTGATGTAAGAGCCGTAAATTGTTGGCAAAAAGTTCAGGTCATCTAACTTTTTCACGCAGCCTTTTCAACACTTCCAAATAGTAAACTTGGTTAACTGTTTGTCCAGTTGGTACAAATTCATAATGAATAATCCCTCTGATCTCAAAAAAGGTTAGCAATATCATTGCAACAAGGTTGCAAACTTAATTGTCTGACCTCGTATATCTCATATCTTTTTAGTGCTGAATATTATTCCATTGTAAGGATGTACCAGTGTTTGTTTATCCATTCATCCTGAGGGACACGTTGGCAGCTTCTGAGTATTTGGCAATTATGAATAAAGCAGCTGTAAACATCTGTGTGCAGGTTTTTGTGTAGACGTAAATTTTCAACTAATTTAGATAAATACCAAGGATCATGAATGTTGGATTATATGGCAATATTACGTTTGGCTTTGTAAGAAACTGCCCAACTGTCTTCCAAAGTGGTTGTGCCATTTTCCATTCCCACCAGCAAAGAATAAGTGTTCTTTTTGCCCCACATCCTCTCCAATATTTGGTGTTGTCTGGGTTTTGGATTTAGTCATTCTAATAAATTTATTATCCCATTGTTGTTTTAATTTCTACTTCCCTTTATTAACTGATGTTCTACTATAAAGTATTTAGGTATGATTTTCTTGCTATGTATTCAGTTGGGCATACCCAGTGCTTCTTTAGTTTATGGCTTGAAGTCATTCACCACTTTTGGGATATTCTCAGCCATCAAGTCTCTAATAATCTCTGCTCATTCTAACTCTCCTTTCTTCCTGGGAGTCCAATTATATATGAGTTAGAGCTTTTCATTGTATCCCAAAAGCTTTTGTACAGTCCTACCTTTTGAGTCTCCATGATTCAGTCTGGATATTTTTATTCTGACCCATATTCCAGTTAACAATTCTATATTCTTTTGCATCCATTCTGCAGTCAAAACAATCCACTGAGCTCTCAGTTTTAATTATTTCCATTTTAAATTTTCGTTTGATTCTTTTTTAGTTTTTATTTCTCTACCACAGCTCTTCATCTTTTCTTTCAGTTCTTGAACATATTAATGACTGTTATTTTTAAATTCTTGAATGATATCTTCATTATACGTACCTCTTGTGGCTCTATTTTTATTGGCTGCTTTCTCTTTTGTTTTTTTATCAGACGTTTTTGTCTTGAATAGCTGGTTATTTGTAAATTGACTGTTGAACGTTTTATATAAAAAAAAAAAAAAGAGATAACTTGAGGTTCTGTATGGAGTAATCTTCCTGCACAGAGCATTTACTTTGGCCTTGCAGGCAGGCAGGTAGATAGTTTAAGGACACTACAAATCCCAGATCAACTTAATTCAATCATGGAATGATACCCAAAGCTAGACTTTTGTATGTCTGAGAGCTGGAAGTTGCCTTATTTGTTCCTCTGTTCAGTGTATGATATTTTTTCCCCTTGGGTTACATGTTTGTTTGTTTGTTTTTATTTTCCAAGTTGGACAATATCCTGGAAATATCTTTCATGTCTTAATAAATAGTACTTTTTTGTTGTTTCAAAAAAAGATGTGGCACATATATACAATGGAATATTACTCAACCAAAAAAAAGAAATAAATCTCACCATCTGTGACAACATGGATGGACCTAGAGGATATTATGTGAAGTGAAATAAGTCAGACAAAGACAAATATATGATTTCACATATATGTGGAATCTAAAGAACAAAGTAAACGAACAAACAAAACAAAAACAGACTCACAGATACAGAGAACAAACTGATGGTTGCCAGATGGGTGGGGGGGTTCAGGACTGGGTGAAAAAGCTGAAGGGTGGAAGAAGTAGTCGGTAGTTCCAAAATAGTTATGGGTATGTAAAATACAGCATAGGGAATATAGTCAATAATATTGTAATGACTGTATATGGTGCCAGGTGGATACTAGACTTATCGGGGGATCACTTTGTGAGTTATATACACCTAAAACTAATATAAAATAATATTGAATGTCACCTGTAATTGAAAAATAAAAATTAAAAATATAATGAGACAAAACAAAAATGTTCATAGCAGCTGTATTCATAATAGTTGAAAATTATGCAATATCCAGTAGTAAAATATATAAATGAATCATAGTATATTCATACAACATAACAAACTACTACCATGTGCAACAACATGAGTGAATTTCACATACATAATGTTGAATAAAATAAACCAGACCAAAAAATACATACTATATTACTCTATTTATATAAATTTCAAAAATAGGCAATATCAATTCATGGTGATCGCCTTTAGAAAAATGGATACCTTTCGGAGGGATTGTTGATGGAGGGAGCCTCCTGGGTGCTGAAAATCTTTTCTGTTTTTATCTGAATGGTAGTCACACAGGTGAATGCATATATAAAATTTCATAGAATTTGTACCCGTTATCCTTTATTGAAATATTACATTATATTACATTATACTTCAGTACAAACGTAGTCTTTAAAAAGGAGCAACAAGTATGTTTTTGGCAAAATTTTTCTGTAAAGAGCCAGAGAGAAAATATTTTTAGCTTTGTGGGGCATAGGATCTGTGTCACAGCTACTCACCTCTGTTGTTGCATAAAGAAGTCATATATGACACATAAACTCATGACCGTGACTGTGTTCCAATAAAACTTTATTTATGGACATCGATATTTAAATTTCATATAATTTTCACTTGTCATTAAACATTATTCTTCTTTGGACTCTTTTCCAACCATTTAAAAGTGTAAAAACCACTCTTAGCTCATGAGACATGCACAAACAGGCAGTGGACATTTGGGCATTTTAGACTACATTTGGGTCATAGGCTGTAGTTTGCCAACCTGTGCTCTAGATTGCGTGTGCGTATGCATGTGTGTGTGTGTATGTAAACATATTAGGAATGTATAAATGAATATGGGCATCAGAACTTCAGCAGTCCTGGAAAAGCTGGAGGCCAAATAGACCCGACACTCACGTATGGAAGATTTCTTTCAGGCTTTTTGCAATTTTAGGAAAAGATAAAAAGAGTCAGTACTACATGGTGATTGGTGACAGTGGTCAGTAACAGGAACATATATTGTTTTTTCACACTATGATTTACTGTGAAAGTGAATAATGCTCTGGGATTATCATTAGAGCACTATATGAGCATTTAACATTTTCTCCCCACTGTGCTCTTTATTTACCTGAAAGTTGTACTGCACACAGTGGTGACAGTTGCAATTTGGGATTTCAGAGAGATGGCACTAAATGCAGGCAGCTTGTACATGGAATATCTCAAGAGAACTTTCCTCACGAGCCCATCTCCAAAGCAGACTTCTTTTATGAACATGCTTTTCCTGTGGCTTGGAGGTGTTCGTGGCAGTGATGATAATAATAAGACTTGGCACTTATATGGTGTGTTCTCTTTTCAAAGTGCTTCTCTCTAAAAAGAACCTAAAGGGTACGTTTTAAGCCCATCTTCTTTTCACAGCAATAAGAGCCACAATTTTTGCTAACTCCAGAGAATCACTGTGGCCTTTTTGAAAACATGTACTTAGTTTGCTGGAAGAAAACCCTGGCTATGTCCAGCATTTTTTCTTCAAAAACTGTGAGTTTCACCTTTTTAATTCTGTCCTTTCTGTTCTTCTATTACACAAATTGCAACTAATTATATAAATTAAAGTTTATTCATCTAACCCAACAATCTCATTGTATAACCCGACTTACTTGAATAGTTACATTAACAAAAATATTGTGTATCTGCTTAATCTGGATAATTATTTTTTCCATGTTGCCAAAATATATTTAGTTCGGATATGACGAGCACTAGAGAAGTGAGGAGGAATTAGTAAGAGCTTCCTCAGAGAGCTCACAACCTTGTGGTAGAGAGACTTGGAGGGTGGGTCCCATCTTGTCCTTTATATCTGGTTCCTTCTGCTAATACACTCCTGCAGGCACACAGGTGCCAGCTCCTCACAATAGGGCCCGTTCCAAGAATTGCCTGGGATAATGCCCTTCTTTCTCCGTTTCTCCCTCCCTTCCTTCCTTCCTTCCTCCCTCCCTTCCTTCCTTCGTTCCTTTCATTTTCTTTCTCTCTCTTTCTTTCTTTCACCCTCCTTTCTTTCTTTCTTTCTTGATTGCATTTTTTAATATGTTGGTAAATTTTTCTGAGGGGAGAGTGGGGTGCTTTTTACTTTTTATGTTTAGTTTCAGGTGTACAAAACAACATAAAGATTAGACATTTACACCCCTCACAAAGTGATACCCCCAACAAGTCTACTACCCCTCTGACATCGCATATACTATTACAATACCATCGACTATATTACCTATGCTGTACTTTACATCCCATGACTATATATTTTTTAATTATAGTTGACATTCAATATTATTTTATATTAGTTTCAGGTGTACAGCATACTGGTTAGGTGATGTTCTGCTTTCCAGAGGTGGATTTCTCTTCTCCCTGGGACCAAATACCTGCCACTATCTTCTGGTCTTTTCGCTTTAACCATCTGCTTTTTTTTTCACCTCTCCAGCTTACTAGAGTCAACTTCCTATTCAGTTCAGCTATGCATCCTCCTTGGTTTCAGCTTTGCTGAAGCATCAGAGAAAATAATTGCTCCATTCGTTCTTGACCCAAAGGACTGATAGCATGGCTGACCTCTGACTTCAGGAAAAGTATCTGGACATATACTACAAATATGGATAATATAATTGAGTTGACAAATGCAAAAAGAACGCAGAGGAATGAGCCAAACTTTCCTGTAATTGTCCCAATTTAATGGCTTCCTCAGAGAATAAATATCCTCATCCAAAATAGAGACAATATAGGCAATAATTATGAGTTTAGGCCTCTGTTTCCCTATTCAAACATATAGGAAGTGATTTTTTTCTGCACATACATAAGCAAGTAGAGTTCAAAATCTTTCTACAGTTTCTGTTCCATTGAAAATTTCATCAACTGCTACATTAAATTTTTGAAATCTGATTCCTTTAATTTTTGAGTACACATGTATTCTAATACTTCCAACTCAGGAAGTTTCCCACATCTGAAAAGCTATGTTTTCTTACATAGACACAGCCTACTTTTAATTAAGCTGAGTGGCATGGTGGAGCCAGCGAATCGAGATCCAAACAAATAATAACAGTGAGGTGTTCTCTTTGTGGGACTACATCAATTCAAGCAGGAAAATCAATGCACCTGGGGGGAGTACAATACTATTCCAGCATCATTAATGCTCAGGAGGCAACAAAAATCACAGGGAGAAAAATTCATTGAACTTTGGCCATGCAAAGAAACAACAGGAGAGGTGGCTAAGTTTACCCTCAGTCTCTAAGAAGATAATTGCCAGGCTCAGTTTTAGCAACTATAGCTACTGAAAGAAAAGCCACATATTTAAAGTACTGTGGAATTTTAAGTCTTTGCCATCTTTGTTTTTCATCACACTTACTTTGGAAGGAAGGCTAGCTAGTGATATTTCCCCTGCTTTTCTGGTAACAAAGTTTGAGAGATGGTGAGTTCAAGAGGGAGAAAGTTGTGTCATTGAAGCTAAAAATAGACCTTGTTAAAGTAAAGGGTTCCACTCAGCTGCCTTGTTTACTGAGCTGTGAAATTTCTGTTACACAAATTCTTAGACTTTGAAGGTATCCATATTCTTAAAACTACTAAAAGTAACAGCCTTGAA
Organism: Rhinolophus sinicus; assembly: GCF_057876585.1. NCBI lineage: Eukaryota > Metazoa > Chordata > Mammalia > Chiroptera > Rhinolophidae > Rhinolophus > Rhinolophus sinicus. Next base: position 15,232,898 of record NC_142518.1, on the reverse strand, counting down.
AGCAAATAATCCCTCTCTGGTCTCCCCCCTGTTAAATGTAATATCCAAAGGGAGCTCGGAAGAATTGTGGAGACTATTTCAGCCTCCCTCAGTAATGTGCAAAGTCCTCCAAGAAAACAGAAATCCTTCTTATATTTCCCCTTGTATTAGTCAGCTATGCTACAATAATGGTGAGTGACAAATTGACCTAAAATTCTGTCTTAAAACAGACCTGCAGATTGGCTATACCTCAGCTGGGCTAGGATGGACTCCAGGTTCAAAGTGTTAGTCTCTAGATCGGATTCAGGTCTGTGCCCACATGTCTCCACATTCTCCTTGGACTACGCAGTGGCTACCCAGAATAGACTGTTCTCATGGCAATCACAAGAAAGCAAGAGACTAAAATAAACCATGCAAGGAAGTTTAGAGCCTGTGCTTATGTCACAGCTGTTAACACTTTATTGGCCAAAACAAGTCACATTGCTAAGCTCAAGGTCAAGAGATCAAGAAACACACTCAGCTCACCATGAAGCCAAGGCAAGTATGTGGATACATAAGGAAGGAAATGAACTACAGTCAGCTCTTGGCATTGGTTCCAGGAGCCCCCACAGGTACCAAAATCCACTGATGCTCTCAAGTCCCTTAGTTGGCGCTCCGTATCTGCAGGTTCCACATCTGCGGATGTGGAAGGCCCACTATATTATGAGCAGTGTCTTACCTTACCTCCCAAAGGGAAGGTGTTTTCTCTGGTTGGAATTGGAGGATTGCTACAGTAATAAGGAGTGTTTCTCTTTTGTTCATTCAGGAAAATATACCTAGTTGCTCACCTGACCAGCCTCGTTCCTTCTATTAAAGTCAATGGGGATTGACTGCTTTCATGGATCTTCATACATTTCGGCTAAAAGAGGGAACATTTTCTTCTGTGTGCTCTAAAAAGCCTAGAGCTGTGATGTGTAATATGGTAGCCACTAGCCAATCACACTCACCTTAAATTTATTTAAAATGAAATAAAATTTAAAAGTCAGCTCCTCAATCACACTCACCCCCTTTAAAGAATTCAGTGGCCACATGTGGTTTGTGGCTACCGCACTACACAGTGCAGCTCTAATTACCCATTTATTGCCTTCATAACACAAATCACACTCTAAAATCATGTTATATATTTGTACACTTGTTTACTCTCTCGCTTTCCTGTAGTAGACTGAATAATGACCCCCTAGAGATGTCTACATACTAACTCCCAGAACTTGTAAATGTTACTTTATATGAAAAAAGGAACTTTCCAGGTGGAAATGAGTTAAGGATCTTAAGTTGGGGAGATTAATCTGGATTATGTAGGTGGGCCCAGTATAACTACAAGGACCCTATAAGAAGGAGGCAGGAGAGTCAGAGTCAGACAGGAGATGAAGTGGTAATAGAAGCAGAGGGACAGGGAGAAAGAGATTTGAAGATGAACACATTTCTAGCTTTGAAGATAGAGGAAAGGGGACATGAGCCATAGCATGTAGGTAGCCTCTACAAAGGACAAGGGAACACATTCTTACCTGAAGCCTCCAGAAGGAACACAGCCTTGTGAACCCATTTTAGACTTCTGACCTCCAGAACTGAAGTATAATAAGTTTGTGTTGTTTTAAGCTACTAAGTTTGTGGTAATTTGTTATAGCAGCAATGGGGACCTAACACATTCCCCATTAACATGTAAGATCTGTATGGGAGGGACTTTATCTCATTCACTACTCTAGCTATAGCACTAGGCATAGTGCCTCTCGAAGAGCAGTTACTCCTAATTGAGAATTCACGAGTGTATGGCTAAAAGGCTAACATAAGCTCCAAAAGGTCCTTCTAATACAAGATACGTTCCATAAGCACGTGCCACATATCTATCACCTTCACGACTGAAGGTCATTTTTTGATTTCTATGTCCAGAAAGTCACTACTGGGAGACATCAGGTCAAAATAGCATGTATTGAATGAGCAGCCACAAACATTGATTCAGTTAAGCAAATAGCTGAACAGATCCATGCAGAACAAAGAATAGTGAAGATTTTGAAACATGAGAGGGACAAAGGGAGAGAGGGAAGTAGGAAGGAAGAGGAAGCCAGGATGAGAGGACCAAATGCTTTGTAATAGGCATATCCATAGCAATTAGCAGGTGTCATGCACTTAGAAGCTGCAATTCACCTTTATATTCTTTTATCCCATTTAAACTTTGACCACTCATATTAAGCGAGCAGGCAGATATTATTCCCATCAGTTCACAGAAACCAAGGCTCAGAGATGTTAACGGTCATGCTCATGATACTGCAACTAGAAGGTGCCTCATATTCAAATCTCATGACTTGAAACCTATTTTTCTTTCTACCACACTTGAAATGACATCATGTGCAAAAGAACTGGGAAAATCCACCATTTGTGTTTCAAATTTAATTCAGCATTTTCCTGCTCAGTTTGAGTCAAGGTATCTGGCAACTTTCAAGTCAAAGAAGACAACTGAAAAGAGAAGCAGGCCTCACACCGAATGGCTGAAATCACAGCCCACACAGTCTTTGTCTACAGAATCAAATACGCTCACATTTCAAAACTTAACAGAAACAGCCTGCATTGAAGAGTAGCCTGCCTGCAGTGGGATATTTGGAAGCAAAGAAACATGATTGTTTTCAGCACAATATAAAGTGCAGTACAGATGTTTAGCCAATAAAAATAAATGGTTATATTTTAAATGGTTATATAAGTTGCTACATCATAGCCTTGATTTTGCATCTTAGCGGAGAAGCCTAAAATATTTACTATTTTGCCCTTTAAGTAAAAGTTTGCCAATCCCTTTTTCTAGATGAAAAGCAGGCCACAGACAGGCACTTGCTGTTTTCCTTCAGCCCTACCAGAGAAATGAAGAGTAAAGGCCCATATCAGTTCCTTATTCTATGATTTTCTATATACTTCTTTATGATTCAGCTCTTTCTCCATACAGAAAAAGCTTTTAATCTGTGTGGAGGAACAAAAAGGTAAGGAAGTGTTCAGATTTTTTTTTATGACTGTGTAATGAATCACCACAAATTTTGTTTCATAAAACAACAGCCATTTTTATCATCATTATCTCACAGTTATGGGCTAAGCTAAGTGGTTCTTGCTAGGAGTCCCTCAGTCTGACAGTAGCTGTGGCTAAATCCATATCAAAAGCAGCCTCTGAGATGTCTGTCACCTAAACTTGAACTCAAACAGTTTAGGAATGGAATAGTTGGGACATCTCTAACTCTGTGTGCTCTCTCCAGCATAGTGGCTTCAGGTTAGCCATTCTCTTTCGTGGTTACTCAGTGTTCCAAAGGTATCAGTCCAGAGAGAGAGCATAATAGGATCCCATTAACTATAGTCGCTTGAAACCACCTGACCAAAATAACTGAACGTTGTCTTATTAAAGAAAAGTGACTATTGATATGTAAAAGGTAAATCATGTTGTCCAAAGTCTTCCGGTGTTATTCACTGAGCATTCCCTAGTGTCACCATTATTCCTAGGGAACATTCGACCCAAACAGGAACCTGTTAACCGTCAGTTAGAATGGCTTCTCTATAGAAGCTTTACACCTCACATTATGAGATGTGCACAGAAGTGGTGGTTTAATGCTATCTAATGCCATGAGTTCCTTAAGGGAAATCTGGGACCTCCACAAATTCTGGAAAAAAATGCTTTTCAAAATATTTCAAACAATAGTCTTTCTAGTTGAACACCAGGTGTAAGTTGAGAGATTGATTTGAAGACAATGTCTTCATCATTTTCTTTGCTTCTTTCAGATAACAGAATTTTCTAACTATCACCCTTACATTTTTCCAAAGGTTTCAAATTTCAAGTTGTTTTAGGTTTCCAACAATCTTACAAAAGCATTTCAGGGCTCTTCTTGGCTAAATATGCAAATTATGGTTTCACTTTAGATATTCAGACTCAATACTGGGCATCAATATGCTACTTAGGGGTGGAAAATGTGTGTTGTATTGTTTTGCTCTACTTTTGGCCCAGGCAGGCATGAATGGGGGAGTCAGGTGGCATGGGCATGAATAGGACAGTTTCATTATGTTATGAGGTTCTTAAACAAATGCATTTGGAACATAAGCTTGAACTAACCAGTCTCTACAGAAAATTAATTCATTTTGCATCCAAACCTCAAGGACATAAATTCATAAAAATTGAAAACTGAATATTGCCTTTAGCCCCTTAGGCAACCTCAGTAAGTAATTAAAAAGGGAAATAATGGACTTTCTCCATCACTGAGCAGTATAATACACTTTATCTCTTTAGGTGATTAGAATTGGAGAAATGGTACATTGCAAATGATTGGCTCACTTTGTAATCCCAACATTTGGTTTTTATTGAGTTTACAGAAATTGAATAAGCTCTCAGCCATGCCACCTGACTCCCCCATTCATGCCTGCCTGGGCCAAAAGTAGAGCAAAACAATACAACACACATTTTCCACCCCTAAGTAGCATATTGATGATGCCAACTATTGAGTCTGAATATCTAAAGTGAAACCATAATTTGCATATTTAGCCAAGAAGAGCCCTGAAATGCTTTTGTACGATAGTTGCAAACCGAAAACAACTTGAAATTTTAAACCTTTGGAAAATGTAAGGGTGATGAGTTATAAAATTCTGTTAACCGAAACAAGCGAAGAAAAATGGTCTGTCTGTGATGTGATGATTGGTCGTAACTGCATGAGGTTTCCATTACGGTGTCTTGCTCGCCATTGTATCGCCTGTGGCTAGCACAGGACCTGGCATAAAAAAGCCTTCAATAAATACTTGTGAAATGATTAAACAAACTCTAGTTACCTTGAATTGTTAAAAAGTTCGCCTGAAGATATAAACATGAAGATAATCAGGACTGTATTGACACAAATCATGAGTAAAAATGACAAAGGAAACCAATTCTAACATTCTATAGAAAAGTCATCACCTGAAATTGGAAAAGTACCACCAATGGCACCAGATGCTATTAAAACATTTAACTATTTCTTAGTTGTCTCACTTGAAAAATGAGAATGTTATAGGTCTAAAATACTGTAATTCTTTCTGGGTTTCTTCCTCTACACCTCTCAGCCTTCTGTATCGACCAAAACTTTTTTTTTTCAATTACAGTTGACATTCAATATTATATTAACTTCAGGTGTACAGCATAGTAGTTAGACATTTATATAATTTACAAAGTGATCCCACCCAATTAGTCTAGTAACCACCTGACACCATACATAATTATTACAACACTAGTGATTATGTTCTCTATACTGTACTTTACATCCCGTGACTATTTTGTAACTGACAATTTGTACTTCTTAATCCCTTCATTTTTTACAACCAGCCCCCAAACCCCCCTGCAATCTTGCAACCGTCAGTTTGTTCTCTGTGTCTGAGTCTGTTTCTCTTTTGTGTGGTCACTTATTTTGTTCTGTAGATTCCACATATAAGTGAGATCATATGGTATTTGTCTTTCTCAATCTGACTTATTTCACTTAGCATAACACCCTCTAGGTCCATCCATGTTGTCACAAATGGTAAGATTTCATTCTTTTTATGGCAGAGTAATATTCCATTGTATATATGTACCACCTCTTCTTTTTCCAATCATCTATTGATGGGCACTCAGGTTGCTTCCATACCTTGGCTATTGTAAATAATGCTGCAATGAACATAGGGGTGCACACATCTTTTCAAATTAGTGTTTTGGATTTCTTCAGATAAATACCCAGAAGTAGAATTGATGGGTATTGATAGTTGTATTTTCAATTTTTTGTGGAACCTCCATGCTGTTTTCCATAGTGGCTGTACCAATTTGCAATCCCACCAACACTTCACAAGGGCTCCCTTTTCTCCACATCCTCTCCAACAATCGTTTGTGGATTTATTGATGATAGCCATTCTGACAGGTGTTAAGTGGTATCTCATTGTGGGTTTGAATTTGCATTCCTCTGATAATTAGTAATGTTGAACATCTTTTCATATGTCTGTTGGACATCTATACATCCTCTTTGGAGAAATCTCTAGTTAGGTCCTCTGCCCATTTTTCAATTGGATTGTTTGTGGTTTTGTTTTGTTTTGTTGGTGTTAAGTAGTATGAGTTCTTTATATATTTTGGATATTAACCCCTATATTAATCCCTTATCAGATATATTACTGGCGAATATCATTTCCCATTCAGTAGGTTGCCTCTGGACCAAAACTTATTTGAGACAAGTGAAGTGTTTTCTTGGTCAGTTTCCTCTTCTAGGATCAAGCTACTGCACTGGCTATTTTGAAGCTCACTTCTGTGTTCTATTTTAACTGTCCTTTACATACAAAAAGACAAGACTCTTGACCCATCCTAGTTAGGTGATAATACAACCTCAAGTTGGCTACAAACGTTTTTTCTCTTTCTGCCATATCTTAACCTCTCTTTATGAGCAATGAAAGAAATTGGAAAGCAGCTTCCCAAGATTGAGACCAAAGTCTGTGGTGATATTTAGAATAATACCTCAGAATTTTAGTTCCTATCATTGCCTTTACCAAGAGGATGTTTTAACAACTCACAAAACTTGGACAATCTCAATTAGTAGTTTAAACAAATAAATGCTAATGTAGCCTTTAAGATTGTGATTTAAAAAATAGCCCAGTTGGTTATTGTTATACATGAGATTCATTTTAATAAAGATATTAGTTGTAAGGAACAGTGGAGTGAGAAAGAGGTGCTGAGTTTTCAATGCAGATGCATTTCAAAACATCAAAATGTTTGTTTCAACAACCTTTGTACACATTATAAATAAAATTTTAAATCACATATTAATTACAGCAGAGAAGGCTGTAACAAAGAAAAATAGAGACACAAACCAATGGAACAGAATTGAGAGCCCCAAAATAAACCCACACATATATGGGCAACTAATTTTCAACAGAGGAGCCAAAAACACACAATGGAGAAAGGAAACCCTCTTCAATAACTAGAGCTGACAAAATTGGAAAGCCACGTGCAAAAGAATGAAATAGACTGCTATTTGATACCACACATAAAAACTAACTCAAAATGGATTAAAGACTTGAATATAAGACCTGAAACAATAAAATACATAGAAGAAAACATACACTAAATTTATGGACCTGGGTCACAGAGGGGATTTTGTGAACTTGACCCCAAAGGCAAAGAAAATAAAAGCTAAAATAAATGAATGGGACTACACATCAAATTAAAAGCTTATGCACAGCAAAAGAAATTATTTTAAAAATGAATAATCCAATTATCCATTTTGATGTTTGAGGTTTTCTTGCATTGAGTTTTTCAAAAGAGCTTCACAACAAATTCCATTCTTCTTGAGATCTGATATGAATCTGTTTTGTAATCTAGAATCATCTGCAGTCAGAAAGATGGCACCAACATTGGCAAGACAGTTGTACCTCACTGCTAAAAATTAGTGCACAAACTTAGTTTTCATCATCTAGCCTAAACAAAATACCTACATGCAAAGCAAATGCATACATATTCAGGTACTGACATATTTTGAAAAACAAATCACCCAACTAATTGGAGAACTTGGCGTATTCAGGGAAAATGAAAGCAGTCACAATTCTGACATTAGATGAGCATTTGGAACATTAAAGTCTCTTTCATACCTGAGATCCTAAGAGTCAATGAACCACATCTAAGTATTACTACTATTTTCCTTGATAGTTACTTTGATGTCTTGCTAAATGGCCTTCCATAAGCACTGTTACTTACATGAATAATGCCTACATACCTTGAGCTGGAATTCAGGGCCATTCAAACACTGCTCTCAACAATCTTTCCAACCTCTTCAATCTCTTCTCTTGTAAACACAATTAGTAATGTAAAAAAATAAACCAACAAACCACAAGCGCTGGCAAGGATGTGGAGAAAAGAGAACCCTGGTGCACTGTTGGTGGGATTGCAGATTGGTGCAGCCACTTTTGAAATCAATATGGAGGTATCTCAAAAAAATTGAAAATGAAACTACCTTATGACCCAGCAATTCCACTCTTAGGTATCTATCCAGAGAAATCCAAAATGCTAATTCTAAACAACATATGCACCCCTATGTTTATTGCAGCACTATTCACAATAGCCAAGACATGGAAACAACCGAAATGCCCATTGGTAGATGACTGGATTAAGAAACTGTGGTACATTTATACAATGGAGTAGTACTCGGCCATAGAGAAGAGTGAAATCTTACTATTTGCAACGATATGGATGGACCTAGAGAACATTATGCTAAGTGAAATAAGTCAGACTGAGAAAGACAAATACCATGTGATCTTACTTATATGTGGAATCTAAAGAACTGAATAAATGAGCAAAGTAAACAGAAATAATCTCAAAGATATAGAGAAAAAACTGATGGTTGCTAGGTGGGAGGGGGGTGGGGATGAGGAGAAGGTAAAGGGATTATAAAGTACAAATTAGTAGCCACAAAATTGCCACGGGGATATGAGAGTCAATTTGGAGAACATAATCAATGATGTTGTAAAGATTTTATAGGGTGTCAGAGGGGCACTTGTCTTATTAGGGAGACAACTTCATGGACGGTATAGATGCTTGACCACTGCACTGTACACCTGAAGCTGAAGCATAATAATAATATTGAATGTCAACTATAATTTATATATATATAGCGTTACAAGATATGGAGTACACATAGGGAATAGAGTCAATGGAATTATAGCAGCTATATACGATGTCAGAGGGGTAGTAGATTGGGAGAGGAGGGTTATCACTTTATGAGGGGTGTAAATGTCTAACTATTACATTGTTTTGTACACCTGAAACTAATAAAAAAAAGGAATTTAAGAAACAAATCCAAGATTTGTAGTATTTGCCAATTTTCATGATGTTAATACTCCCACCATGACTGATTTCAAGCTACCAAAGGTTTAAAACTGGCTCACAAAAATTCCTGTATATTTAACAATTGACTCTACACCTAGTCTGTAAGAGTCCGTCCTGCTCAAGTACACCACTGACACACCCAATGTTCCAATCAGATAAATTTATTGCAGCTCTATTAATATGCCTTTTCATTCTCTATAAATAACTGTGCCTCCATATCTAATAGAGTGAACCCCCTTTCTTTTCATTTCAAATTCCTAGCCACTCTTAATTTTCAACCTAAATGCTACTTCTTTCTAAATTCCCTTTACTTTTTTTCTGTACTTCTTGTTTAACTTAACACATTGACTTCAAAATTATTTTTGGTATGTATCATAATTCCCTAGTCAACAGGGAACAGATTTATTTCTTCTTTTTAATATCACTGGGGGTAAGTAAAGTGCTTTACACATAATATGTCTTAAATTCTTGGTTTGGGTTGGGGGATAACTGGGATGTGGTTTTCCAGTGACATGTAAGGCAATGAATAAATATGTAGAATCCATAAAAGTGTGTTTAAGGCTGACAAAAGTAAAAATTAGTTTAAATATGGATTCATTTGAAAACAATCCTCAATCATACTCATGATATAAGATAGTTTAGTAGTTAATACTATTATTTCTGTTGTAAGATTGCCTGGATTCAAATACTGTCTCTCCCACTTACTAACTGGGTGATGTTGGACAAGTTACTTATCATCTCCAAGCTTCAGTTTCCTCATCTGTAAGTTGGTCATAATAATACCCATCTCATCAGGTTATTGTGAGGGTTATATAGAATAATATATGTAAAGCACTTAGAACAGTACCTGACATATGCTAAGTATTCAACATACATTTGTTAGTTAGCAAAAGTAATAACAGTAGTGGAAAGAAATGCCTATTACCAAAAACAAATCTCAAAAATTGTAAATAGAATGAAAGAATAAATGAATGTTAAAGGAAATAGGAAACAGGGGGTTGGGAGAAGTAGATCACTTTACAAGCACAGGATTTGATTGCAACCTAGTCCTTAAACTGAGGCAAACACTAGCATCAGAATATCTGCTCTGTCCCAATTTTTTTTCCAATGTTTTACTAACCAAGTAAATCAATCATTCTCCTTATGTCCTCCGTCACAGCAACCAGGTAGTGTCCCACTGTAGAATACCAAAGCCACAGTCATGTTTCCTGTGTTCACTTGTTAAAAAGAAGAAAAAAATAAGATCAGCTTGTTGAAACCCCTTCTATGCCTGCAGCATTCACTTATCTATGACACAGATGGCCCCAACTCACATTAGCCTCAACAGATTCATTAAATGATCCCCTCAAGTGCTAGACAGATGAACCCTGAAGAACATGGAACTGCTGACATTTCTTTTAAGCATTTGGCATTTTAAAAGGATTCTGGGTTATGCACTTATTCCACATAGGATAAGTATGCTGCCTCCATCCAAAATCCTGAGGGGTGGAAGGAAATGAGTAAAAGGAAAACTTTTTGTCTATCACCAAGAAAGAAGAAAATAGTCAGGCTCTTCTATCTAAAGGAAATGTATCTGCCTTTTTGATTCATTTCCTTTGGAGATTTCTGAAAATACTAAAGGAAGAAAGTAACAACTAATTGTTGCTTAGCAGGAAGGTGAAAAAGCACTAAAAAAATTCTACAGCATCTCTTTGTCAAAAAAATAATTTTCTGAGATGTTCTAAATTAGATTACAGTGGCCAGAGAGTGCAAGAACTGTTAGCCTGTTAACGGTTGTGTGCCAGCTAACAAAAGGTTGCTCACATTCTATGTCTGTTGGAAATTCATCTGAATTTCCAGGTAGCTGTTTCCACGATTACCCTAGCCAGGCACCATGGAATCCTAGGAGCCTCCCTTCTTGTTTGCACATGGACCTCCTGGACTGCTGCCCACAACCAGTCCACAGGAGTGGACATTTCTCTTTGCAGTCTGCGCCTATCACAGAGCTGGCCCAACTTCACTTTCTCCCACACCTTTGTCTATAGCTAATGGAAACTCTTTCAGACGTCCTATATCTTTCTTCCCCACCAACCACTGGATGTATTTAAATACTTGCAGACTCCAAAACAATGGACATTTGTGTCTTTTTCACCTAGCCATGCTGCTGGTGTTTCAGACTTCATGCCCTTCATTCTTTTTGGCTAGCATTTCTGGCTCAATAAAACCTTTCTTTAAAAGAAGACTTTCAGCCATGGAAATTAACATTTTCATTTAACAAGTATAGGAGAAATTAGGCATGTAGAAGAAATAGTTAGAGATTATAGTCCTACTTGGGACCATCAGATTTTTCACATGAATAATTCCCCAAATGAGTATTTTTAATGCCCATCTCAGAATGGCTTCTAATCTCTCTTTAGAATATGTAATCTTGACAAATAGGAAGTTCTTACTGTATTGACATCTTTCCCTAGAAGTATCAACCAACTATGTTTTCAAAGGCATGGCCACTGGTAAACAAGTTCAAACTTGAATCCAGAAGGCCGTGGGTACATGCATTGAGCCTGAGCTTGCTCTTTGCTTATTGGACTTTTACCTTCCAGAGGAGCCAACTGCTACATGGCTGCTTCCGTCTCATTGTGCTCCTATCCCCACCTTGAAGCCCCAGGCGCTATTTGATCTATTGATCATTGTCTGTTGGTTATGTGGTTCCACATCTATTTTCAAAACAACATTGACAACGTAATATGCAGTGGAGCTTATATGTTGTAGGTACTTGTTTCAGGGAAATGGAGTAAAATTTGTTGGATTCTACTTTTCCTTAATTTATGAAGAGACTGTGGGATCCTCTGAAATATCCAGAAAACAGTCTGGCAGCCCCCTTTAAACATTAGGCTCTCCAGCATTTCCAATGGTTGCCATGGCCACAGGTAGAAAAATGTTAGAAAATCTTATATTGCTCCAATGTTATAATTTCTAGCATATATACTCTTTCCCCATAGAGACACATCGTCAGCATTTACTTGATATACAAACACAGGACTGAAATTCCTATGCTAGTTTAAGAAAATCATTTGAAAAGTTACACTGCTGCACAGCAATGAGAATAAACAAATTTCAGTTCCCTACACAACATATGTGAGTCTCAAAATTAAGTGAAAAAGCCAGGTCCCAAACAGTATATATAGGATGATTCCATTTACTTAAAGTTTAAATACAGGTAAGGCAAATATGTAGTGTTAGAAATCTGCACAGTGGTTACCCTTATAAAGCAGGAGGTGAGTGAATTGAATGCGGAATTAAAGGAGCTTCAGAGAAACTTGTTAAATTCCTTCTTAATTTGGGTTCTGACTACATGGGTTACACCTCTTGACAATTCATTGTGCTCTATGCTTATTATTTGTGTACATTTCTACGTGTATGTTACACTGCAATAAAAATTTACTGACATAGTAAAACTAACAGAAGAAAAACTGAAAAATTCCCACCAACACTAAAAATAATTTGAATGCTATATCAAAAAGTAATATAGTAATCAATCCTAGATAAAATAAAAATGTTTTAAAAGTTTAAATGGGAAAATATCACATCAAAAAAGTAAGACAATTAAGACAATAGGAAAAAGAGCGGGCAATAATAAGGGCCAAAGTTTAGAAATACTATCTGTTTTATAACTGAGGAAAATAAATTCCATGCAGAAATTTAGGAGAAAGAATGATTCCGAACTGTATAGAATTTTATCACTCATCCAACGACTTCATTTTACAGATGAAGAAAGTGAGGGACAGAGACAATCCACTTGCTCAAGCTCAGCCAGTTGTCCAGCAACAATATGGAAACTATAACCCAAGCCTCCTCAGCCCTCCTCCTCCTTTGTAGAAGAAGAGAACAACAGTTAGGCTCCATGTTGCAGTGTGACTTTTCAACAAAAATATAGATCTGATAACATGGAACGTGAGGGCACAAGTGGATGGCTGCTGTGTGACTTTGCATTTTCCAGGGCACCAGCCTTTGGGAATGTTACAGTAGTGACTTCCCCAACATTGCAGCGAGTCATAAGAAGGCTTGGGACGTCAACTTCAGCTCCTGCTGAGACTTCAATGGAAGAAACTGAATCAACTGAACAGGAATAGCAATTCTGAGCATTTGAAAAGACTATATCCCAAGGATGTGCTGGCCTCATTTTTTAAAAAAAACAACATTTTTTTCTGTTGTGGAATATTGAGGAACACTGTGTTTCTCCAGGGCCCATCAGCTCCAAGTCATTGTCCTTCAATCTAGTTGTGGAGGGCGCAGCTCAGCTCCAAGTCCAGTTGCTGTTTTCAGTCTTTAGTTACAGGGGGCGCAGCCCACCATTCCATGTGGGAATTGAACCAGCATCCCTGTTGTTGAGAGCTCACGCTCTAACCAACTGAGCCATCCGGCCGCCCCTCTGGAAGCTCAGCGGCAGCTCGTTGTGTTCAATCTAGTTGTGGAGGAGGGCACAGCTCACTGGCCCATGTGGGAATCGAACCGGCAACCCTGTTGTTCAGAGCTCACACTCTAACCAACTGAGCCATCCAGCCACACCTGTGCCGGCCTCATTTTAAGTTGCCTGAGAAATCTCCAAATCACTCTCTAGAGTTGAATGCAAAGAGTAATTTCAGAAATTAAATATCAGGGACAGACTTTGTACATGTCTATGAATACTGTGTGCCTTTAAATAGGCCAAAGCCTCTTCTCAAAAGGCCCATTGGTAGAATAATCTTTCAGGAGAAAAGAATAAAATATAAGAAGCCATTTCCATTTTCTGTGTTCCCTAAGTAATGACTGACACTAGGAAATTCAAACAGATAAGACTGTGTACAGAGAGGAGTTAGCAATGAGAGACTAAGTCACATGGGCAGAGGGATTAATTTATAGGGCAGAGTCAACAAAGATGGGGTGACAAATGGGAACAAAGAAAAGTTAGAAAATCCAACCCAAAGAAAAGGATGCCTCCAGTCAGGGGAAAGGAACACTGCCTCCAGAATTATACTTTTGTTTTCAGCAAGTAGAATGGAACCATGGAATCACTTGACCAAAGATGGTCATGAAATGGTAATGACAGAGAAGAAAATTATGACAACGACTATGAAATGACTCATATAAATAAATGCCTCCATTAGCATCTGTTTCTCAAGACTTTTTTACGACAAGAATCTCAGGCCCACTCATTGTCCATTTAACAGGTTCTATTAGGCTTTACAAACACAGAGCAATCCCAGGCCCTACACAAAAAAATGTTTCCTGAGTCTCCCCCACTGCAACCTACATTTGCTGTGAATGTGGGGCTGGGTGTGATGGCTGCCTGCCAGTTCTCTGCTAGGAACTAATGGCTGCAACTAAGCACTCCTTTAAAATGTTACCATGCTCAAGCAATTGGTTTGGGGATCTCTTCCTTTGAAAGCTTGTCACAATTCAAGGGCTGTGGAAATTAAGAGCCCATTTAAGGACACAGCCATGAAAGTTGAAAATCGTGCACTTTTAAGGATGTCACAGTACCTGTTAACAAATGCACAAAATGGTTATGTGTTGGTCTTTGGGGAGAATCTCTCAAGTTTGGAAGATCAGGGCTGGAGGAGGACGTATAGGTTGGTCTCCCAACCTGGGGTCCCTGTGAGAGTGGTCCAAGTGCTGGAAGTATTAGTAGTTTTCTATGTAAATCATGGAAATCCCAGAAGTTCTGTCTGCTAGTAGGTACACAATTCATTACACAGGATCATAAACCCTTGATAAGTTGCAGGATGGGTGCCCTCTAAATCAATGCCCAGATGCCCTGATCCTTCTCCAGGTCATCTTCCATGCTCACCCCTTCCCAGTGTATCTCCTGGGGTGCTGGATTATAGAGAATGAGTTTTTTACTGCTTTGTCATCAGAAGAGCTGCCTTCCAAAGACTGGAGGAAACTCACATAGCAGTTAGCATGCCCCTATAAGTTCTATAACCTAAACAATTTCATATAAACTATGTATCTTGTAACTGTCTGGCAAAATTATAGCAATTACATGTATACATATGTATCTACAGACACACCTGTGGCATGAATCCATCGATTGGATCATTGTAATCTCAACACTGCAAAATACTAACGATAATATGGAGCTTCTTTTCCTAAAATTCACCTCTCTTGGACAGACATTCTCTTTAAATAAAATTAAAAGCAATAAACACCCCACTTGATCTAGAAGTCATGCCTCATCCTTCCCTTATCATTGTGGCCTTAATTCAAGACATTATCTCATCTGGCCTGTCTCCCAGCCTTCTGTCCACCCACTCTGGGGTTGCATCACTCTAGGAATGTTCTTTTTGCATGCTTTTGGTTTTCACTGGGAGTCCCATCTCAAAGCTGCCGGCTTCTCACCTGTCTATCCAAAGCCTTCCCCAATACTATGAATGTTAAGGTTAGATAGACATGTGAAAGGAGAATTGAGATGAGAGCCTGCTATTAAGATATTTAATTGATGAGGCTCATATCAATGTGGCCAAATGGAGCGAGATACCAGAATTCAATTTGTAGACATCTGCATAGCTGGGCTACCTGGCAACGATCTGAAATAATAGTTCTGTCATTTATATGTCAGTAAGACTGCTCTGGGGAAACTGTACCAACTGAATACTTACAGTCCTGTGTTAAATTTTTTCCAGTTCCAAAAAGACATAGTATATACTGTTCAAGAAACGAAACATGAGTGTTTTATTTTCCTCCTCATCATTTATCATAAATAAGTCACATAAAAGCCTCTCTTTACACTGACTCACCCAGAGAAGTACCCATGTGTGCCTTTCTTTCTAACCCAGTTCTCTCTTCATCATCAGATGTTCTTGATCTTTCCTTCACAGGCAACTCCAGCCATAGCCACAGCTCAATCCTTGCTCAATAGTTGTACTATGAAATTTCATCAAGACCTTTTGAAAAAGCTAGGGGTCAGGGGTCATTGTATGACTTGGGTAAACCACTTAATTTCTGAAGCCCTCAGTTTTCCAATCTGTTAAGGAAAGACGTAGAAGATATTATGATAAAGGTTTCTTCAAGTTCTAAAAAGAATCCAAATGCTAGAAGAAAGAAGGGAGGAAAAAAAGAGAGAGAGATAATTAGCTTATGTCTTTGGAGCTACTATAAGCTGCCTCCCCTTCCACTCTCCCTCTCTCCCTAAGCTTGTCTTTGTCATCAAAAGCCCAGAGCCTTCCTATTTCTCTAGCAAAACATACTATCAAGAAAGAATTTAGTATCAGTTACTGGCCTACACTATAAACTCCTTGAGATCAGAGACAATCCTTGTATTCATAATGTCTGGAACCTGGTTCTAATCAGGCATCTTCTAATTTAATTTAAAACTTTATCTCTAAATACAATGAAAGATTGCATCTCCTAATAAAGAAATTACAAGAGAAGTGGGGAATGGAGGATATGTTTCACAGAGCATCCTTCCTGTATGCCTGAAAATTGGTTGACTTTTTTTTTTTATGGTCTACCACGAAGCAGGTTAGAGGACTGGAAACAGAACTAGGGAGAGGGAAGGAGAATGTCGGGCTCTCCCTACTTTTATCAGTCAGGATCCTGGCAGGAAAGAAAAAGTCACACTCAATTGGGGGTGAGTTTAACACAGGACTATTTAAGAGAACCTAGCAGTGGATAATCCAGTATTCTGAGGATAGCACAGCAGGGAGCTGTTACCACTTTTTTTTTAATTAAAGTTTATTGCGGGTGACAATTGTTAGTAAAGTTACATAGATTTCTGGTGTACAATTCTGTAATACATTATCTATTTCTTGCATTGTGCATTCACCACCCATAGTCAGTTCTCTTTCCATCACCATATATTAGACCCCCTTTACGCTCTTCTAGAGCCGACCTCCCCCCTTACCCTCTGGTAACCCCTAAGCTATTGCCTATGTCTATGACTTTTTGTTCCTTCATTTGTTTGTCATGTTCTTTTGTTCTTTTCAGTTTTATATACCACGTATCAGTGAAATCATATGGTTCTCTACTTTTTCTGTCTGACTTATTTCGCTTAGCATTATAATCTCAAGATCCATCCATGTTGTCACAAATGGTCCTATTTCATCTTTTCTTACTGCCAAATAGTATTCCTTTCTGTATATATACGACAACTTCTTTATGCATTCATATATCGAAGGACATTTTGGTTGTTTCCATGTCTTGGCCACTGTAAATAAAGCTGCAATGAACATTGGAGCACACGTTTCTTTATGGATAAATGTTTTCAGATTTTGGGGGTAGATACTCAGGAGAGGGATTGCTGGGTCATATGGTAATTCTGTTCGTAATTTTTTGAGGAACCTCCACACTGCCTTCCATAGCGGCTGCACCAGTCTGCATTCCCACCGCAGCCTCTCCAGCACTTGTTACTATTTGTCTTGTTGATGATAGCCATTCTGACTGGGGTGAGGTGATAGCTCATTGTGGTTTTGATTTGCATTTCTCTGATGATTAGTGATGTTGAGCATTTTTTCATATGTCTATTTGCCATTTGTATGTCCTCTTTGGAGAAATGTCTCTTCAAGTCCTCTGCCCATTTTTCAATTGGGTTGTTTGTTTTTTTGTTGTTGAGTTGCATGAGTTCCTTGTATATTCTGGATACTAGCCCCTTATCGGAGGCACTGTTTGCAAAAATCTTCTCCCATTCAGTTGATGGCCTCTTTATTTTGTCGATGGTTTCTTTTGCTGTGCAGAAGCTTTTAAGTTTCATATAGTCCCATTCGTTTATTTTAGCTTTTACTTCCATTGCCTTTGGAGTCAAATTCATAAAATGCTCTTTGAACCCAAGGTCCATAAGTTTAGTACCTATGTTTTCTTCTATGCAGTTTCAGGTCTTATGCTTAAGTCTTTGATTCATTTTGAATTAATTTTGGTACATGGTGACAGATAGCAGTCCAGTTTCATTCTTTTGCATGTGGCTTTCCAATCTCCCAGCAACATTTATTGAAGAGGCTGTCTTTCCTCCATTGTATGTTTTTAGCTTCTTTGTCAAAAATTATCTGTCCATATTTATCTGGGTTTATTTCTGGGTTCTCGATTCTATTCCATTGATCTGTGTGTCTGTTTTTCTGCCAATACCATGCTGTTTTGACTTTTGTTGCCCTGTAGTACAAGCTAAAGTCAGGGAGTGTGATACCTCCAGCATTGTTCTTTTTTCTTAGGATTGCTATGGCAATTCAGGGTCTTTTGTGGTTCCATTCAAATCTGATGATTTTTTGTTCTATTTCTTTAAAAAATGCCATTGGGATTTTGATGGGGATTGCATTAAATCTGTATATTGCTTTGGGTAATATGGCCACTTTAACTATGTTGATTCTTCTAATCCATGAGTACGGAATGTCTTTCCATTTCTTTGTGTCTTCTTCAATTTCTTTTAAAAGTGTCTTATGATTTTCAGCATATAGGTCTTTCACATCCTTGGTTAAGTTTATTCCGAGGTATTGTATTCTTTTTGTTGCAATTGCATGGGTGTCTGATTCAGTGGTCTTGCCCACCTGAAAGGGTCCAAGCTCTTTAGAATGACGAAATCTGCTGGATTCCATGTCTATAGCTTTCTATGAAGACAAAAGAACTTGAGTGTCTTCTCAGATTGGATTCAGCTTTTGAAGAAGATGCATTCTGGTAGATAACAGTAACTTCCTGTAGCTTCTAGCAAGTGCCACTTACTTGAAAGAAATGGTGTCCCCACCCCCACAGGGCTTTATGAGGAAATACAAACTAGAAAGATCTGTTGGAGCCACAAAGCAGATTCTCTCCCTCCCTCTTTTCTCCTTTTTATCTCATTTTACTTTGGCCATAAAACATGAATCAGATTGTAAAAGTTAAAGTTCCATCTTAGCTTTAATGAAGTCCAATTTCAGTGCTGATGAAATACATGACAGCAATGTGGGCTTGTTTCGTCTTCACTGAAATGGATGTTCCATCAGAATTCATGGCTAAATAACCCTTTCCAAGAAGCTAATGGAATAAATTTTTTAATCACTTTGAAAATTATGCCAGAATAATCACAGATTCTATATTAGTAAAAGGCCTAAATAGTACCCTTTCCTATATAAATACAGTCCTTCTTACTTGGGAACAAACTGTCAAAAGATTGTAGGTTTCGAAAGAAGGAAAGGTTTAAGACAAGCCAGAATGATGTCAAATTTTGGAGTCCAGATGGTTCTGTCAGACTTGTCTTTGGCTGCTTGGTTTGTGGGGCTTTTTTTTTTCTGAGAGCTAAATAAACGTAGGTGATAGAAACTTAGCAAGCAACCCCAAGCATACATCTGAATCACTGTAGTAAATAGGTTTTAGAATGTTTGCCCACCCTGATCTCTACTTCTTTAACTATCTACCTCCTCCTAACAGGTAAGACTCTGAAGCCATGTCAGTGCTATGCTCTCACCACTCGTTGACCCCAGCTGATTGGACCAAAAGTGGACACTTCAGTCAAGGAAACCAATTCAGCATCTAGATTGGCAGGAAAAAAAGGTATTTCATCATTTGGTATTGGGACCTAGGAAAGGTCAGGACAACGGACTGTAGGCAGTCATTTTGTAAGCTGATGTCAATTTGACTGAAGGCCACCACTAAGAGGCAGCAATGACATGCCACATATAGATCTAGCAAAAGAACTAGCCTTAAGAGTAAGAGAAATATGAAGCCGATACCAGATTAGTAGATATAAAACACTATGTGGTCCCAAAGAGAGGAATGAGTACAGATAGGTGGGTTCTGCCTTAACTTATGTTGACTTTTCAGGATGTTTCCAGTCCTTAGTGAAATGTGAATGCATGTCTTGCCCTTAGGGTCTTAAACACCATGTATGCTACCAGGAAATGTACTCCTTTAGCTTAACCCACTTTGAATTTTACCACCAAATTCATCTGTGGACATAATTAACTCTGGAAAACCTGAATCAGGCATCTCAAAGCTTTAGCTTCCAGAAGCAGTAACAAACAGGCAAAGGGATTCCTACAAAAGTGTTGAACCTGATTCTCTAATATCAAGATGGACGACATCAAAGGGAATATTTCTGCAGCTTCAGAGGAGATGAGAGGATTAGCAACCCTTCAACAGAAGATGGAGTTACATGAGGAAGCTATTAATGCCCCGGCACTTGTGGGGGGGGGGGCGGCTGGGAGGACATGTCAGGGGCAGGGCTTCTTCAAAAGCTTTACCTCCTTAGGTTCTTTGTCAACACTTTGTCAACACTTCACACTTAGCAGAACTCTAAGAGGTATGTTTACATTTTGCTGTCACCTATAGCGCTGTCTGTTTTATGTATCAGCCTGATCTTCATTTTAACCACACTGAGCTTATGACGTTGTACTGACCCTATCAAATCACATTTGTTTCATTCAGCAAGGATAAAAACATTAAAATTAATTTATAAAACAGTGCCTTATAAAATATGTAACATGTTCTATGAAGTGGCACGATGAACCTTCATTTTTCAAAGCCCCAGCTTGTTGATCGTTCAGGTAACATCTCTAGGTAATGACTAAGTTTTGGGTTATGTGCCAGAGTGGCTTTTAAGTATTCTACTTTAGTCAGCCCTACAGCAACCCTGTGAGTTTGGCAAGGCAGGCATTAGTAAATTCATTGTAGATGGAAAAAATAAGGCTCAGAAAGTCAAAGGCAGCTACCCAGTGTTTTACAGCTAACACGTGAACAAGTCGGGACACAGATTTAGAAGTGTTAATTCTGAAGCCTATATCCTTTCCCACACAGAGGAAGTGTACAATTGTGCAGAATGTCTAAAATGCAGTCTTTGTTGTGGGAATCTATTTAACATAGATTCTCACTACACTATTTCTAGTTAATAAAACATGAGAGGAAGCCTATGTCTAACTTGTTCATGGCTGCATTCCTAACACCCAGAGCCGTATGGGCTACATGGAAGGTGCATGACTCGAACCGGGTTTCCCAAAAGCAAACCATAAGATAAGCAATCATGTGAAAATGATTTGTTAGGAAGTGTTCCCAGGGAATCAGTAGGGGACTAGGGAAATGAGACTAGGAAGGGAAGGAGACCAAGCAAGGATAGGACATTAAATCCCACGGATGGTAACTTTGGCTCAATCCTGCAAAGGAGCTCTGGAGATAGTCTAGGTGACACCTCAGAATTGTGCCCATTAGGACGCACAAGGACTGGAGCATTTATTTCTTCCCATCTATCAATTATTGGTTAATGGATGCCCAAAATGGGATGTAAATTCCTAGACCCTTTTGGTTCTTCAGCAAAATGGGTTCTGGCAGCTTGAAGGCAATGCTTTGACAAGGCTTCTTGGAGTTAAAACATACCAGGAGTCCTGTGCACAAAAATTATAAAGGGATCCAAGGGAATATGGACAAAACACTGACAGCATCTGGTACAGTGTTCAATAAATATTTGTTGAATGAAAGAAATAGAGAAAGAAAGGTCGGAATGAAGGAAGGAAGGGAGGGAGGGAGGGAGGGAAGAAAGAAGAAATACTGTGTCCCAGGTACTTAGTAATATAACCTAAGCTAAATATCTTGGCAACCTTTGCAGATAGATATGTTTTTCTCCATTTTACTGATAAACAAGCAGAAGCTCAGAATAGTTAAGTAGTTTGCCTAAGGTCACACAGCTTGTAATAGTAAAGCCAAATTCAGATAGGTCTATTTAGCTTCAAAGCCTCTGCATTTTCCACTATGCCACTCTCACATTGAGCTGTTATTCACATACTGCCTGACCTCCATGGAAACTATCCATTCTCCCTTTTCAACTCACCAAGAGTGAGCTACTATGGGTCATGATTTGGGTCACTTTGCAGGATCCACATTCCTGGGTCCCATGCATGTATCTTCACTTGTGCCCTCAGCTCTTGTCCATTTGAAACAGGATCAGTAAAAAGAATTGGATACACAGACGATCAGCTAAAAGTGTTGACCCATTCCCTATGCAAAAGCAATGAAAGATGCCAAGTCCTAATAAAGAGTACAGTCTCCTGAAATCTCCTGGCATTTTCAGCAGACTGCAGTTTTCTGAGAATGTCTGTGTTTTCCAGAGCATGTCTGCTCAGAATGTATGAGCCAAAACCTCCTAGGGATTTTCCATCACTTGTTTATATTGTGCCTGGATCTACTCGAATGAATTTATTATAAATAAGATAGAGTGATAGGGTTTTTTTTTCATGAATTGAGATTGAAAATTGGTTTTAAATATTGTTTTCTGCTCTAGACTAACTATAAATGGCATTTAGACTGATTGCACTATTAGTAGGTAAAGGGTGCTGAGTTTTTAAGGGATTACACCTGATTTAATATAATTATGAAACCAAATTACAATCACAGGAGTTTGTTAGGAGGTTATAAGAAGCAGCCGTGTTTTTTTTTTTTTTCTGTATAATACTCAAGCCTAAACCATTAAACATACAATTCCCTTCCAAAGGAAGAGAGAAGGAAATAAAACTGCAAATGTTCCCAGAGCTTAGTGGCCCAGTTATGGCATTAACTAGCCTCTGCTTTCCTCCAGGATCCTTCTATCTATGATGTTTTCTCCACCAGTCTCCATCACATCTATCCAATTTGTCTCATTAAACATCCTAACCACCCTCTTAACTTTAATTCTATAAAAAGACTAGTGCAAGGCTGACAGGGCTGGATTGACTCTGCTAAGTCTACTAAATTTTGCCCTGGGGCAGAACTGTAAAATCAGATTGAATTTCATCTATACCACCCTTCCTTGGGGCCCCTTAATCTTTCAGTGCCCACTTCTTTCTCTACCATGTTTCCCAGAGTGCTCACACCCTAAAGCATTGATGATTGATAATCATTCACTGTTTTGAAGTTCTGTCAAAGGCACTGCCATTTACAGGAGACCAAAAACCAAACAAACAAAAACATTTAACATAAAAGGAGATCAGACAGTGTGGCAATCTCATGATGACATTTGTCAGGATAAAGCTTCTCAAAGTCATCCACATAAGCTGCAATCTAGTCCACTAAAGGGGAATGTAAACAGACAAACAAACAAAATTCCTGCTCTTATATATTCTTTTAATAAGAAATTTAACCACACTCATTTTATCATCTGATTTATGTAAAGTGAAATTATTCCTTCCCAAAATGGAAAAAATATAACCTAGTATATATATATTTCTTTTCATCTCCCTTACACACATCAAAATAACGTTTTCCCTAGCTGGCACACAGCTGACCACAGAAGCATAAGTAAATCCCACAGAGCTTAGCTTAGTTCAGAAAAATCATTCAGCCTGTAGTTTCATGAGCAGTAATAAATAGCAGTTGTTTTAAGCCACTAAGTTTTGGAGTGGTTTGTTATACAGCAATAGCTAACTGATACAGGTCTTATCCTTCATCATTAATAAGTTAACATTATTCAAAGCTTGCATACAAAAGAAGAATTCCTCTGGAAGAAAGACACATGTTTCTATACTATAAATAACTACCTAGACATACACACACATCTGCGGATATAGTGTGTTCCTTTGCTATTTGATTAATCAAACACGAAAAGGATAAGTTTAGACACTGCCCATGATTTATGAAAGGTTAGCTTTGAAATTATTATGTTCTGTAATGTGGAGATTGCAAAACTGACCCACTTCAGCTCCCACCATGTTTGCATTTTTCCATTATTAAAACATTCTCTCAGCCAGGACTTTCTTGACTCAAGTGGCCCAGGGACATTTTTCTGGGTTTTACTACCTATCAATTATCCTGGATGATAAAAAGAAGGTGAAAATGGCAGATTTGAGTTTACCCTGAAAAAATGTGCATTCTCTGAAGCCCAAAGCAAAGTCCTCCCCCTAATGCTTGATGCCTGAAATTATTCAAGGCCTGCCCTTAACCGCTCGGTGCTAGTATAGGTGTCCATCCCTAATTGCTAGGCAATTTGCCTAGAAATCACCTGAGTATGGCTCAGAGGCCTATCTCTGTTATAGAAAATTGACTGACAACTACCCATACTAACTGCACTGGGGACTATGAATTATCCAAAAAATAACATCAAAGCCTTATGTTTTTCTATAAATAGCATGTGCACCCTATTTTTCTAAAGGATCAGGCTTTCTCCTCTCCTAGAGAGCCATATTTTTTTGAAATACTTCTTGGAATATCATCTGAAATTTTTCAGTGATTCCAAATCTCATTTCATCTTCATAACAATCTTGAGAGAGAGGGAAGTAAGAATTAGAAAAGGTAATGGGCCTGCGCAGGGTCACACCAGATAGTTAAATGCAAAAATTCATTTCACCACAAATTCCTATTTATTTTTCAAGGCCACTTTTAATGTCACCTGCCCTGGAAAGCCTGCCAGACTCCACAGGCAGGGACAGAGGCTCCATCCTGAGTGGTCCTATAGCTTTTTATGATACTACTCATATTTTATTAGTGAGGATGCCCCAGCTAGGAAAAAAAAAAAGGAAAAAAACACGTCTTGTTCATCTTATCCTCAGTGCTTAGCATAACACAAATAGCTCTTTGATGCATGTTTAGTAGATGCCTTAATTGATTCACAAATGATGACATTTTTAGTACAAAGCATATAAATATCCTCTGGCAGAAGTAGAGGGAAGCAGAAAAATCACGATGCCCGGAAGGTAGACAAAACTCAGGTTAAATTCTGGTCCTGACGCTTGTTAACTGTGTCACCTTGGAGAGGCTACTTCACCTCACTGAGCCTCCACTTCCTTACCTGCCAAGGATTTCTTATACAACCACAGAGTTAAGGCTAGTTTCCAAAAGTGTGATGACACTGTAGTCAGAGAATTAAAAAAAAAAAAGTGGGAAAGAAAAAACAGGCAAATAAAAAAGAAATGATAGAAAGGGACAGAAGCAAGTTTCATCATGTGACAAGAACTACAATAACTCAGAGACCCTGTAATTACATTTCTAACTTTACTTAGTCATTCAGAGTACAACTTTCAAACTATGATGAATAATAAAATTCTATGAATGTATAAAACGCTAGACTCTGGATATGTATTAATAGTTGAATGAAAACACAATTTCTCTAGTTTGCAATGTAACACAGCAGTTGTTTGGGGGAGAAAGGGAGTGCACTGTTGAATGTCCCATGTTTCACCACCAGAACTTCAATGGAGAAAATTTTCTTCCAGTAACAATACCTGCTCAAACTTGATTAGTATTTTCCAACTTTGGTGATGGTGGTGATTTTGCAATATATACAGCATTCCCCATGTCAGAGACACTGATATACAGCCTAGGTCCCCATCTACTCACCCTTCCTCCTCATGCACACATATCACTTGATAACCACAGATCTAGACAGATTCGTTTTGACTCCAACCCAACACAACTCAAATGACCACTCCCATTCTTGTACTCTCCACCTCAGAAAGGACGGATGCTGACCGCTGCGCCCTGGGAATGGGAACCTGGGCAAATAATCAACCCCCTCCTAGATGTCAAGCAAGATATTAAAGAGTTTCAATATGACTATCATTTCCTCTACTGGCAGGGAGCGATAAATGAAACATAGGTTTCTATTATCTGCCCACCCTTCAGAGTGATGGATTACCTAAACGAGAAGGGATATTGCTCCTGGGCTTCAGAGAATTATAGATATCTCTTCATGAATGTTAATGTCAAATAGTGGGGCAAAATTGCCATAGCAGAGGCAAGAACTATCTGGTAATTCATTTTCCCTTTATTTTGTGCTCCAAAAAAAAAATAATAAATAAGAAATGTCTTTTGCCTTCTCCTATTTTCCACATATTTTTTTTCTTTAGGAAGTAAATAATAACACTATCATTCCTTCATTAATGGCAATATTGGCCATCATTTGAGGCTTGAAACCAGGATGATGTGTTTTGAATAGAGCGTCTAGGAAGCTGATCGTCAGTACTCTGCTACAAAGGAATATTGGTGTTTTGCCAACCAGAAGGTTGACCTTGTCTGTAATAGTGGAAAATTTTAACAAGTAGAATATCACAAATAAAGCATATGGCTATTGACACTAATAACAGGACTTTGATTAACTAAAATGCTCTGGGAGTGGAGTATTTGTAGAAAACAAAGATTTACCTAAAAATCCACTCTACTTCACCATTTGTAGTTCAAACTTTTAAAACTGGTTTTCCTCCTTTTTCACATTAGTATATGAGTTACTCTTTATCAACTGAAGGTTGTATAGTGTCCTCACTGCAAAGGTGACTATACTTCAGATTGAGATGGAGAGGTAAAAAAAAAACATGTGAACAATCAGCCTTAATGGATCTGACCCAGGACCATTCCTTGGAAGTTGTTTTACTAACTAAATCCCTAATGTCAATTGGTTTCCTGGCCATTGGCCTCTTTTATGTCTAGGCCAAAGCAATTCCCAGCATTTGGGTTCACTAAGTCAGGGTTTACGATAGGAGAAGGCAATGACAGTGCTTTGTGAAAAAGACTGCTAGCATTACACTAGAGCCCAACCATTAGAAAAAAATCTAAAGGAGATTTTTGAAGGGGACAGTGATTTTAAGTTAAGGACACATACTATATCTCACTGCCTTCTGCCCACTTCGTCACACCGCAACAGTCTTTAAGGACAAATGGCTGCAAATTTTCAGTCATCAGGCACTAAACACTGGCTTAATTTTCACAGGGCAAAATACTGCTATAAATTTCAGACTCTGCATTAAGACTATAGACCAAAAAGTCCACACACAAAAAAACATTTTTTTCAGAGAATAATCCTACCCCAATTTCATCCAATTTGATTTATAAGAGAAAGTAAAATATTCTAAAATGTGAGTTATGGGATTTTTTTCTTGACCTATAGGAGTACCATTTATTTGCTGTGAACTAAAATTCCCAAGATCCATTGCATACAATTCAGTCTGAAAACAAACTGTTGTGGATTCATTTAAAGTCCCTATTCAGTGTGTACCCAGGGATGCCCACAACAGCTGAGTGGGAAGAATGCTCAGGAAGGGGAAATAAAAACAATAGGAGTGGGCCGGCCTGGTGGCTCAGGTGGTTAGAGCTCCATGCTCCTAACTCCGAAGGCTGCCGGTTCAATTCCTACATGGGCCAGTGGGCTCTCAACCACAAGGTTGCCAGTTCAACTCCTCAAGTCCCGCAAGGGATGGTGGGCTCCGCCCCCTGCAACTAAGATTGAACAAAGCACCTTGAGCTGAGCTGCCGCTGAGCTCCCGAATGGCTCAGTTGGTTGGAGCGCATCCTCTCAACCACAAGGTTGCCGGTTTGACTCCCGCAAGGGATGGTGGGCTGCGCCCCCTGCAACTAGAAAACAGCAAGTGGACCTGGAGCTGAGCTGCACCCAACACAACTAAGACTGAAAGGACAACAACTTGAAGTTGAACGACACCCTCCACAACCAAGATTGAAAGGACAACAACTTGACTTGGAAAAAAAGGCCTGGAAGTACACACTGTTCCCCAATAAAGTCCTGTTCCCCTTCCCGAATAAAAAAATCTTTTAAAAAAAACAAAAAACAAAAAACAATAGGAGTGCATTCCAGACTGTATTATCAACACTAGTTTCCTTCATGTGAAGGATCAAATAGTGCCTTTGTAAATGTTTCACTTTTCAGATTTCACCTCTGAGACTGTGAGGGAGAATATACTTTTGTTATTTGAAACAGTCAATGACTTTTTCAACTTTCCAGATACAAAGAGCCAAGCCAATGTGACACTGTGGATGTCTTATGGGTGTCCTCAAGAGAAGCCACAGATGGAAAATAGAAAGTTCTATAATTGTGAGCCATGTTAGTAGTAGAGAGGTGATACCTGTATCTATATCTATATCGATATAGATATAGATATAGATATAGATATAGATATAGATATAGATATAGATATAGATATATTTTCATCTTGAATCTAATCTATACTGACAGATGAACCACTACTTAAAAATCCATTCACTGGCTGTCTTCAAGAATTGGAAGCTGCTGTTTCCATGATGAAAGATCTGGTTCATAATAACAGTTCACCACATTAAAAATGAAAAATACGTCTAGTGCATCAATCTAAATTAAGCTTTAGTAAATGTTCAGACTTAGATAAATCATCTCTATTGGAACTGAAGAAAAATCCTTTAATATCTGATCAAGACTGAATTTGAGTTGCTTATCCTATTGCGCATGCAAAGTGAGCTAGCACTCGTTTCTTTAAAGAGTTCATGATCTTTCGACATAATATATTAGAACTTGAAAATGTATGATTTACAGTGGTATTCAATGGGTATCTGACATCACATTTTTGTGCATACTCAGAAACTCTCTGTACCATTGCCACCTGGGTCCCCAGCTGCTTGCTCTGCCTCAGGCACTTCCATGGCCCATCAACTCCCCTCACACCTGTGTGGTTGCACCATCTGGGATCAATCAGTTAGTTGCCTCAGAAATGCTGGATGATTTGCCCTAGCCTCTGCCATTTGCCTGGTGTTTCTGATGACTACAGTGAATTAAGATGGAACACCACAGGGCATGGGATGGAGCACCCTCTTAGATGCTAAAGGATCAGGATGATACAATGTAAAAGTGCGGGGGGAGTTCACTCCTTTTGGGGCAAACTCTAACCAATGGTAAACAGGAGATGGCAGGGAGCCTGGCACATCAATTCTCTCCCCATTCTCCCTCCCTTGAACTGTTTGGAGGCACAATTTATCCACACAGCTTGTACACAGACACCCATAGACATCCTGACTAAGTGGACATATCTGCCAAGCGATCTGCTTTGTCTCTGTGGCTCATTGTAAAACACTGTCACATATCACCTTGCATTGCTTCCCCTCCTCCCTGCCTTACCTCCTTTGTCCTCACTCTCACTGCCCTGGGTTTGCACCTCCCCAGTGAAGTATCAGCACTTAATCCTTGCCACAGGCTCTAGGGAATCTGTGCTAAGACAGCTGGTTAGAAATCATCTTTACATTTTCAAATGCATGTTATTTCTCAGCCAAATAATGGGCCACAGTGAGTACCAAAAGCAATAACAGTCCAGTTGGTAACATGTATTTGAAATGTTTATATCTATATGCAATGAGAAAATAATGTCTCTCCATTTAAACTCTAAAAAGTCAATGAGGATATCAATACTGACTTGTTTTTATGCTATGTTCTGAGGGAGGAGCATAAGGTCTTATTTTGTCAGGTCACTTAAATCCCATGACTGCAATAAAATTTATGTGTATTTGGGAGTCACACAGAATGTGGACGGTATCTCAGCTTTGCCACTTGCTTAGCTGTGAGATCTTAACCAAATTACTTAAACTCTCTGAGTTGTGTTCCCTCTTCTGTAATGTGGCACTAATATGTACTTTATAATGTTGTAAAACAACCAGCCCTGTGCTTAGAACATTGAGAGTGGTCAGTAATCGGTAGCTCTAAACATTATTATTGCATCTTTCCAATTAGGCAAGAAAGAAAGACGGGTTTCTTACAGAAGTTTTGCAAGAGCTGCGACATATTTGAATTATAAAAAGATGTTTTGCTTATAAGTGGTAGAATTGAAACTCAAATAAGCTTAAACAAGAGGGAAATTGTTGATTCAGATAATTCAGAGAGAAAAGAATGGATCTAGCCTCAAGCATCAAGAGGTCAAATGATTTGGTCTGTGCCCTCTTAGTCTCCATCTATCATGCCTACTTCCCTCCACACATTGGCTCCATTTTCTCCTATCACTGATGCGCTTCCATGATGTCCACCAGCGTGACCATGCTATCCCATCTCAGCTTAGTAACCCCAGCGAAAAGAGAAGGACCCTTTTCCCAACATCTACATATCTATTCTATAGGAATGCTTACCCCTTGGACCAATCATAGTCGTTAGGATGGTGACATAATAGTACTGGCCAAGTCTGATCACTTGTCCACACCGTTGATCAAGGGGACAAAATTTAGTATGTACAGAAGGGGGCTGAGAAAGTTTCCTAGACATTATGCAGAGGCACAAGCCACTGTGCAGAGATCAGCAAACTTTTTTTAAATGGCAAATAGTAAATAGTTTAAGTTTTGAAAGGCACATAAAGTTCCAGTTGCATATTCCTTTTTGGTTTTTGTTTGTTTTTACAACCCTTTAAAAATATGTAAAGTGTTCTTAGCTCACTAGCTGTACAAAAACAGGCCACAAGCCATAGTTTGCCAACCACTACTCTATAGTATAATGCAGCAAAATGACTATGAAGGACTGTTCATCATGGAATTGGTGATATGTTGGATACAGGTATAAATGTTTAGACTTTCAGAATACTATATTACTGAGGAGGAACATAGTAGAGCGAGGGTTAAGGAAACTATTTCTCTCCAGAAGTCAACAAATATTTTTTGAGCACCTACCTTGGAAATTCCAAAATTAACAGCACACTCATAAATTGGGCATTGTATTTTAAAGACCCCAACTTACTTATATTTTGTATATCAATATATAATTAGAGAGAGAAGAATACAATAGATAATCTAGAACTTTACAGGAGGCAGTAACAAGAACAAAAGGAGAACCTTTATACAAATGTCTATCCTTCCCTATAAAGTATTATGGATATCAAATAATGGGAGTAGAGGCAGATTTAAACATTTGCTGCTCTGATGAATTCAATTCCAGATTTGTTTTAATATTAGACGTCTTTATGAATATTAATGCTCTTAAATATAAGTAACTAGAGAAAAGAATATTCACTATTCCCCTCCCTACTCCACCCACTTCCTCTGTCATTGCTCCTATGCCCTTTTAATGTGATTTTCTAACAGTGAGATAGAACATTGACAAGCCTAAGGGTATTGCTCAAGATTAAACAAGTATAGCAAAATAAGTCACTGTCTAGAAGAATCCACACCACACCACTGAATGCCATGTCTGAAGATTTACATTTTAGCATTAGACCAGTGGCTTTGAAATTAGAGTGTCTGTGAACTTGCATGGAAAAAACTATGTCTCTATTTTCACTAATCACTAGCATTTCCTCAAGTCTTAAACATAGTTGACAAACCACAAAAACATTAGCAGTATCTATGACTTTGTCACAAATCACAGATAACTTTCATATTACATCTTACACATATTACATTGAAGATGTTGCAGATATCTCAAAATATCTCTGCTAATCACTAATTAAAGATTACAATAGTTACTAACTCACCACTAGACCTAGTTATAGAAAATGTTAATAAAAATACATTACTATTAAATTTGTTTGTTTTTACCAGTTTCAGGAGTACAAAACAACATAGTTATTAGACATTTATATACCTTACAAAGTTATAACCCCAATAAGTGATAACCCATCTGACACTGTACATAGTTATTACAATATTATTGACTATATTCCCTATGCTGCACTATATATCCCCTTGACTATTTTTTTTAAATTATACTTGGCATTCAATATTATTTTATATTAGTTTCAGCTGTAGTATAGTGGTTAGAATATATAATTTATGAAGTGATCCCTCCAATAAATCTAGTACCCACCTGACACTATACATAGTTTTTTACAATATTATTGGCTATATTCCCCATACTGTACTTTACATCCCCATGACTCTTTTGAAACTACCAATCTATACTTCTAAATCCCTTCACCTTTCTCACCCAGCCCCCCAAGCCCCCTCCCATCTAATAACCATCAGTTTGCTCTCTGTATCTATGAGTCTGTATCTGTTTTGTTTCTTCATTTATTTTGTTCTTTAGATTCCACATGTAAGTGATATCCTGTGGTATTTGTCTTTCTCAGTCTGACTTATTTCACTTAGCATAATATCCCCTAGGTCCATCCATGTTGTCACAAATGGTAAGATTTCATTCTTTTTTATGGCAGAGTAATATTCCATTGTATATATGTACCACAATTTCTTTATCCAATTGTCTATTGATTTCTCTCTGTCTCACTGGCCAATCTCTTCTGCTGGTTTCTCCTCTTCTCTCCAACTTCTATATTGGAATGTTCTATGGCTCACTCCTGGGTCCTTTTCTCTTCTCTATTTGAACTCTAGCTGGGTGATCTCATCCTATCCATGGCCTGAAAGACCACTGATAAGTGGATGATCTCAGATCTCCTTCTTCAGCCTATTGTATCCAATCCTGACACCTCCACTTGAAGATCTGATAGGAATGTCATGCTTAAGATGACCATAAAAGAACTCCCAATTACCCTACCACTACCAAAACCTGTGCTTCCTCCGTGTTCCCCATCTTAGTAAATGAAACCATCTTCTAAACCAATTGCTCAGGCAAAACATATCTTTGATTCCTATTTTTTTTTTTTTTTTTTTTTGTCTCATGCTCCACATTCTATCCATCAGTAAGTTTTAGCAACTCAACCTTCAAAACATATCCTGAATTGGTCTACTTCTCTTCCTCACACCTGCTACCACCCTAGTTCTAGCCACCTTTATCTAGCACCTGAAATCACACAGTGGCCTCCTGGGTCATCCCCCTACCTCCAGCACTGTCTTCTAACAATTAATTTTGTATACAGTAATAAGAATTATCTTAGAAATATGAAATATTGCAGAACTGCAAATAGAATAAGGTTAATATAATGACCATTTATATTCATACCCAATGACCTTTTTGAAGAGTGAATCGGATCATTGTCATTTCTCTGCCTAATACAATCTAATTGCTATCCATTGTATTTAGAATAAATTATCAACTCGTTACCATGGCTTACAGTCCCTATGTGCTGTAGTCCTTGCCCATATCTAAAACCTTGTCCCCCTACACCACTCTCACTCTCCCATTCCACTTCTCCACCCCCACCACAGTAAGTCATAGTGACCTCACTGCTGTTCCTCAAAGCCACCAAGCTTACTCTCACCTCAGAAGCTTTACACTAATTATTCCTTTCTGACTGCAGTTCCCCCTTGTCCCAGCTTGAAATCTCATCAAAAGACTTTTCCCAACCTAATCCCTCTCTATCATATCACCCTATTTTTTCTTCATAATATTTAAAATAGACATTTTTCTTTATTATTTATTTGCCTGTCTATTTCTGTAGATATGCCCCACCTCATACACACATGCACACACATGCACATGCCTTATAATAAATTCTATGAGATGTTGGATATCAGAGTTGTATAACTTTTTAACTCTTGAACTTAGTAGGTGCTCAATAAATGACTGGGAGAAGGAAAGAGAGAGGGAAGATATGAGAGAGGAAGAAAGGGAGCAGAGGAAGAAGGAAGAAAGGGAGGAAGGAAGTTAACACTTTTAAGTACTCCATTTTAAAAATCTATCATAAAATGATTTCAAGCAGCATCTTAATAGACATTTCCAGAAGATGAACTTATTCACAGCACCCAGTAACTTAAAAAAAAATGTCATGCTCAGATCTTAAGCAAAAGAGACAATTATAAAAGATGATAAAAGCTGAACAATCACTGTTACAGCTCAAGAGGCCTAATTGTAAAGTGTGCCACCCATCCATCTTTCCACCACTCTTCTATCCACCCACAATGCCAAGTTAACCATGAAGAACAGTGTGGTCACTCAACCAGGGAACAGTGCACTGTCTTCCCACCCAGATGAGCTGGTCATCTCCCAGAGAAAAATAAACATTAACAAGAAAAGGTTTAACTGCAAACAGCACAGACATAATTCCTACAGGTGAGAATTCTAAGGCTATCCCCTCTCATGTTTTAAAAATGTTACGTACTGATGGATCTGGTCACAAGATCTCAAAGTAAAGCACTTCAAGCTACACAATCAGAGGTAAGCTTCCTATTCCATTCCTCCGCTTGCTTTAGAAACCATGGGTGTATTCAGAAGAGCTCAAGTTGAGACATTCTCTCTAGGTGGTGCCAGCCTGGGCCTCATTTGAGAGGCATCTTTCAAATTCTTATTATGTGCTAGTCACTGCACTACATTCTGGGGACTCAGAAATCCTGGATCCACCAACTACTCACAGTGTGCCTTAAAGAAAGAAACTTAGCATCTTTAACCTCAAATTTCTATCTGTAAAATATGGACAATGATAGGACTTCCAAGCTCACTCACATTGTTGGTAGAATTGATTTCCTTGCAGCTGTAGGACTCCTGACAGCTGGCTTCAGAACTACCAAGGAGAAACTATAGAGTGAGCCTGCTGGCAAGACAGGGTTTTATTTTATATAATGTACCCTAATCATGGGAGTGGCATCCCATCGTGTTTGCCACACTTCATTGGTTAGAAGCAAGTCAGAAATTCCAAAATCAAGGGGAGAAAACTATTCAAGAGTGTAAACACCAGAAGATGAGGCTCAATCACAGAGGTCACCTTAAAGTCTGTCCACCACTGTTGGGGATAAAGACAGGTAAAGAGGCACAATAGAGTATGATAAACGTCCAAATACTGAATGCTACATACATAAATTTCACTGGGTAGATGGTTGGGTGGGTGGGTGGTGGTGGTGGTTAAAGACTTCCTAAAGGAATAACCATAAGCTGAGACAAAGAGGATGTATACAAGTTTGCCATGTGTTTTGAAGCAGAGAATTTGATAGAATGAAAAACACTCCATAAGTAAAAAATAATGTTTATGGCCAGTGTTTCGTTTTTGTTTTGTATACTATAAATTGATAACATCTTATCAAGAGAAAATTCTTCATCATGTGCAAGGGTCACACTCAATAAGTTTAAATATTTTCTTAAATTAATATCTAAAAGAAAATCTTTTAAACTGTGTGCCTCACTCTTAGAGGGACATGATTACAATGTGTCTTAAAGAGAAAATATTTCCACTTCATGAGTTCCCATCATTATTTAAAATAGTGATCTCCTAAGATTTTGGTACACCCTTGGTCTTAAATAATACCAGCTCAGATCCCAGCTCTTTGTCAATCTCTGAAGTTATTATCTTCTGAAAGGAAAGGCCCCCTGGGTAGGAGAGCACCAGCTGTTGAACACTTAATACTACATGCCAAGTGAACAGCCAACTGCACAAATAAAATAGGCATCAAAGCCAGGTGGAATTGTTTATTCTAATTTGCTTATTCAAATTGGAATGTAGCCAGTTAGTTTTGTTAAATGTGCTTGCAAAATAATAAATTATTATTGATTGCTAGAAAACATCCTCCTCTACAATGTTTCTACTGAACCTTCGCTTCAAGAAGACACTGAACTTTGTCCTCCACTAAACTAATGATGATCAGATTCCTCTGCCATATTTAACATCAACTCCTGAAAAATCCATAACACAGGGTTTGAAAGCACAGCTTATTGTGATAGATTATCGTTAAAGCAAATTTTTTATTAAATTATTTTCAAAAAATAAATTCTAGTAGTCACATTCCTATTATGTCTAAATGTATCCATAAGGATGCCTTCTAATATAAGAAATAGAATTCCTCATATAAGCAGGCTAAAACAGGAAAGACAATTTAGCAGCTTGACTGAGAACTCCATAGATATGTCAGTTTCAGATACAGTTTGATCATGCCTCTGGCTCTACTTCTCTCCTAAATTCTAGCAATTTTCTCAGCTCTGCCTACCTTCTCTTAAAGGTTGACTTTGATAAAAGTGATCTGGTATCTTAAGATTCTTAGCAATAGAGCTGGGAGGACTATGGGTGGAGCTGGGCCCTTTGTTAACTCTCTAGTCTTAACTTCCTGTTGAACTCTACGGTAACTTCTGGGGAGGGATGCGAATAAAGGGGGAAGCCATGTTGGACGCCAGGGCCCTTTTCCACGTGGGCGGCAACCAGTGTGTTTGCAGTCCTTGGTGATTCCGTTTCTTTCTTTATCCAAATAAACCGTTTTCTTTTGGTGGATTACCTGGAGAATTATTTGGCCAGTTGAACAACTTAAATTAGTGGTTTCACATAGCAATCTATATCCAAGAGGAGGCTTCCTTCAACCATTCAACAAAAATCCTAACCTTTGAGCTAAAAAAAGCTACATGCAAACTAATCCCTATAGTCATGGGAGTGTCATTTGCTAATTGATCTAGTTATATGATTTTACAAAGTAATATAGTTGTATATATCCATCTCTGTGATGCGGGCATGAGAATGCAAGTCTCTTAGCTAGTGTATGGATCTTATAGACTATCCAGCATCTGCATTTCAACATGGCTATCTTTTTTCTACATCGTGTTCATATTATAGCTAGAGTTATTAATACAGGGGTGCCTGAAGATCTAAGGTGCATAGGGCCCACTCTTTGGGATTTGATAATGTATCACAATGGAACTCAGAGCTATCCCCAAGTACCCCAACCCAAAACGTCCGGATGTTCAGCATACCCCAAAATTCCAGTGTCTCATGCCCATAGATATAGCTCCCAAATTTCCCTGAAAATCGACCTCTCATAGCAATTCCAAGACAGGAGAAATGATACCACCTGAACCAGCAGCCTATGCCTGACCAACTTATAGAGTAATCCTGGAGTTTTATTTAATCGTGGCATTTCAAGATTCCTTTTCAAAATCCTCTTTTTGCTCCTCAAATTTTCCAGGCCTTCACATCTCTCAAGATATCAAATATGATACTTTTAGGAGCCAACCAAGTTATACATAATGCATTTTTATGTTCCTAAATTAACAAAGTGACTTTAGATCTGTGAAGGGTGTTAAAAATTATATAAGCTATGTAAGTATTTTTATTTGTTAAACATTTCCAGTTTCCTTCAAGACTTAAAAGTTTCTGAGAACTTCGTATTTCTAAGTAGGCCCAGCTTGTTATGTATGGGAAAAAAGTATTCTAAAAACATGTCCATTTTTTCTGAGGGGCCTCACAGCCAGCATTTTTTTTTTCATCTCCTAGAATATCAACCATTTGGATATATTTTTCCCAAAATCATAGCGTACTTACACCTCTTGCTTATTTCTAGTTATCATTCAATGATGTCAAACAGACCATGAGACAGGATTTGAATGCAAGTCGTTTGTTTGCGAGGTGATCCCAGAAAACACCAGTAGAGGAGAAGGGAAGTGAGATGGGAAAAGAAAGCAGCCAATTCAGGATGTATTGCCACGTGTCTACCATGGGCTCTTGAGGCTTAATCCTGCTGCGGACTTTTGAGAGAAAAGGAATAGAATCAGCTTCAGTGTGTGTGCTATCTCATCTATCTAGTACTTAGCTAGGGTGTTTATTCTTCAAAACTTTCCATCATTGGTGAGCGGACTGTCCCCAAGAGGGCATTAACTCTTGGACATTTCTATCCTTCCCATGCAAAGGTCAAGAAAAATCCCATAAGCAAAGAGTCACAGATGCCTATTAGAAGAATGCTAATGACGTGCACTGGTCCAGTGAGCAGAGAAGATATGGGTGGGGCACCAACATATTTGCAACAACACCTAAGGCCAAAGGCCAAAGGATTAATATATACTTCTTGATACTAGTCATAAGTATCACTGGCTCTTTTTGGCTATTACCTTTAAAAAATGTTGCATTAAGTGAAATCCCAATTTCTTGGGACTTAGAAGTCATTTCACTTACATAGCAAGGCATCATCATGGCAGATTAAAAGAACCCTGAATTCAGAATGAGCAAAGCTAGTTTCTGTCCAAGACTGTGGCTTACATACAGTGATACATGACTCTGGACTCAGTTTCTTCAATATAAATCAAGGTCTTAAACTAATGATAATAGAAAACATATATACAAGTATATACATGATTAATATATCACCTCTGAAAATGGCAATCCATGTCTGCACCAGGAAAAGATGTGATTGAATGCCTTATTACACATCAGGCACCATTCTGAGTGCTTTACATATACTAACTCACAAAACCCTCATGACACTCAATTAGATGAAGACTATTATTATTATCTCCATTTTACAGAGAAGAAAACTGAGGTACAAGTTGGTTAAGTAACTTGAATGTCACATGGGTAGTAATTGGTAGATCCAGGACTGAAACCCAAGTAGTCTGGCTCTAAAATCAGGACCATTAACTATGACGAGGCTTTTTCTTAATTCAGTAATCTCTATTCCCCCACACACACACGACACCATCATAACTAGTAACCTATAATTTCTGACCTCTGATAAAATCATGCAGGAGAATGGTCTATCCATCTGCCGTATGTTTCAAATTCTCTTGTTTGACACAGGCCCGACTTGTGTCATTCCTCTTGTGGAATAATTTACAAGATATATTTATAGAAGCTAGCAACAAGCAGAAAACATCATGTACCCAATAGGTCCTAATATATCACCTCTGGAAATGGCAATCCATGTCTGCACCAGAAAAAGATGTGATTTAAATCCTTTCCTTAAGAAAATGAATCATCCTATCTTTCCAATACCCATGCAAATATTTCACCAATTGTGGAAGCTTTAGACCATCAAAACTGATCTTCTGCCAGTTTTATTACCATAGTATACCATTTCAAAATTTAACCTTCATTTGTTCAAGTATAATGTCTATGAATTAGTCATCATCACTATCAGACTAGAATGTTCAGTTTCCACTGGAGAGTAGTGGTATATATTAGCTCAAGGTAATCATTAGAGCCCAATTTCTATCATCTCTTAAAGTCTGATACAGAAATCTCTTAGAATATCACTTTCAGATGCCTGACAGTCTTCCTTTGAAGTCATATTATGATTAAAGTTATTTAATTCATTTATAAAACGTCTGCAAATTTCCTACTACTTACAGCCCAGTATGCTAGGCATTGAGATTTGAAGATGATGGTATCTATTTAACATCCCTGTCCTTTAGAATGCTTAAAATACAGCAGGTGAGGAGCGGCCAGTTAGCTCAGTTGGCTAGAGGGCGGTGCTCATAACACCAAGGTTGCTGGTTCGATCCCCGCATGGGCCACTGTGAGCTGCGCCCTCCACAACTAGATTGAAACAACTATTTGACTTGGAGCTGATGGGTCCTGGAAAAACACACTTAAAATAAACAAAACTTTTTTAAAAAAAGTTTTAAAAAATACAGCAGGTGAGAGGGATACATGACAATAATACAACAAAGTGAATGAATGACATGTAGAGAGCTAGACTCTAAGTGTAAGGTGAACATGGAATTGGCCATCCTCAATAGTCTAAATTGTTGTAATGATGTCTACTGTGTTTCCCCGAAAAGAAGACCTAGCCAGACAATCAGCTCTAATGTGTCTTTTGGAGCAAAAATTAAGATAAGACCCGGTCTAATTTTACTGTAATATAAGACTGGGTATAACATAACATAACATAACATAACATAAAACATAATAAATATAATATATAATACAGGGTCTTATATTAATTTTTGCTCCAAAAGACGCATTAGAGCTGATTGGTTGGGCTGGGTTTTATTTTGGGGGAAACACTGTAGTGGTTATGAGTGAAGAGCTTTATTTATTCATTCACCAGATAACTACTGAGCACCTATTATGTGCCGGGAATTTTGCTGTACAGAAGATAATTTTTGCAATAAAGAAGGCAAATATGGATCCTCACTTCATGGAGTTTACAGTTTAGTTGGGTGATTAACAGATGAATTAACAACTGTTCTGCCTTTGGCATGTCTCTCAAGTCCCTTACCATTGTAACCTTCTAGAAGCCAACTCTGACTCCTCAAACATCCATCCTAATTGACTTTTTCCACTTCATGCCCTTACTGGTTCTTGCCGTTAGGTCAAAGAGGGTTAGAATGATGTGTTTTTTAAAAAAAGAGAGAGAGAGGGAGAGAGAGAGAGAGAGAGAGAGAGAGAGAGAGAGAGAGAGAGAGAGAGAATCATCCTTTTTATTATAAAATTTTCCAGCTAGACCCAAAGTCCCCCAGGCACCAAAAAAGGAGCCACGTGTAGAGGGAACACAGCCATGCAGAGTGGAGTAAGTAAGGAATTTTCTATGTATTGAAGGGATGGAATTAAGGTGAGAGGTTTGATAAACAATCATCCCAAGATACATCAGGAGAGATTATAGGAACCCACCTAACCTGGCTTCCCTGGAGTCACCCTCAAATCACATCGTCTTTTGAGCCTTTGGATGCAAATTTGCCATTAGAGATACTTTTTTTCTTGTTATATAAGAGAAAAGGGGGAAAAAATTCCTGACGAGGGATGGAGGTGAGAGAGGAAAGAATGGACCAATGGTGCTATAAAATGCAAGTGATAACCATTATAAATAGCAATGGTAATATGAAATGAAATATGCCTTTTACATTCTTTAAACCTTCTGGACATTTCGCCCACTCTTCTGAGCAAGAATTAATTTGGTTCTTTGCTAACTTTACACTTAGATTTCTCACTATGAACAGCAACTAAGGATGTGACTCTGGCTATGATAACGTATGACTCAAGCACACCCCTTGGCATATACTTTGGTCTCTTATCAGATGACCTGCCTGACCTTGACAGCCTTCTCTGCTTCAGGACAATTTGCAGAATGGAGTTTAGGTGTAACCAGTTCCAATTCCTTTTATCCCCAAAGGCTCCCAAGCCAGCAATGTAGAATGATCCATGCCTTGCAATTCTCACATCTCTCTTATCTCTAAGACTACTTCTCATGTTCCCTTTGATGCTACTCCAAAATATTCTCACCTTGACCTCCAAAAGAACTAAAATCCCTATATATATCTTGGCCTCTTCTTGTGTCAACTCTTGCAATGCTACCTCCTAATACCTTTCTAAATCCCTTTTGAACATGAGAATTCTATTCATTGTAGCTGCCCCAAACTCTCACTCATCTCAACTATAGTTATTCTAATCATTTTTTTAAACTCTAGTTTTTGAAAATTCAGCATGTATTGCTTCTTATAGCTCAGTTTATAGCCAAGGGTTTCATCATACTTATGTCAGCTTTCCACTGAAAAATTTAATTGGAAAAAGTGAAGCAAAGATATGGATAATCCAGGGAAGAGCTTAAAGATAAAAATAAGAAATTGAAATGGTTTTATCACCAATATTGGCTACTCTCCTACTATCTACTTCTTGCTTTGAGTTAGAAGAGAAAATGAATTAAGACCAAGGAAAAGATCAGAATAAGAAAAGGGATAAGTAGAAGGCCACTCATAATCTGGATAAAAAAAAGAACCAAACTTTGCCTCCCATCTTTCTCACCGCTCTATCAAGTGCTGCTTTGCATTGGACTTTTCCCTGGAAGATAGGTGCCTTGAAAAGAATCGTTGTGTCTTGAAAGGAGCATGAACATTGGGAATGGGCGAACTTGGACTCCAAGCCCTGTCACTTACTTGCTGTATGACTTTGGGCAAGTTACTTATCCCTCTCTGAGATTGTTTTCTTATCTATAGAATGAGGAAAGTAAGTACTTTCCCATAGGATTGTTGTGAGAATTAAATGAGATAAACTATAGGAAGCATCTGTCAGTGACACACATTTAATATATGGTAGCTCCCTTCCATTACCCTGGTCTAAAAGGTTCGAAGAATTCTCTTAAATAGCAAGGTAACTTATTGAACATTCCACTGAGATGCCAAATTGCAAACATAGCAAGACACCAGCAGAAACTTTTTATGTCTACCCAAGTTCTCCTTTCCTCAACAGATCAAGCAAAGTACAAATAGGCTGGTCTTAAAACAATTGTCATCAACAAGTATTTACTGATGGCTCAACTCTATATTCAACATTGTAAGAAGCCAAATCAATATGAAACATAGCCTCGGCCCACAAAGAGTTAGTAATCTAGGTGGACTACACTCCATTCAGGCGGTCTAAGTGGTTTTAATGCATTTTAGATAGCAATTCTCAGACCTGCAAGATCTTCAGACTGATCTGGTTTGTATATTAATTATGTATATTCAGAAGGATAGGTTCCAGAAATCTGTATTTGTCATAATCTTCCAGGTAATTCTGACATTCACCCAAGTTTGAGAGCCTCGCTTCTTTAAAAGATGCCTCATTACTGCACAGATTAATTTATAAAGAAAGTCACATCCCAACTATGTTAAAAAGTCCAGGGAGATGTGCTTGTCTAAATACTAATAAATATATCATTTCTCAACATCACTAATTTCTGGAGGTTCCACTGTATATGAATTAATTGTTTGAATTATTTTAACTTTCAAAATAACTTTGCAAGTCCTGAATACAAGTGGCCTGAAGAAAATGATTATAAGTAAAAATAAAATGTAGTAGAATCTTTGCAGAAGTCTGTCAATGGCAGAACTAAATGTATAAATGAAGTAATTTACACTTAACATGAACAAATGATACATCAGTAAATATATTGACAACATGTTCCAAAACCTTTAGACAGATCTCCATCCAATGTAACTTACCAAAATCCCTCAAATCCCTTCCTTTAGGATCAATGGATCCTGTCTCATATACAAAGTTTTCAAAAGCATCTGAACACACTGATAACTACTAACAAAATCAAATCACTAATCAAAAAATTCCCAAAAGCAAAACTCCTGGACCAGATGGATTCACAGGTGAATTTTACCAAACATTCAAAGAAAAATTAACACCTATCCTCTCAAACTTTTCCAAATAATTTAAGAGGAGGGAAGGCTCCCAAGCTCATTTTTTTTTACGAGGTCACCATTACCCTGATATCAAAACCAGACAAATGCTTTACAAAAAAGAAAGCTATAGGCCAATATCCTTGGTGAATACAGATGCAAAAACTTCAATAAAGTATTAACAAAATGAATTCAGCAATACATTAAAAATACACTGATCATGCACCATGATCAAGTGGGATTTATTCCTGGGATGCAAAGATGTTTTAATATCTGCAAATCAATTAACATGATACACCACATTAACAAAATGAAAGATAAAAATCATCTGATCAGCCGGCCCGGTGGCTCAGGCGGTCGGAGCTCTGAGCTCCTAACACCGAGGGCTGTCGGTTCGGTTCCCACATGGGCCAGTGGGCTCTCAGCCACAAAATTGCTGGTTCGACTCCTCGACTCCCGCAAGGGATGGTGGGCTCTGCCCCCTGCAGCTAAGATTGAACAAGGCACCTTGAACTGAGCTGCTGCTGAACTCCCGGATGGCTCAGTTGGTTGGAGCGTGTCCTCTCAACCACAAGGTTGCAGGTTTGACTCCCGCAAGGGATGGTGGGCTGTGCCCCCTGCAACTAACAACAGCAACTGGACCTGGAGCTGAGCTGCACCCTCCACAACTAAGATTGAATGGACAACAGCTTGACTTGGAAAAAGACCTGGAAGTACACACTGTTCCCCAATAAAGTCCTGTTCCCCTTCCCCAATAAAATCTTTTTTTAAAAAAAAGAAAGGAATAGGAAAGATAAACAGGTGAAAGTAATTTAAAAAAAAAAAAAATTGGCAGAGGATCTGAATAGGCCTATCTCCAAAGAGAACATACAGATGGCCAATAGGTATATGAAAAGAACACTTGTCAAAATGGCTATCATCAATAAATCAACAAAAAATACATATTAGGAACCCTTGTGCACTGTAGGTGGGATTGCAAATTGGTGCAACCATCATGGAAAACACAATGGAGGTTCCTCAAAACATTAAAAATAGAACTACCATATGACCCAGCAATTTCACTTCTGGGTATTTACCTGAATAAATCCAAAACACGAATTCAAAAAGATATATGCACCCCTATGTTCTTTGCAGCATCATTTACAATAGCCAAGGTATGGAAGCAACCTAAGTGTTCATCGATAGATGATTAAATAAATAATAGGTGGTACATATATACAACGTAATATTACTCAGCCATAAAGAATGAAATCTTACCATTTACAACAACATGGATGGACCTAGAAGATATTATGCTAAGTGAAATAAGTCAAACAGAGAAAGACAAATACCATATGATCTCACTTATATGTAGAATCTAAACAACAAAATAAATGAACAAACAAAGTAGAAACAGACTCATAGATACAGAGAACATTTTGATGTTCACCAGATGGGATGGGGGTTAAGAGGGTAGGTGAAAAAGGTGAAGGGTTTAAGTATAAGTTGCCGGTTATAAAAACAGTCACAGGGATGTAAAGTGCAGCACAGGGAATATAGTCAATACTATTGTAATAACTGTATGGTGTCAGGTGGGTATTAGACTAATCAGGGTGATCACCTCGTAAGTTACATAAATGTCTAACAACTATGCTGTACACCTGATATTCATGTTGAAGGTCAACTATCATTTTTTAAAGAAATTTTAAAAAGAAAAAGGCCCAACTTTCTATTTTACATTTTCGCGAACCCTGAACTACCATATAAGTAGTCTGGTCACCCTGCTGGGACATTACATAGAGAAGCCCTGTAGAGTGGCAGAATCCTAAAGTCCTAAGGTCCCTGCTGAGTACAGCTGGCCAAGCCAAGGTGCCAGATCTATGTGTTCAGTCATCTTGGATATACCAGCCCCAGTTGCTATCTAACTTAAGAGATCTCAAGAGAATCCAGCAGAACCATCCAACCCTCAGAATTGTGAGAAATAATAAAAAGGTTTTTTGACGTGATTAAGTTTGGGGTTGGTTTGTTATGTAGCAATGGAGAACCAAAACAGTCACCAAAATTTAAAGGGTCTTGAAAGCCATAGTTAGAGGTCTTCGTTTAATTATGGGCAAAAGAAATTAACAAAGTAACAATCCTGATTGGAATTCAATGAAATGGTTTGGGAGAGAAAGGATAAGGATCTAAAAGGGGAGCTAACATTTATCAAGGGTCTACTATGTTCCAGAAACTTTGTAAATATTACCTCGTTTAGTTATCACAAAACACTATGAGGTAGATGTTATTATCCCCATTTTATAGATATAAAATTGAGGATTAGAGAGCTTGACAAG
The DNA here is from genome assembly GCF_057876585.1 of Rhinolophus sinicus. Classification (NCBI taxonomy): domain Eukaryota; kingdom Metazoa; phylum Chordata; class Mammalia; order Chiroptera; family Rhinolophidae; genus Rhinolophus; species Rhinolophus sinicus. Next base: position 15,188,467 of record NC_142518.1, on the reverse strand, counting down.
CTCACCCCAGGTCACAGCGTTAGAGCTGACTCCCTGGTTCCCAAAGCCTTCTTTTCATTACTACACCATGATGCCAAGAAAGTAAGAGAGGGAGAGAAAGAGAAGGGGAATGTTGTATTTGAGAGATGTTTAGGAGGTAGAATTTACAAACATGGTGAATAACTGGAATGTATCTGGGTCATGGAGAGCATTCAACAATGATACTGGCTTCTACTTCAAGTGATTGGTTATTATAAAAGGTGCATGGATGCATACTATAAAATTAAAAGTAAGGAATCAGGTAAAGAGGAACTACTTCTACACATAAAGTAGTGAGATGAATGTGGTGACATTTTGGGGTTTGCATTTGGATAGTGTTTTGCAGAACTGATAATAATACATATAAAGAAGATTTAGGACTAGGGTGGCCGGTTAGCTCAGTTGGTTAGAGTGCGGCGCTCTTAACAACAAGGTTGCCAGTACGATCCCCACATGGGCCACTGTGAGCTGTGCCCTCCACAACTAGACTGAAACAACTACTTGACTTGGAGCTGATGGGTGCTGGAAAAACAAACTTAAATAAATTAAAGGTTTTAAAAACAAAAAGATTTAGGAAAATAAGAAATTCCAAAACATCACACAATCAAAGGATACAAAATATTTCTCACTCAGCCATCCAGGCTTCAGGTCAGATGCTGCCTTGCTACAAGCCCTCCAACGTTTTATACTAAGGATAGGAGAACTTATTTACATCAAAAACTGTTCAAAAGGACGGTTTCCTTTTTGTTTTGTTTTTAAGTTTATTGGGGTGACAATGGTTACTAAGGTTACATAGGTTTCAGGTGTACAATTCTGTAATACATCATCTATATATCATGTTGTGTGTTCATTACCCAGAGTCAGTTCTCCTTCCATCACCAGATATTTGATCCCTTTTACCCTCCTCTACCACCCCCACCCCCCCTTACTCTCTGGTAATCACTAAACTATTATCTATGTCTATGAGTTTTTGTTTGTTTGTTTCTCTTGTTCCTTTGTTGCTTTCAGTTTTATATCCCACATAGCAGTGAAATCACAGGATTCTCGACATTTTCTGACTTATTTCACTTAGCATAATAATCTCAAAATCCACCCATGTTGTCGCAAATGCCACGTAAATAAAGCTGCAGTGAACATCGGAGCACATATATCTTTACAGATAAGTGCTTTCAGATATTTTTGGGTAGATACCCAGGAAAGGGACTGCTAGGTTATATGGTAATTCTATTCTTAATTTTTTGAGGAACCTCCACACTGCCTTCCATAGTGGCTGCACCAATCTGCATTCCCACCAACAGTGTATGAGGGTTCCTTTTTCTCCACAGCCTCTCCAACACTTGTTATTATTTGTCTTGTTGGTGATAGCCATTCTGACTGGGGTGAGGTGATATCTCATTGTGGTTTTTATTTGCATTTCTCTGATGATTAGTGATATTGAGCATCTTTTCATATGTCTATTGGCCATCTGTGTGAAAGGACAATTTTCTTAATTTATCAAAATTAGAAGTAGAAAGTTTATTTCTCATTTGTTTGTCTTGTTCTTTTGTTGTTTTTGGTTTATATACCACATATCAGTGAAATCATATGGTTCTCTGCTTTTTCTGTCTGACTTATTTCGCTTAGCATTATACTCTCAAGACAAAAACTCATAGACACAGACAATAGTTTAGCGGTTATCAGAGGGTAAGGGGGTGAAGGGTGGGAGATGAGAGTAAGGGGGATCAAATATATGGTGATGGAAGGAGAACTGACTCTGGGTGATGAACACACAATGGGATTTATAGATGATGTAATACAGAATTGTACACCTGAAATCTATGTAATTTTACTAACAATTATCACCCCAATAAATTTTTTAAAAATTAAATTAAATTAAAAATAAACATTAAAAAAATTCACAGTAAAAAAAAAGAAGTAGAAAGTTCAGCAAAATATTTAACAAAGACAGCAACACCATAAAAATAGTATATTAATACCATTTTTCAAGAACTGAAAAGTAAAAATACACATATAAAAGTGAAAACTATATTCACCAGAAAAACACTATCCACACATTCATCCATTCTGAAGCACCAGAGGTAGGATAGAGAATATTCCAGTGAGGGCCACAGACACTCAGAAAGCAAAAAAATCAATCAAAGATCCCATAAGAAACAGTAACTTTATTTTTGTTTTGTTTTAGAGTGAGAGAAAGATTAAATGTCCTTTGTTTTAAAAATTAACAAAGGGAGCACAAAAATACTATCCAACTTAAAGAATGTTATATTTATTTTATTTATAAAATTGTCTCTCTTGAATCTGTGCAGTGAATACAGAAAATAAAGAAACTAAGTGAACCCAGGCCTAGCTGATTCCACTGCCCATGGACTCTTCAATATATCAGGGTGCCTATTACAGAATCAAAAGAATGTCCTTCCCTAGAATATAGCTCCTGGAAAGGAGAAGTAAAATAAAGGTCACAAGGGAACTTTCTGTTCCCCCAAGCATACCACATTCTGTTAATATGGTGTGGTGGGTTGAACTTTCTAAACATAACCACAGTAATATCTGTGTGACATGTAAGCGTTGGTCAGAAGAAGCCTTACAGTTCCTTCCTTGGGCTTTTGGAATGCTCACTCTCTGTAAGCTCTCTGTTTGAATGCTCTCTTAGGGACCCAGTCACCATTCTGTGAGAAGCCCAAGCCACATGGAGAAGCCATATGTAGGTCCCCTGGTGAACAGTCCTGCTGAGCCCAGCCATTGAGTCACCTCAGACATGTGTGGGGAAAAACCTCCAAGGATTCCAGCCACCAGCTCTCAAGCCACCTCAGCGAATTAAGCTTTCCCAGATGAGGACTCAGATATTGTAAAACAAAAATAGTTCCTCCTCACCATGTCCTGTCCCAATTCTTGACCCAAAGAATCTGTGACCAAAAAAACAAAAAACTAAAAAGACTTCTTTTATACCAATAAGTTTGGGGGTGGTTTATTACATGGCAACAAATAACCCAAATGTATGTACTTGGCGAACACTGTTCCCTCTTCCCTGCCCAGCAGACTCCTGCTCATATTTTCATGTCTCATTTTACCCACCATTTTCTCCAGGAAGCATCTATCAGACACCTCCAGCTACCAACACAAGTAAAATCAATGGGTTTGCATCGATAATACAGTTTTAAAGCAAATCTCTACCCCTTCCCTTTCTAATCAGATTGCCCCTCTGTATAGAAATTCTGGAGCCAGCACTGTTTCCACACCTACTCATACATATCACACTGTATCTTAAGTGTCTGTTAATCAGTTGGCTTTTCCCATTACACTGATGTTCTCTGAGGTTGAATAGTGTCTTGTTTGCTATTGTCTTCCCAAAGTATAGTGTCTGATACAAAAAATAGCTACTCCATACATATTTACTGAATGAATGAGTGAAGGAATGAATGAATCTATACTCAGCTCCATCCCTACAACCAATACAGCAGACACACAGCAGTGGCACAACTCAGCTAAGTGAGCCTGCGAAGACTAGAGTATCCATGAGCCTGACCCACCCTTCCCTCCATACATAGGAGGGCGGTTAGGATGCACTTTTCAAAGCTCAAAAAGGATAAAAATAAGAGCTCACATGTAGCACTCACTGTCTGCTGAGCACTGTTCTAAGTGCAATACACAAATTTACCCATTTAACATTCACAACTCCATAAGGCAGGTAGTTATTAATTCCATTTTACAAATTTAAGAAGCTGAAACAGAAAGAGATTGACTGACTTGTCTAAAATCACACGAAATTTACTCTCCCCAAGATCAGAAAATCCGCTCAGCTGCCAGCACTAGCACCAACCAAAATTCTAGGTGCATGGCAACCTGAGACGAAGCTATAACCCAAGGCTATCCGCTACTACCCTTCCATCTTCTTCCCCCTCAACACAATACACAAAAAAGACTATGACACCGTTTTAAAAATGCAAAATACAGTGCAATACCACATTCAATCCTACTATTTAACAATGAGTGCAATACGCCCATAAATGGCAGAAGGTTTTGAAGAAAAACATGAAAATCAGAATCAAGAAGCATAGTTAATACAAATACTGGCTCTTTGTAGTTCTAACATGGATTTTAACTGTAAATAATATTATGAAAATCATATGTGCCCATCAATTTTAAGAATTAATAGTGACTAACAAATGAAAAACTCACCCCTGAATTAACATTAATCTCAAATTGATCTTCTTACCCCATTCAAAATTTCAGCTGTGAATTTTATAATAGCTGGGTCCTTCCTAGCTACACATTACACTTCGGGAACTTCTGATTTCCAGTCCGGCATGTTGTATGGATGGGATCATTCCCATCTACACAACAAGAAAATAAGCTAAATAAACTGAAAACAACTTTTCTTATATCCATCAGAAAACTGCAGTCAGAGGGCAATATGTTGCCATCCAAAATTGGAGAGGCAGACAGGTGAATAGAGAAAATTACAAATCACCAGAGCAGAAACCCATGAGCAAAAACCTCCGAGGACACCAGTCTGCTGTAGGAAAACCTCCACGGTAAATGATGAATTGCTAGAGGCTCAATGTGGATAAATTTGAGAGTTAAAAACTCCAAGGGGCCCAGTCTTATGGGGGCTCCCACTTTCATGACTTTTACCTCTAGAATCCCTACCAGGTTCTCATGGTGAATATTGGAGAAAAATCTCCTGGTGCTATCAGCAAGGGGAGGTGAAAATTAGCCATTTCGAAATACACCAGGGTGTGCTCTTAAGGCCTACCCTTAAAAGAAATGATTTCACCAGAGCCTAACTGACCCTGAGGGAAACCAACTTCAGCCCCTCTAGCCTGCCTGTCTCACCTAAGGGGGTACAGGGTGGGTAACTGAGAAGGACTGGGCAAGTTCACATTCAGGGAACAGGCTTACTATGAAACTTAGATCTAATCATAGAACTATAATATGCTTTCCCTACCCTCACATCTTAGCACTGTGTCACTAACAGTTTATTTACCTCAATTCCTTTTATCCAGTACACCGTGTCTAGCTTTCAAAAAAAGAATTACAAGGCATAGCAAAAGGCAGGGGGGAAAAAGCAGTTTGAAGAGACAGAGAAAGCAACGGAACCAGACTCAGATATGGGTGGAATATTAGAATTGTCAGACTGGAGTTTAAAATAACTATGATTAACATGCTAAGAGTTCTAATGGTCAAAGTAGACAACATGCAAGAATATACAGGTAATGTAAGCAGAGAGAGGAAAATTCTAAGAAAGAATCAAACAATGCTAGAAATCAAAAACACTATAAGAGAAATGCAAAATGCCTTTAACGGGTAGAGTGGACATAACTGAAGAAAGAATCAGTGAGCTTGAACATCAGTTAACAGAAACTTCCAAAACTGAAATGCAGAGTGAAAAAAAAAAAAAAACTAGAAAAAAAAATGAAGCAGAATATCTAAAAACTGTGGGCCAATTACATTACACTTTGGATATAATAACAGCATTCTCATCTGTCATCCGTATTCATCAAGAAGTTAATCACGGATGATTAATACAATACTTATATGCATATTCATCCATGTAGGAGGAGACCTATATTATGAATCACATTGTATACACAGAAACCTGAAATGTTGACAATTCTCAATATTATGACTAATAGAAATAGCATTTATGGGTATATAATTCCATGGAGAAAAACATCTTTGTGAGAATGGTTTTGTAGTTTATGATTACAAATTTTCTTTTGGCTCCCCCTGTACTGGCACTACCTTAGCAGAATGAACTCGAGGTGGATTCTCAATGGATATGTGTTTAAGAGAACTAGGGGAGTCTTGTAGAGCAGCATTGTCCCATAGAAATATAACATGAGTCACATATGTACTTTTAAATTTCCTAGTGGCTTCATTTAAAAATGTAAAAATAAAAAGATAAATGTGATATTACATTTTATTTAACACAATCTATCCAAAACAGTATTACCCAATAAACTTTAATTTAAAAAAACTTATTAATGAGATAGTTTGCATTCTGTCTTCCATATTAAACTTCAAAATCCCACCTATCAAGTACTCAACTGCTTCATGTGGCTAAGGCTGCCATACCAGACAGCACAGTGCTAGAGACTTAAATCTCAATGTGTGTTTCCCAAACCGGAAGCACAAGAATAACCTGGGAACTTGTCAAAATTCAGAATCTTCGGTCTCACCCAGACCTACTGAGTCAGAATCTGCATTTTAGCAGGAACCTCCCCACCTCCAGGTGATTCATGCACATTATAGTTTGAGAAACACTGGTTTAGTATGAAGGACCTTCAGGAGACATGAGAGAAGTGTGGAAGAGTGGTAGGACAGTGCAAATTTTAATGCGCTCTAATCAGCTCTCAGGTGCTGGTGATGCTTATGGTCCTTCGGCCACACTTGGCATAGCAAAAACTTACAGGGTTTAGTTCAGGAGTATCCAATGAATATTTTCTATTTTTCTGGCACTATGTCAGATAAAAATGTGCTGGGCTCAATCTAGCCCCAGAACAACCTATGTCTACTTGGAAAGACAAGACCATTGATGATGAAAACACCAGAAAGGGATAAAGAACAGTATTACTAAAACACCAAAATATTGAAATCAGACAGGCAATGCTATGAGCTATCAGGGATATGAACAATTTGAGTATGGCTCAAAGTTATCAAAGGAGGATTCACTGGTTACCAGAGAGGAGTCTAAGCTGGACAGTGAAAGAGAAATAGCTGCCTTTAATGAAAAGGTGGAAGAGAGGATTGGAGAGCCTGCGCTCTGCTCACTCTGTGCAATGATTCCCGGTTATTCATTATTTTCTTTAAGCGATCGCCAAATGTTTTGACTGTGTTCAGTAAAAATATTAATACATCCTCAGATGACGTATATTTATTTATAAGCTATATACACATGCCAATCCTTAAATTAAATATGAATAAATATTTCTTTCTTATCTCTTAAAATAAAAATAAATACACATACATATTCCAATATTGTCTTCCTGCTCTCTAATAGATTTGGAAGCCATAGCTCCAAGCCAGCATTTTTATTTTAAGGAAAATAATCTTAGCACCCAGTACAGTGTGATTCAATAAACAGAGGCACCAACTCGTGAAAAAAAAAATCAGGAGACTGGGAAGTTGTCACAACTTAACGTTGCAGTGGTAGATCTCACCAGTGGAAAGAGGTTAGCCCATCCCCAGTGAGTTAGCTGTGATAGAATGTGTAGAATGAATGACAAAATAAATTAAATATGGCCATTATAGTCCTTTTAGTTCACATATATGTTAAAATTTTCTACCATGTGAGGATATGCTGCCTGAATAACTCTTCTTTCTCTAAGTGAAAGAATCAGAGAGAAGTAACTGGGCCTTATGCACTGGAGCTCAGATACTGACTAATTTACTACACTGCTCTATGGACTAGAGAGATAATAGGACACACAAAGGCGAAAGTTGTTCAAATTTTTATCCCCAGTTTAGCCATTCTGAATTGCAACTCTATTTTTATAAGTGCTTTTCTGGTATGCCATGAAGATCTACATTGTTTGTGTCGGTGGTCCATATTGGGCTTAATGGGGAAATGTTAGCAACTGTCAAAATCACAACTCTGTGATTGAGGGAATCCAAACAAGCCACACATAGTCAATGACAGAGGATTTGTTCTCTACTTTCTCTGGGTTCTTATTCTGTTACTTATAAAATGCATGCAGTTGGTCATAGATTGTTTGATTCAGTTAAAAGCAGCCCATGTAAGTAAGCTGAGATCCCTGTTTCATTCACTATGTCTGTATAGCAACAAAACATGTCCCGACTTTAAATACTGATGATGTCTGACATGCAAAACATGCCAAAGACCAAGACCCCCCTTACCATTAGACATCATTATAACCTTTTCCATCCACATCTTTCAAAATTATATACACTTCCCTTTGATATAATTATTAAACTACTTTTATGCAATATCAGATTCAAGTTGGTTTGCATGGCTGACTTTAGAAAGCATTATCTAATTTTAGCTAACTGAGCAGAAGTCTGCATCTTGCTGTATGAGTGTGTTTTAATAAATGCACTTAGTATAGCCTTATATTGATGGGTAAGTTTCATAAATATGCTATTATTGATCCTTGTACAGCTGCCTTTAATTAATTTTAGTATTTTCTTCAGTAGAGTCTATGCATGTATCATCTTGTCATTTCTCCATTGAGGGAGTGCTCAGAAGTTGCCAGAAGCAGCAAAAATTCACATTCATAGAATACCTTTTCACTGTATTGAGATTTTTCATCTTTCATCATCTTTCTAGAAGATGTTTCTGAGGGATTTCTCAGAAGACAGATGCATCGGTTTCTGTGACTGATGACAGTGTGACTTCACAAGTGGCCTTTTTGAGAGGTTACCAAGACTTGACGCATTAAAGTCCCATAAATCTCTTGTGTTCTCATTCTAAAACATACATTTGCTCTCCACCAGCCAGAGCACAGAGAAATGCTTGTGTTCCTTTAACAGTCATGCCTAAGAAAGGAAAAAGGGGAGCTACTTTGGCATAGACATAAACCTGCTCGATGTCTCTGATGTTTTATGTACATACCCCACTTTTCTCTTACAGCCTCCAAGAAAACATGTGTGACCTTTGATAGTTCAGAAAAATCTTGTAAACCTCTCTCTGATGTTTAATAACTTCATTATTCTTACTGGAATGATGTACCAGCCGGTACAGACAGCTTGTGGAACTCGGCTCATGGGTAAATGTTCAGTCTCATGCTGTTTTAACAACATTGGCTCCATCATCAGTGCAAATAGAAACAGTGGAAAGAATCTGAAGAGTGAGATATTTATTTGGAATTTCAACTGTGATTATGTTTTCCCAGGCACTGCAATGAAGGTGTACTTTCTGGGAGATGAGGCACCAACACAGTGCCACCAAGTCCCCTGTGAGGCCTTGCTCAATATTTGCTGGTAATGATTATGATGTAATTGCATGAGGCAGCCATCAGTTAACAAACCCTATGAGTCTAAATCAGCCCTGATTTAATTTGCCCTTCAGTAAACGTTAAAACATAGAGAAACTGAAAATAAGCATTTTTAAGAAGAAATATATTATAGCTTCTGAATGAATGCACAAGCCATATGTATCCTTTTAAAGGAAGATGTTCAATTTTTCCACTATTTCTCTCCAAATATGAGTGTCCCCTCTCTCCCTGAGCAAATTACACACACACACACACACACACACACACACACACATATACGAGTACACATATATACACATATATGTACATATATAAAATATATGTAAAACTTAACTATATATATCAGTCTAATTATATACAAATAAGATTAGTTCTAGAATATAATGCAACTGTCTTCATCACAAAATAGACGGTGTACAGAATATTTCTTGCAGTTCGGTTCACCAACTTGCAACATTTTCAGGATGGGCTGGTGCTTCTAATATGAATTACTTGTCCTTCCTTTCTTCCTTCCTATTGTGCTGATGGTTAACTCACTATGGAAGACTTCACACTATGACCAACACCTTTTAGGGCTAGACTTAACAAATGTCTATACTAGTGGTTCTCATTCCTGGTTGCACATTAGAATCACCGGGGAGCTTTTAAAACTCACCATGCCCGAGTTGTACTCTACACCAATTAAATCAGAATTTGGGAGCCATGGGACCTGGTGTCAGTACTTTTAGAGCTCCTGAAGTGACTTCACTGTGTAGCCAAGGGTGAGAACCAATGGTCTACACAAACATGGTTTGATCAGTTGGTAGACAGCTCTGAATTAAAAATCTACGTTCCGTAAAGCCATTAGACAACTGATAGTTATATAATCTGGAAAGATTTCACAAAGCAAAACCTTGTGAGAATGGAAAGAAATAGGACATGTTAATGTGACAGGCTTAGCAATTACTGCATTCTCTGAGAAACTTGCCAAGGTAGTATATGATAGATTCCCTGAGTTCTAATTCTGTCTCTGCACCTCTTACTAGCTGTAAGATCTTGGGCATGTTACATATCATCTCAGAATCTCAGATTCCCCTTCTGTGAAACAGGGTTGTTATCAAAATCTGCTTTGTAGCATGAAGATTACTAAGACAGGATCAGCAAACATTTTCTGAATAGGGTCTATAATTTCTGTTTTATAGCTCACACAGTCTCTGTACAACTACTCTGCCATTGCAGCATAAAAAGGTAGCCATAAACATTAGTTAAATGAATGGGCATGGTTGTATTTCAATAAAAGTTTATTTACAAAAACACATTTACCCTTCTCTCTCAGCTCTACCTAAGCTTCCTTTCAAGCCAACCAGACTCCAGCTTGTAGAACAGAGGTACAATGGCTACAGTTCCCAGGAAAGGAGAAGGCAGCATGTCTCCTCTGTTTATGAGTGTTTTCTCTCCTTATCGTCACCAGAGTCACAGAGCTGGGGAAAAACAAAACTAAGGCCAGAGTGCAGGGCCAGAGTTCAGTGCTCCCAGTGGTGCATCACTTTACAGGAGCTCTCAGAGCAAACACCACAGACATGAAAGCCATTAGGAAAGCTGTGAATTAAACCATGCGTCGCAAGGAGCTGCCAAAATCCCAGAGATGCAATAAATCATTACTGTCAACTGCTCAGCATGAATAATAAAAAAAAATCAATCCACTTAACTAGAAATGAATTTGAAAATCGAGCTTTAAACAATAGTAATGTATGAGCAAAATAAACAGAGAAGCAGTTCTATTTCATCTTTCAAGGAAGGATAGAGGAGAGCGATACCAAGGGGTTAGTGTCTAGTTTCTTTTGCATCAAGGGAACAAGAATCAATGAAGAAGGGCTATATGAACCAGCAGTTAGAAACAAACTTGAATGTGGTGGTTCACTCCTTCCTGAGGATATTAAAGCTATCATTTTTTTTTTTTTTTTGCAGGTCGTATTTTAAGGCCTAAGCTCTTCCTTGGATACTTTCAGCAAGCCATTTATTCACTACTCATTTCATAATCGCCTCGACATGCCAGGCATTGTGCTCAGGGCTGGAAATGTGGAGCCCTGGAAGCCTCTGTCCTTGCCCTGAAGACCTCTCTCTGGCCACTCTTTGAATTCTCTAATTCAGATGCCTACATTCCTAATTTTCCCCCAGGAAAAATCATAAGGACTAAATCATATCTATTTTCTTAAATGGCTTCTCAAAGACCCATGTCATCATTTGGTGTCATGCAATTCTTTGCTGACTTTTTTTTATTATTATTAGTTTCAGATATTCCTGATGTACTTTCAGCTTCAAGTTTTGCTTTCTTCATGTAGCTGTCCAAGATCAAGTGTGGGGGTGTCTTTCTCATGAAATTCTTTCCCACAAAACTCCAGGGTGTTTTCATAATTTAAGAAAAAAAACTAAATGCTATCTGACTTGTTTAAATGTGTGGAAAGGGGGAGAAACATGACAACAGCAACTGGTAGGAATCTGTCACAGTTACTATCTGCAAACTCATATAAAAGGAAGGAAGGAAAACTCAAATGCCTGGATGGCACTGAAGCTCTTATTCAGGAGTGCATCTGTGATAGGTACAAAGTACAATAATGCCCCCCCCAAAGATGTCCACATCCTAATCCCCAGAACCTGTGAATATGTTACTTTGCCATGTAAACATGAGGACAAGGACATGACAAAAGGGATTTTGCAGCTGTGATTAAGGACCTTGTGATGGATAGATTATTCTGGGTTATTTGGGTGGGCCAATGTAATCATAAGCGTCCTTATAAAGGAAAAGAGGGAGGCAGGAAAATCAGAGTCAGAAAGAAAGAGATTTAAAGATGCTACACTGCTGGCTTGGGAGATGGAGGAAAGAGCCCTGAGACAAGGAATGCAGTGGGCCCCTAGAAGCTGAAAAAGGCCGGAAACACATTCTCCTCAACAGTCTCCAAAAAGGAACACAGCACTGCGGACTCATTTTAGACTTCTCACCTCCACAACTGTAAAATAATAAATGTGTTGTTTTAAGTCACTAAGACTGTGGTAATTTCTTACAGCAGTGATAGGAAACTGACAGCACACCTGTACAGGTATATTGCTAACTGTCATCAAAAGGGAAGAGGTACCCTTTAAATGTGCTAATTTGCCACCCCAGTTGATTTGTTTAAAGTTGTGATATAAGCAAAGCAGTTTATTTTTTCACTCTCTGCTTCTCTGTTCTAAATAAGATCATCACAATGCTTTATTGGGAATTTGAAGCTATTTTATTGGAACAGTGTGTTTCTTACATCAGATTATTTGTTCAACTAATGACTGCAAAACACTAAGAAAATACAAAATAGCACATGGGGAGCTAGAGAAAATCTTCTATAAGAGACAGGAACAATTATGTGTTTATGGGTATGTGTGGTCATGAATGAAACCATTTCCTAGCCCATGAGAGTCAAAACTCATAGAAACACACTGATCACTAATTTTTAAATAATTTTATCTTAAAAATCAAATGGCCCCTGGTTTAAACAGAACATTGTAGCTACACATTCCTAATTTTAATATAGAGTCCCTTTCAAAACTCCATTTAAAAGACGCTCATTTATGATCAAATTAAGTGTTCCAAAATAGGGATATTTTAGAGTAAAACTTATAATTGCTCAAGTAATCAGGGTCACTGTAGGTCATGAACCGCAGAACAGGAGTCATTTTGATCATTCTGAGCTCTCAGAATTTTGACGGTATTACTAATCCCTAACCTTTCATATGCCCCTTCCTATGACCAAGGCACTGCTCCAAGTGCTCTATAAATATGAACTTGTTTTATCATCACAGCAACACTTGGAGGTGAACACTTAATATCCCAATCTTACAAACTAGGAAATGAGGCACAGAGAGGCTAAGTAACTTGCCCTATGTCCTAAAGGACTTTAGCCCCCTGGAAAATATCATGAAGGGGACTTGGGGGACTGTTGGCCAACTCTCAAGATACCCCAGGAGCTCTCCAGCAGGAAGGCAAGGAACTAGCCCTGATATAGGGAGAGCAGAGCTCATGTGTACTGCCATATGGATAAAGATGTGCCAAGGCTCTGACACACCTAGGGTTTCCAGGCAGGAATCCCCACCTGTTCTCAGGAATGTTTTTCACTTTCCTGTTCCCGAATCCTGAGATATAAACTGTTTTCTGTTCTCCACGATGAATCGTTTCCACAAAGTGACACGGCCGATACTACCAACCACCTGGGTTCAAGGAGCCAATTTTCCCAATTTCCCAACCAACTTTTCTTGGGATTCGGGAATGGGAAAGCAAAAAAAAAAATTCCTGAGAAGGGGCAGGAATTCCCGCCTGGAAACCCTAGACACACCTATAGCCATGGTGGCCCAGTCCCAGTGGAAGGTGGTATAAGACCCTCAATAGAGGAAAACTACCAAACTGAAAGAGCAAGGTCACTGTTGGTGGTCAAAAAGAAGCATGATCATTTAGGAATCAGATTATGTACCTCTGGCTGAAGAAGCTTTCCACCGGAAGGGACACTGTCCTTCCTATCATGGCTAAACTGCCTCAGTTTATCTCTGAACTGAACAGAAATAGAGACCATGGTGGGAGCAAAAGACTTCCACGCAGGCCAGCTCACAATGGGAAAGTGGCCTGATCACCAAAGAGGAGGAAAAAGGATGTTGCTAAAAGAATAGATTATAAAAGTTATCACAAGGAATGAAAAGAATTTGTAACTATGTGAGGTGATAGATATTAACTAAACTTATTGTACACAATATATACATATATGAAATCATTATGTTGTATACTTAAATTTATACAATGTTATATGTCAATTACATCACAGAACTAGGGGAGAAAGATGCTGGTCCAGTTTGATCCACATAAAAATATCATAAACATAGCTTCATCCCATGGGCACAGGAGAAAAATACACCTTTGTAGTAAATAGCAAAATCAACACTCTTTCCAACTCTTTGTTTATTCTGAAATAGTAAAAACATTGAAGTATTCTATTGAATATTTTTTAAATTGAAGCTTAATTATTTCCATGTAATATACTAAGTCAAATTGGTAAATAAAAGACTATAGCAAATTGCCATAACAAAATGCTTTTTTCACTAGGACATCAATTACAGGTAATTAGCTGTTTTTAAATGGCTTGTGATGCTAAAATCACTTTGTCTTAAAGTATTTTAATAGCCCATGCTTATCTCCACCATGACAAAAAAAAATGTTTTTCATTTTCTACTGAACAAAACTTTGTTCCCGACACCTCCCCCAAAAAAGCAATCTGGAACCCAGAAAGTTTGATTTATCAGAACTCTGTATTAGAGTTCCATAAACTATAAAGAAGAAACCAACATGTTAAAAACTGAAACAAGGAAATGGTTGGTTTATTTAAGAATAAGTACCCAAACATATGTGTATAAATTTCCTGAGTTTTCAAATCTTGGTCTAAAATATCTTGGGAAAGCAGTTACCAAAGAGGTTTTTCTTGGCATACATCTTTCTGAGTTGTAAATACTGGCGAATAATGTTCCTCTAAATAATTTTGGCACATTTACTGTCAAGAACAACATTTAGAACAGAACCTAATTCTATCAAAGTTAGTGTTGAACTCTAATTTTAATCAAATTGTGTAAACTACTAGTTTCTGACAGCTTATTTATTTGCGTTTTTCTGCCACAAAGTAAAAGAGAGAGATGGGGGGGGGGGTGTCTGTCTAGTCAGCACCAGGATACTAGAAAGCCAGGTAAGCATGCAGGTGCCCTGATGACCTGGTGAAGGGCCATAACTAGGGAGACAGCCTACAATAGAATCCAACAGCTCCATTGGATGGCACCATGAAAGACCACAGATTTACATACATACATAAACTTTTCTCCATAGTTCCACTTACTGAAGCACAGCTGATAAAATGGCCTCTCTCTCTTTTGTGACTTCTTCCCCTATGCCACCAAATGTTAATAAACTTATGAAATCACAGAATTTAATAGCTGAAGTCACTTTAGCTGTTTACAGTTTGGGCAACATAAAGCAGTAGACAAAGCATAAATTTTATGGGTGGAGTGAAAATTGTCCCAACTCATGCAGCGGACAGAAAGTATTTACTTTGAAGATATTATTGCACAAGTGGGAAAAGATGTCTTCAGAAAACTGTTTACTGAGGCACTGTTTATAATAATAAATAAAAAGAAGTGAAAGCAAAATACCCATAAATGAAGGAACAACCATACAATGGAGTACTGAATGGTCATTCAAAGACATGCTGTGGAACTATGTTTGTTGCATGAGACTGACGTCTATGAAATAGAGATAAATGAAAGGGGCCAGTTATAAAACAACATGTGCAGAGGGGTCCTATGCAAGCAAAACTGAATACACATAATGAATTTCTATATATGTGCAAAGAGATATCTTACAGGAACCAAAATGATAACACCTGTTATATTAGGATGCAATTTCCAGTGATCATTATTTTCTTATTTTCATTTTTTTGATATTGAGCTTTTCCAAAATGACTATATAAGATTGTCATAAAAATAATAAAGCTAGAATACTATAGTTTGAACTAACCAACCATGTATACCCAAAACAATATGAATGTATCTTAAAAACACAGTGCTGAGAATAAAAGAAATAAGCTGAATAAAATACATGATAAGAAAAAAGCAATTATGTAAATTAAAATACATGCACATAACACAAAACACATTTTACAATAGCTAATTTGAATAAAAAGGTACAGATTAACCATTTTTCATTGGTTGCCTCTGGTAAGGACTGGAGGAGGGGCAAGAAGAGAGTGGAATGGGGCAGCACAAAGAATAAACTGATAAATTAACTGCCTGAAACAATGATAATAACATGCCCTAGGGATACCTGAGGTCCCCAAAATGTAGACATATATTTAAAAACAAGAAATATTTCAATATATTAACATATTATACATAAAAATTGATAATTTATTAACTATTTTTAAAGACACTATGTATGCAGATTTCAGAACCATTTAGACCTGCAGACATATGATCTTAAAAGAAAATAATAACTATCTTTCTGAGGTATTATAAAGATCAGTGGTAATGTGGTCCTTAAAAATAATCATTATGACTTCCAGTTTCAGCTCTGGCATGTAAAGAGCTTCAAAGTTGTCAGTCTCATCCTTACAACAAGAAAAAGCTGAATAAACTAAAAATCAATGACTTGTCTGGACCTGTTAGAAAACTAAATATTCGAGGTAAACCATGCTGAAATCTGGAGAGACAGTGAAATCAGGAGCATCACACTGATGATATATTTACCTGAAACAGAAGCCACTGAGCCATAAACTGGTTGGAACACTTAAATGGTATTATTGGTGGATTGCTGGAGTCTGAGTGTGAACTAACCTGAGACTGAGAAACTCCTGGAGGCTACAGTCTTAGGAAGGCCTCTACACTTTCATAGGCTTTGGCTCAAGGAACCCCACTTGGTTCTCACGATGAAGAGCCAAGAAAGATCTCCTTACGGCTCAGGCAGGGAGAGCAGTACTCTTGGTAAAATATCTCCAGAGCCTCTCCACAACAAAGGAGAAAAGACTGTATCAAAGCCTTATCCCACATATCCTCTCACTAGAGCCCCTTCTAGCATTTCTATCTCATCTAATTGGGAGGGGGGAGAAGCTGTACAAGAAGAAACACTTGTGATGATCATAGGTCAGAGTTATAGGTTCACTGACTGAGATTTAATTGGAAAATTGTAGAATGCTTTGCCTCCTCCACACCTCATTGCCATACTAACAGGGCTCTAGTATAATAACAATAGATTGCAGCTGAAAGACACAGATACTCTCTGAGAAGTACTTAGGGAAGTCCAAAGTCAACAGGCAAGACAAAAACAAGGACACTAGAGGGATTTGATGCCTCTGGCACCTATAGCTATAGCAAACATAAAACAAAGCCCAACTCCTAGCCAGACTAACATAATCATAAAAGCAGAGGTGTTTTTACCTCAGTTCCTATTACCTATATGACATATCCAATTTTTAATTTAAAAAATACAAGCCATGCCAAAAAGAAAAACAGTCTGAAGAGACAAAGTAGCAAAGAACCAGATTTAGATGTGACACAGATGTTGAACTTAATTTTCAGAGTATTTAGAATAACTATAACTAATGTGATAAGGGCTCTAATGAAAAGAATACAAAACATGCAAGAACAGATGAGTAGTGTAAGGAGACATGGAAAGAATCAACAGGAAATGCTGGAAATCAAAACTACTGCAAGAGATATGAAGAATGCCTTCAGTGGACTGATCAGTAGATTCAATACAGCTGAGAATCAGCTTGAAGTTAAGTCAATAGAAACTTTCCAAGTTGAAATACAAGAGAAAAAATAATGGGGGAAAACAAAGAATTTCCTCCAAGAACGGGGGAGATTTCAAAAGATATAACTTGTGCGTAACTGGAATATCAAAAGGAAAAGAAAGGGCACAGAGAAGAATACTTTTTTGAAATAACAATGACTGAGAACTTTCCAAAATTAAGACAGACAGCAAACCACATCCAGGAAGTTCAGAGAATGCAGAGCAAGATAAATACACATACACACACACACACACACACACACAAACACACACACACACGTCACATCATATTCAAACTTCAGAAAAGCAAGGACAAAGAGGAAATCTGGGGAAAGGCCAGAGAATAAAAACAAATATTAATTACATCTGACTTCTTATCAGAAATCATGAAGAGAATCGACTGAAGTGTTTAAATTATTGAAAAGAAAAAACAATCACCAATGCAGTATTCTATAGCCAGCAAAATTATCCTTCACAAATGAAGGAGAAATAAAGATTTCTCAGACTAAACAAGACAATTCATCACCAGCAAACCTGCCCTGCAAGAAATGGTAAAATATTTTCTTCAGACAAAAGGAAAACTATACCAGTCAGAAGCATGGTTCTACATAAAGAGAAGAAAAGCATCAGAGAAGAAATAAATGAAGCTAAAATAAAATATTTTCTTCTTCTTAATTGATCTAAAATATAATTGTTTAAAGTAATAATAGTAAAAATGCATTGTGTGATTAAAGTCCCAAGGGAAGGAAAGTAGGAATTAGGAATACACTGTTATAAGGTACCTGCACTACACATGAAATTCAATAGTGTTATTTGAAGGTGGACTTTATTAATAAGTTACTTTAAACTTTAAACTTTAGGGTAATCACTGAAAAAATTTTTTAAGTATAATTGTACACTAAAAGAGGAGATATAAATCGAATTATATAAAATGCTCAATTAAAATTGGAGAAGGCAGAAAAAGAAGGCTTTGGGAATACATTTTAAAAATTACAAGCATAGCTGATATTAACCCATATATATGAATAATTAAATGTGAATGGTCTAAAGATGGCAATTTAAATTTGGATACAAAACAAGACCCAATTATATATTGCCTATGAGAAAAACACTTTTTCAAGGGACTCTGATAAGATAAACGTAAAGGGATACCATACTACCACTAATCAAAAGAAAGTGACATGGAATAGCTTTATTAATGTCAGATTAAGCAGATTTCAGAACAAGGAAAAATATCAGGGATAAAGACAGGTACTACATAATAATAAAGGGGTCAGTGCTCTAAAAAGATATAACATTCCTAAACATGTATAGACCTAACAATAGAATATCAAAATACATGAGGCAAAAATTGGTAGAACTAAAAGGATAAAATGAGAAACCCACTATTATACTTGGAGACTTCAGCCCCCACCACTCCTACCCCATCAGTAATTGCTAGATTAAGCAGGCAGAAAATCAATAAGGATATAGTTAACCTGAATGACACTATCAATCAACTTAATTTAATTGACGTTTATAGAAGTCTCCATTCAACAATAGCAGAATATACGTTCTTGTCAAGCTCACTTGGAACATTCACCAAAATAGACCACATTCTGGGCCATAAAACATACCTTAACAAATTTAAAAGAACAAAAATCATACAAAATATGTTCTCAGACCACAATAAAATTAAACTAGAAACCAATAACAGGAAGACAGCTGGAAAATCCCGAAATGTTTGGAAATTAAACAACTTCTAAATACCACATGGTTATAGAAGAGTCTTAAGAGAATTTTTAAAATATTTTTAACTAACCTTAAATGAAAATGAAAATACAACTTATTAAAATTTGCGGGATGCAGCAAAAACAGTGTTTAGAGGAAATTTATAGTATTAAATGCATATACTAAAAAATATAAAAGAGCAAAAAATCAATAACCTAAGCTTCCACCTTAGAAAACTAGAGAAATAAGAGCAATTTAAGCCTACAGCCAGTTGAAGAAACAGAAATAATAAAAATTAGAACAAAAATCAATGAAATTTCCATGTCTTAGCCACCGTAAACAAAGCTGCAGTGAACATTGGAGCACACGTGTCTTTATGTATAAATGTTTTCAGATTTTTTGGGTACATACCCAGGAGAGGGATTGCTGGGTCATATGGTACTTCTATTCGTAATTTTTTGAGGAACCTCCACACTGCCTTCCATAATGGCTGCACCAGTCTGCATTTCCACCAACAGTGTATGAGGGTTCCTTTTTCTCCACAGCCGCTCCAACACTTGTTACTATTTGTCTTGTTGATGATAGCCATTCTGACTGGGGTGAGGTGATATCTCATTGTGGTTTTTATTTGCATTTCTCTGATGATTAGTGATATTGAGCATGTCCTTCGATAGATGAATGGATAAAGAAGTTGTGGTATATATACACAATTGAATATTATTTGGCGGTAAGAAAAGATGATATAGGAACATTTGTGACAACATGGATGGATCTTGAGAGTGTAATGCTGAGCGAAATAAGTCAGATAGAAAAAGCAGAGAACCATGTGATTTCACTGATATGTGGTATATAAACCAAACACAACAAAAGAACAAGACAAACAAATGAGAAACATAAACTCATAGACACAGACAATAGTTTAGTGGTTACCAGAGGTTAAGGGGGGTGGGGGGTGGGAGATGAGGGTAAGGGGGATCAAATATATGGTGATGGAAGGAGAACTGACTCTGGGTGGTGAACTCACAATGGGATTTATAGATGATGTAATACAGAATTGTGCACCTGAAATCTATGTAATTTTACTAACAATTGTCACCCCGATACATTTAAAAAATAAATTTAAAAAAATCAATGAAATTGAAAACATGAAAATAATAGAGAAAAATCAACAAAACCAAAAGCTGATTCTTTGGGGGGGAAATGAATTAAACTGATAAAGCCATAGCCAAGCTAACCAAGAAAAAAGAAAGAAGACACAAATTAATATTAGAAATGAATGAGGGGTCATCCTTACACTTCCATGGACATAGAAGGATAACATGAATATTTTGAACACTTCCATGCTCACAACTTTGATTATTTAGATGAAACAGACAAATTCCTTGAAAAACACAAACCACCCAAATTCACACAAGGAGAAATAGATATAGGGCTATTCAGATTATCTATTAAAGAAATTGAATCAATAAAATAACCTTCTAAAATAAAATCCCCCAGCCCAGATGGTTTCACTGGTAAATTCTACCAAACATTTAAGGAAGAAATGATACCAATACGCCACAATCTCTCACAGAAAGCAGAGGGAACTCTTCCTAATTCATTCCATGAGGCCATCATTACCCTGATACCAAAACAACATGACATTACAAGAAAGGAAAACAAGACCAATATCTCTCATGACATAGATGCAAAAACCCTCACCAAATATTAGCAAATCAAACCCAAAAAGAACTATATACTACAATCAAGTAGGATTTATTCCAAGTGTGCAAGACTGGTTCGGTATTCCAAAATCAATCGATGTAATCCACCACATAATCCTACAGTATTTCATATTGCCAGACAGTTAAAAAGTGCTCAAAAAAAGGATGGGGGTATTTCAAAGGGAGACAGGAGCCAACTAAAAGAGTTGGAACAATCTGAGCAACAAAATAAAGTAGTATTAGATTATAACCCAAAGTAGAATATAAACATCTATGCATCTACACTGATATAAATAAATGATTGAATAAATAAATGAAAATAATAAACAAATCTTCCAGGGAGAAGAGTTCCAAATAATTTATGTGGCTACTCTTAAGGAGGTGGTACATAACTCTTCACTCTGTAAGCTTGTATTATGCATAGTGATTTTCTTCCAAAGAGGACAGCATGGAAAGAGAAGGAAAAAAAAGAGTAAGTTTACCATATAGAAACCGGACAAACACTACCTAAGTCAGGTGATCAAGGTCAACATCACCAGTGACAAGTCATATTGATGGTATGTATTCATGATATAATGTGATGAGAATGGCACTTTACCTCTGTGATCTTCCTTCCAAAAATACATAATCCCACTATAATCATGAGAAAAACATCATACAAACTCCAATTGAGGTACAATTCTACAAAATACCTAACCAGTGATCCTCAAAACTGTCCAGGTCATCAAAAATAAGGAAAGTCTAAGAAACTGGGGTACAGCCTAGAGGAGCTTAAGCCAACATGGATGACTAAATGCAATGGAGTATCCTGGAAGGGATCTTGGAAGAAAAAAAATGGATATTAGGGGGAAACTGAGAAAATTTGAATAAAGCTTGGCATTTAATTAATAATTGTGTATCAATACTGGTTATTAATGGGCAAATGTACCATACTAATATGTTAATAGATGAAGCTAGATGGGGGAATGTGATAACTCTCTGTACTATCCTTGTAATAATTCTGTAAATTTAAAATTGCTCTAAAATGTAAAGTATACTTTTTAAATGAGCATTATTATTTTAAAATTAACATAGCATGTCAAAAGCTTTCTTAGAGTGAGAGACACAAACAGAATGATTTATCTTGGTTCCCCAACATAACATCTATATACACGAATTTTTGTCTAACTGAGCGATTTGTGTATCAGCCCCACATTGATAGATTCTGCTTCAGCTGTCCCAATTTCTAAGAAAATAGGTCAGTTCAATTTGTCAACATCCCAGACATGCTCCATACTCACGCCTGCACACACAAGTGCTGGAGTTGTATCTGCTAGATTGACAGATGATTAACTAATCATTATCCGGTTTTGAAAAAATGAAATAGAAAGATAAAAAGCAAAATCTGACTATTTTGTTCTACTTTTGAATTGTATTGCTTTAGTCCAACCACTGTTGCAAGACAGGCTTGGTTAGTATTGTCCTTTCTTTCCTCCCTACCCTCCCCCCATGTCCTAATGGGTTCTTTAATGGTTAAAATGCAGAAGAAAGGAAGAAAAAGAGAAAAGAAACTTCAGGAAAGGGGAAATCCAGAAACTAAGCCCAAACCCCTAAATAATTGACATGGCTATAGAGGCTCCACTGTCTTTCTCTTATCTTCTGACTTTTAAGTGACAATCCTAGTCTTCATCATAAATATCCTTCTGTCTTGGCTTCTGGCTTTACAGATGACTGGTACTTTTAAATTGTAAGAATGGTTTATCTTTCTGGTTGAGCAGTCTCTCAAATACCATTTTATTAGGGGGGGAAAACAGGGCTAGCTGCTCAGTGAGTTCTGTCTTGGCAGCATAGCTTTTTATTTTTGAATTTCATTATGACTTGTTTGCCTTGTCCCTCTGCCACCATCTAGTCTAACATCCTAATAACAGCCTGTAACTTGTAATTTGGACTTTCAAAGCTGTATTTTTTAGACATGTTCTTGCCTTCCAAATCAAAGACACCATTTCAATACCAGATGGAGGGACAATGAGAAAAACACACACACACACACACACTCATGTGCATGCACACACACACTCATTTTCAGGTCAGAGTTTTGCCTGAATTCCAGCTCAAATATTTTCTGTTTTTCTCTTTCCTCTGTTTCTGAGCATCTAGCTTTCTGGACTATAAAGGAAGTTTGGAATTTTAGTTACTTTTATTATTCAATGACCTTAGAATCCCAATTATATTTTGAAATCAATATTGAACATTCTCCTCCACAAGATGCAAAGATCTTTGCAAATAAAAGCATTCTGACCTTCAAGAACATCACCTTGTAAGCACACAGGCATCTTGTATTATTGCTGAATCTTTATATTTTCAACTTTATTCAACTATTCTATGTTCCATGCCAATAGTGATTAAGTTAGCAAAACTTACTGTGCTCAGTGTCTTCAATATGAGGAAGAATTTTTTTACATCTCTCTACCTAGTTATTTCTTTCCACCAATGTTCCCACCTTTTAAATAGAAAGATTATTTACAAACACTTCAAAAGGTAAGTTAGTATATCTTCCTAGCTGTTAAAATTTAGTCACTTATAAGTGACTAAAAATAATTAGCTCAATACTTTATTTTATGTATAATTTGTAGAAACAATAAACTAGCATTATTAGCAAACACATGCCATAGTATAAATTATCTTACCCTTTAAGTTTGTGACTGCTAAAATGTAGATAATTAGAGGAGAAAACAATCAAAAAAATCGTACTGAGCATGAAGTTATATTTTTTAATGTATAAGGATTGTGTATGTAGAAATGGCAAGTAGCAAATTAGACAATTGTGCTGCTGTAACAATTAAACATCCTAATTTAGCTATTCTACTCTAAAGTTTTATCTTGATTTCCAACTTAAATTTACATCCCACAAGTTTCACATGTATATATGTGAATATATGTACACATTTTCATCTTACCTCAATCCAAAAAGGCCTTTAAGCCATTTACAGAAATTCCTATAATGTAGCAAAATAATTTTTTAAAAATCCATTAAGAAAAATATGAACCAAAGGGCAAATAATTACATGAAACTAATAGGAAGCCAGAAATAAGGTTGGGACCCAATAGCATTCATGCCAGAAGCAGACCACTTCTGATTCTAAGCTTGCCAACTGTCAATAGGAAAATGGACGCAATTTCCAGTTTCATAGAATCTATGAGGAAAACAAACCAATTGCTCAGGAAAAGCACTACTACTGCTGAGATCAGAGGACAAAATATCTACCAATTCTGTTTCAGAAAGGCCAGAGTTTAAATGTAATGACAAAAATATCCTTATGGTAAAGACAGTGAAAAGTTTTGTCAAACTATGATTTCTTTAAAAAATGGAATACTACCAAGGATTCTATTGGGTTGTCTATATAATAAATTCAGGCATTCAGTTCTCTGAGTTATCAATTAGTACATTTAAGATTTTCTAGCAACAGTACCTAACCATGGGTGGTATGGCTTTGGAACTGTGGGAAGAGAATTTTTAGTTATAATGATGGAAGTGGGCACCATTGGCATTTAAGTGAGCAAAGTTTAGATATTTTAATATACAATAATACATAGGACAGTCACACACAATGAAGAACTCCAGTGCTCCAAATGACAATCACAGACTCTTTGAGAATTACTGAGAGAAATGAACAAATTCCACATCTTTCAAATAATCCTTCAACAGGTATTGTTTCTCATGGACAAGCTATGAAGAAGTATTCTGTTGTATTGCACTTCAAATAATACTTCTGGGAAAGAACTCAAAACATTTTTTAGGCTAATTCCTCTGACCATGGTATAAAGCTTTATTTAAATAACTCTCCTATGGAAGGAAATTTACCCATACACAAAACAATAAAATAGATTTATCTTTCCTCGTACTGTAGCCACAAGTAAACGACTGAGAGTAGCCACTATGTTATCTGTCCATAGGATATAGTATATGAGTACGCACACACATGGCGCATGAATGCACACCATGCACACGCACATCATACAATTGCATATGCACATATGGTTGATACATGAGTAATAGTTCTTTCCAATTCTTGGCTAAACTAGAACTGTTTTTTTTTCATACTTGGCTTTCTTCGCTAGTTTAACACCAAAACCTGGTATAATGATTCTGGCCTTACTTTTCAACCCATCCAAAATTTAGTTCATAAAACACCTCTTCATTTCAAATTCCTCCACACCAGGGTACTCTCCTTTCTTTCTAAAGTTTCATTAAAATTGTTATTCCTGGATTTAAAATTTTTTTACTTTCTATCATTCAAAACATGTCTTTTGTTTCCAATCTTGGGTCCATATCACAATAGGGTAATATTTTGATGAATACACCATAATGTTGTTTGTTCTAAGAAATTCTCTTTTTACCTAATTATCACCCCCCCCCCCCCGACCCAATAAAAACTTACCATGGCCACTGAAGCTCTGGAGAGATCTGACAGAGCCAAATGCAGAGAACTCAGTCACATTTTTGGCTTTGAAATGCAAGACAGAGACAACATCTTGAAATCCAAGATAAGCAGAAGCAAGGAATTTTGGAACTCAAAAGGCAAACCTTTAGGAAACAAAACAAAGTTTATGGCTCAATGAAAAGAGAATAGAGGAAAGGCCAGATTATTCATTCCAAGTGTTCCCAAGGGGCTAAAGTCCCATTTTCAAAGACCGTAAGATTCTTTACCCCTTGAGTGTTGTGAAGCCAATTATGAGACTGAAAATGAGCATTTACAGCACAAGCTTTTATTATCTGGCCAGAGAATGGAGAAGTGAGAGCAGAGCTCTCAAATCAACTTCTGTCCCTCAGGGGTCTAAAATAGGATAGCAGAAATGAAAGGGAGGTTTAGGTAAATAGGTATGAGGAAGAATCATGGATTTTCCAAGGACAAGGGGCAGCGGTTTTCTCAGGATCAGGTTTCCATCCTCTTTTTGTCCATTTATGGCTTCTCCCGGCCATTGTCATGGCACTTATCAACTGTCAGTCATGGCACTGGTAGGTGTGTTATGTAGCATGGAGATTACAATGAGCTTTAAAATCTTTTGGAGGTCATTTAGATAGTCACCTTGGTTTCAGTTGGCTTCTTGGTTTCAGCTAGTCTGGACAAGGTCTTAACTGCTGACCATAGTCCTCCCTGTTCTCAGACTTAGAGTTAGAGCAGGCCCCCCTGTTCTCACAGATAGAGTTAGAGCGGGGAGAGGTAAGCCAGGCCCTGCAGGCCTGTCATGGAGTAACACAAGGGCTGCCCAGGCAAAGGAGAGAAAGAGAAACATTATACGCAATAGTAAGGTTGGTTGGAAAGGGGATGAGCGGATTAGACTTCAAGTGATCACAAAGAAAGTGGCTGCACCAGCACTCAAGAAATATCATAGCTTCTGCTCAAGTAAGAGCCACCATTGCCAGAACCAGGCAGACATAAGGAAGCTAAGCTGGCCCCCAAAACCATCCAACATGATACAGGGGAATCCCCCACTTCACCTCTCTACCAAGGAGCTATAAGAATTTCCTTGTCATCAAACAGCAAGGACATCTCATTAATAGCAACCTGTACATCACTGATCGATGTCCTAGCAAGAATAACATAATGCCTATATCCCAGGGACTGTTTTTGGACCGATCCATGTGGACAACTGTCCTGTCAAGAACTTATTTTAATTATCAGACCCTCCCTGCACACAGCAGGGTTTTGGAAAACCAGAGGGATTAAAATGGTGATGTGGAAATGAGAGCCTACAAACACGTTTGCATGGAATTAAACAAATCCAGCCTGAGATTTCTATGTCAGGCCTTGCTTTACAATGTCCCACAGCTTTTCTCCTACCATCTGTCCTCTACACAACTTGTCTGAGTACATATTACCTTAATGCTACTAAGTACAAGACCAGAATATTTCAACATTTTTTAAAATACAGTTTAAGACAGAACAACTCAATTTGTATATGTTGCTCTTTGGCCTCCCTCTTACTACGCTCTCCCCCACTAGCAGCTCAGGTGACCCTTGCTATCCTTCTATGAAAACACAATTTGCAAACTATTCTTGTAAAAGTGTCTTGAAAGGCTTTCGTTTTATCTTTTAACATGCAACGATGATTTCTAAATATAAGGCTGTGCTCCCGTTGCATCAGACTCACTTGGGAAGTATTTATGTATTTATTGTCCTTACCCTGGAGATTGTGACCCATATATCTGAGATAGGGCCCCAAAATGTTTTTAACAAGCTTACCAGGTGACACAGACACTCAGGCAGGTTTCCAACCTCCTGAAAGAAAGCTTACACGTGGTGCTTTGAGGTTAAAATCCCTCAGAGACTCTCAAACAGCAACAAGGCTTCACCGGCCTTCTCTAGGATGCGCTGACTTAACCTGATAAATTTCCAAGCTTTCAACCTTCTTGTCATGATTTATTTGGAAGCGAAGTTTTATACTATTTAAGGAGCAGACATGATTCCATGTCATCCCCACCTATGTTTTCAAAGTGACTTTAAGATGTGTTTTTCCTATCTTATTTTTCATTTTATTCTGTAGGCAATATGTATGTATTTTGCACTGAAATAAATGGCTTTTTCCTATATAAATCTGTATATAATCAGTATCCATTGAGGTTTTTGTTAGAGTGAAGATTAGTACAAAATAGTTTTATAAATGAAGTAATGCTGACAAGCTTTTCAGAAGCTTCTTCTTAATATTTTTTTTCCAAAGAGGTTATGGTTTGAAGCAGGATTTGAAGTAAATGAACCCATTAATCAGGCACTGAAACACTGCTGCAGCAGTTTAAAACTCCATCAATGGAAATGTGTTCTGGAAACCTTTCGCCAAAACTGTCCAGCTTGATTGATTGTTTTGTATATGTGTATATCTTTTGCTCCCATAGTGCTGCTATGTTCCAGAATATAGGCAATATTTAACAATTATATGGCAGAAGAGAGGAAAAGAATACATCCACAAACATCCAGTCTTTATATGGTTAGATGGTAAACCAAGCATCCCACAATGAAAGGAGATGCATTTAGGCTGCATGGGCCTCAACCACAACAGCAAAGCATGTGAATATGGTCTTTGGCCACTGTTTTTGGTTCTCCTATAACCCCACCAATATTTTCCTGCCCCATGGCTCAGGACTACCCATCCCAACAAAGACAATCTCCCGAGCTCAGCATACTCACCTTCTAGAAGCTTTCTCTAACCACCTTATCTAAAATCGCCACCCTCTACCTCAGCACCCTCAGCACAGTAGCACTGTCTATTCTGACAAGCTGTTCTGTTTTCTTCATAGCAGTTTGCACCTTTTATTTATTGTTGGTTTCCGCCACTATAATGGAAAATTAGAGAGCAAGACCCTGTCTGTCTTGTTCTCACAGTATAACCAGAGCCAAGGTCAACACATCATAGGAACTTAAGAAATATTTGTTGAACTTAATGGAAGCAGCCCAATGTGCTGAAAATCGATTTGCCAAATATCCAGCTCTCCAAATGGCCAAATAGAAGTTGAAGGGCTATTTGAAAATTTGATGGGAAAAAAAATTCTAAAAATGCTCAAGGAGGGGTAACAGAAAAAATGGCACACTAGAGAATCCACAGGAATTCAATATAAACTGAAAACAAATCACATGGAAACTTCTGAAACGTATAATGAAAAAAATGCACTTTTCTAATTATTAAATGTATTGGTAAAAATATCAAACCACCATGTCAGTCTTAGTTTTCAACAAAGTAAATATTCCTTAAAATACTGCTATGAGGACCAAATGAAAACTAGTCAAGTAAAACTTCACTGAAATCTCCCAAAGCTGTTAGGACCATTCTGGTCAATATTAAATGCAGTGAGCTTTAGATTTAATATGAGGAAGTAAGTTTTTGGTAAACTAACGAATTTGGTAAATTAGGCTAATTTGTCACTTGAAAAATATTGTTATTCAGCAAATCAAGTTACTTAGCCTATTGATTTTAGCTAGTTAGGTAGGATCTTGTTCTGGCCCTAGAACCTTAGGATTTTCTCCTTACAGTGGACGAGCCCAAGGTCTACTAACTTGCCCAAGAGTACCTCGTCAGTAAGCGGCACAGCCGGCCTTAAGATTCAAATCTTTTGAAACCTGAAGTCTGAGCCTTCAACACTAAGTTGTTGCCTAACCAGAAGACCTTCAGTAGTCTAGGATTTACTACCTAAGGTTTTGATACTTCTAGACTGTTTCTGCAGGTCTGAGATATATAGTAACTTGTAATTTGTATAAGGCAGGAATTTGAATCAAGGCTGCTTAGTGAGCAAGGAAGGCAGGCTGAAGAAGTATCTCAATGCTTATAAAGCTATTATTTTCTGCTCAAGATTCTCAAGCGGTAATTCTCATGAGCAGTTGGAATTTTACTGGGAAAAGTGCATGCTACAGATGTGAAAAAACTCATGTATGTTCAGCATCTAGTGAAAGTCAACTTCAAGGTCCTCATGGGTAAGAATGGTAACCTTGGGTATTCATGAATATTCCACACTGGTCCACATATGCCTCTATATTTTTCTGAGTAATATGGTAATCAGGGCCATTAGCTAAAATAAAGAGAGTGCTGTGGAGTTGCGTGAGATAAATCTGAGACAGTCAAAGATTATCCTCCACGTTTGTCACATACTAGACATTTTTTGCACCAACATTTTTAAACATTCAAGTATCTCCCAGAATTTTTAATTTTCATATGGGTTATTTGTGTTTGTTTTCTTGCTCTTTAAAAAAAAAAGATACTAAATCAGTTTTCTCTCATTTCATAGATTTAAATGGAAGCCCCAAAATTTTAAATGATTTTCTCAAGGTCATTGAACTCGTGACTGGATATCAATTTTCCTAGGCCAGAATTCTCTCCTCTATATTACCAGTGGTTTTTAAGCATTTTTAAACAATGGAACCAGTTTTTTCCTTCTGAATCAAATCTTATGTAACCTCAATATGTATAACTGACAAAGCTGTATTTCATTAGTATAAAATTATTTTATTAGTATTATGTGCAGCATTTACTTATAATATCAAAGAGAGTAATGAGATTTTTGAAAATTTTTGAAATTGGGGATGACAACAAATATGGATGGAATATGGATGCCAACAAATCAGTCTCAGCATCCTATTTCTATTTATTTTATTACACGATACTGAGAAAATCCTGAATCACTCAGAAAAGTAATTGCAAGTGGTAACAGTTTTTAATACCTCCCCTTGCAGCCTTAGCATACTCTTGAATCAAACTTTGCTCTCAAACCAAACTCTTGAAAGGATTTTGGAAAACTATGCTTGCAACATAGTTTAGAAGCCACTGCAGTTAAACTATGTTCTTTTTCCCATCTTATCCACATTCCTGCCAATTACTTTATTCAGTTAGACTCTGGAAATCATCATCATCAAACTAAATATTGACTGAGGATTTTTTTTTATAAAAAAGGAGACTGATGGAAAAAGGAGGGAAAACAAAAAAAGTACAGGTTTCACTCTAGTGCAATTCACTGAAAATTAATTCAGCAAATGAGCAGTTTGCCAAATTTGTTGATTGATAAAAAAATATGTTGTATGACTGTAGTTCAGCGCATTATGTATTGAATGTGATGCTTTCAACAACCTTTTGGTAACTTTAGCTAAATTTTAATTGAGTGGTTTTTATTTTGCCTTCAAAGCAACATTTGTTTTAAGGAAAGCACAATCAATGAACTTTACTCCATCAACCTACAACTCAACAACAGGAAAAAGACGCAAGCTTACAAAAATCACTCCTGGACTGCCCACCTCAGGCAGGAGGTTACTAATGGGAAGAGAACAAAGAAACTAAATGGGCAGACAGAGAAAAGTTGAAGGGCAGAAAGCATGAAGAACATGAAGACTGAGTGACAGAGTGAGAGAAGAGCAAAAGGGAGAGACGAAAACTGAAGAGTGAGAGGAATGAGGTGTGCAGAATCTGAAGGCCCCAGAATCCAGGGAAGTTCTGGCTGTTCATAGCCCTCTGCCAGTTCCTCCAGTGTGAATGAATGTAAACTTTATAAGAAATCAGGTTTGGGAAATGGGTAAATTTGCTGACCATAAGACACTATTTTCCCTAAGTAGTTTAGGAATGCAAGAAATTATCAAATCTCAAAATACAGAAAGTATATATGACAGGAAGTGAGGAAATTAAGCCTAGAATGGAAAAGCACTTTCTCACAATTCCAACTAGAGGCAAATCTTGGATTGAAACCCAGATCTTCTTCATTCTTAGACTAATGACTTTGCTATTGCTTCACAGAGCTTTTTAAGGTGAATATTGCCTGTCTGGACATTTACATTCATTTACTCTTAGAGATTTCTCCCCCAAATAACACCAAACTAAAGTAAAACAAATGACATTATCCAATTGCTGTATTTAAGTGACTACGCAAGAGCTTAAATCAGTCCAAGAGACATTATCCTTATAAAAATGAAGTCTTAAACATAAATTTAGTCATCAAATTTTTAGGTACTTGTTTAAACATGCCTAAATTTTAGAGGTTTCGAGGTAGTTATGCTTTTTCCCACTCTTTGAAGACTTCCAGCAAATGAGACATGTAGCCATTTTATAAAAATGATAAATTGGTCTGTTAAAAGTAGCCCAGGATCCTATTCCTCATGTCTATTTCTCCTCTCACACTGTATCACTTCCTAGAAGTATTAATAGTTGCATTTCATTTTCCTATATAAATATTTAAGGACTGTAATTCTGCCCAGTTGACATTGGAAGTGCCTATGTACAGCAATGTTTCATTATCCGCTCCTTGAATCAACATAATCTTGTCAAATTTTGTTTCCAATAAATAGGGCAGGCTGTATTTGGAATATTTTAATAACCAAGCACAGTCATATTGCTTTCAATCATGGCCTGCTTACAAATCCCCAGCTAAGAGGTGCAGTTACACGGAACAATAACCCATGAGCAGCGTGCCAATATATTTTCATTAGTCAATGACACCCAGCTGCAGAGAGAAATTAGGCTGTGTCCTTTAAAACTCATCATGCCCTTGTGGCAGAACCACGGCAGGCCAGGTTGGTGTCACCAAACCCTCCCACCATTGTTCAGCAAGTGCTCTGGCTGCGTTGTGTTCATCATAACCCTGATATCTGCAATTTTTCAATTCCACATTAGGCTTGGATTCAAAGCCTATTGTTCCTAACTTATCTTTGGAAACAAGGATTGGTTTGGCATTATGAATTTTTTCCTTGTCTTTTAATCCTTTAACAATACTCTAAGAGGAAAGTCATTTTTCAGACTTTCCAGATCAAAGTAGCCCAAATGGCGACACTGGAAACAAACACTTCAAATGGAAGCAACTTCTTCTTAATTTATGTTTCCATTTTTGTTTTACCACAAGTTTATTTTTTGCTCTTTCATCAATCATCTTAAAAACTAAGATATTAAAACCACATTTTTTCCCTAATAGACAGATTGCCATCTAAATTGGTAAGACAGCAACATCCCATCTCTCCTTTGTTTTCACCTCTCACCACTCCATTTAGGCCTCTTCCCATCCTCACCCAACCCTGCATATTCACATAAATGGAGAGAGTGGTGGCTAAATGAGCAAAGCTGGAAGTGTACCTCATGGATGCCACAAGGTGAGATGGAAACCCCAGGCAGATGGGCAGCCCAGATTCTGAGGAGGGAGGCTCTTCTTAGGTATGGTTGTTAGTCTTTCCAAAGAGGCTCTAAACCAGCCATAAACGACTCCCCAGACCTCTGAGGATTTCTCTAGGATTTCACCTTCTGATAATGTTGGTACTTGCTGCTGGGTTCACAGCTTCTACGGCTGTGTTTCTCAACCCTGGCTGCACATTAGAACACCTGTTTTGAAAAAAATACTAATGCTTAGGCTTCTTCCCCATTGGTTCTGATCTAATTGCTCTGGGGTGAAATTGGACATGAGTATTTCTTTTTAATGCTCCCCAGATGACTCTAATGGGTTGACAAACACCTCTCAGGGGCATTTATGAAAACCATGACTAAACCCAGCAAAGTCCTGCTCCCTGAATTTGCTTATCTGATTTTAGACAATACTTTGACCAACTGTACATGACTCTCAGAAGTCTAAGCAAAAAGAAATGAGAAACTGACCTGTACACCTGTCCAAGATTCACACCACATCGAAGTTTCATCGCTTCAGTTTGAGTGATCCTGGGTTGGTCAAACTCAAATAGCTACAAGGACTGGGAAAGTGATGTGGGAAGTGTGCAGGGTGAGAGAAGCAGCACCGAATGGTGAAGAGTCGTGAACTAGGGAGTGAACTGCCTTTTTCTAAAAGGGAACAGTCATCACTCGGCTCCAGCCAATTGTTGCCCCGTGCAGCCAAAGATCTGGATTATTTTTTAGAGAAACTAGAAATCTAAATTTTTATGTGAGATCACCTAATTTGAAAACAATTGTCTCACATTAAAAAATATTTGGGGGATAAATAAAACATCTCAACACTGACCTCAGGTCCTGGCCAATGGGTAGCTAGCTAGTTTACAACTTCCATTAAAACAAAACAAATGAACAAATCTGTCATATTCTGTTTGAATATTAAGTCATTAATAGAAGCATAAATGTTCCAGCTAAAATAAAATTTAAAACGTCCAGTTCAATCTAGTTATTTAAAAAATAATGAGGATAGGGATTGCCGGTTAGCTCAGTTGGTTAGAGCGTGGTGCTAATAATACCAAAGTTGCCGGTTCGATCCCCACATGGGTCACTGTCAGCTGAGCCCTTCTTAAAAAAAAAAAAAAGAAGAAGAACAATGAACATAGAAAAAAGTAAGGAAAACTTAAACATTCAGAAGTAATGTGAACTTGTTCATGATGCTGCAAATCGATGCTAGAATTCCCAACTCCCGGTCCAGAAACTGTGTTGACGTCAAAGCAAACCATCCTTGACTCTGTAACTCACAACATTTCTACACTGAAATGGCAAAAGGCACAGTTTGGATAACAAAAGCAATGACAGATAAACTGAAGTTGTCACATAAGTTGTATGGTGAGACTTAAACACCCATAATATTTAAAGATATTAGATATTAGGGGAAATACTTTCAGACTGGGATTTGTGCTGCTTGGAAAAGAACCTCTCTGGCATATGAAAAGTATTGAATTCTTGCTATGAACCACATGCTGGGCAAAAAGCTGAGGGTTAAAACAGACATGGGTCCACTAGTTTAGTGTCAAAAGCTAATCAGTCTGGCACTCTGCATAAAGTCCTTGAATGGCCTCCCCAAGCTTTAGAACAAAAGCCAAGTAAATAAAAATTTACTGAGAGAAGTTAGGCAAACAGACGCATAGAAGTTGGGGGGGGGGGGTTAATTGTGGTTACAGATGTTCCACACTTAATGGAAGAGATGTTCCCTTAAATATATAACTTTTACACAAACTATGTATTACATTGAACCATACAAAATTACCAATATTTGACAATTTTAACTGGTAATGTCACATGACTCAATCTAATGCATAAAATCCTGGCTTGATACTGATTATCATCATTGAGTTCTCTCAGGAGAATTCTACACTAGCACCTTCTCCTTCCTGAAATATTTGTATTGGCTTCCACGATCCCTTGCTTTTCTGATTTTGCCTCCTCATTCACTGGACACTGCTATTCTATCTCCCTTGCTGGCCTTCTTTCTTACCAGAACTCTAAATGTCTAGTTTCTGGTTCTCTTTTCTAAGCATTTGCCTATAGTTAATTTAAAAATATATATTTGTCGACAATGCCCACATGTACATCTCTAACCAACATCTCCTTTCTAACGACCAGTTTGATACATCGAATTGATAACTTCATATTTCAACTTGGACCTCTTCTCCCAGGCATCCTAAACATATAATGTTCAAGTTCAAGCCCTGGATCTTTTCCAAAATCTGCCCCTCCTTCCATCTCCATTTTAGTAAATGCTACTTCTAGCCACTAAAGTGCTTCAGCCGGAAAACTTGGAGTTATCCTCAACACCTCCCAAACTCTGACCAAGTCCTAATGGTTCTATCTACAAGATACTTCTCAAATATAACTGCTTCTTTCCATCTCTAATGCATCCACCATAGACTGAGACACCTCTAGCTAGAATACTGCAGTAGCTCCCTAATCGCTCTCCTTCCATGCTTCTGATTTATTCTCCACATCACAAATAACACATTATTTTATTCATTCATCATTCTTTTATTCATTCCTCGAATATTTTTCAAGCCTACTATGTGCCAGACTATGGTATATACTAGATATTAATACTGGACATAAAGCCCTGATGAAGTAAATACCAGATCATGACACTTTCCTACCGTATGTCCCCGAAAATAAGACCGGGTCTTATATTAATTTTTGCTCCAAAAGATGCATTAGGGCTTATTTTCAGGGGATGTCTTATTTTTTCATGTACAACAATCTACATTTATTCATGTACAACAATCTACATTTATTTATTTATGCATGTACAAAAATCTACATTTATTCAAATACAGTCATGTCATCTTCTTCTGGAACATCATTGTAACTCTCTAAACCCCGAATTTCTAAGAACCATTGGCCCCAATCTCTCATGTCCAGCAACAGAGCTCTCCTTAAATGAGCACTTCTTGTCCCTGTAGCCTGCTCGTAGTGCATTGGCAACACAGCTGTTAGTGATTTTATCCCATGAACTCTTCACCCAAGTCACGACCTCTTGTAGACTAGGCTTCACAAAGTTTCCATGCTGATTTCTCTCCATTCTATTTTCAATGTAGTCATTGATTTCCATGTGCAAATGGTCCTTGAATGGCTTGTTTATTGCAATATCAAGAGTCAGGAGACAGGCAGTCATTCCTGCGGGAATCATTATTTGATCTATTCTTCTCTCTGCAAGGAAGTTCTTCATGTCTTTAGCGCAGTGAGTGCTGGCTAAATCCCAGACTAGCAGACCTCTTTGGCCACCTCTTAAAACAAGTGGCAGCATTAAATCAACCCACTTCCTTATAACTTCTTGTGTGCACCAAGCTTTTTCAGTTTCAAGAACACAAATCCCTGAAATACGTTCAACCTTATCTTTCTTGCCCTTAGTGATGATTAGAGGTGGGGCTTTCTTTCCATCCAGATGAATTGCCAACATGCAGGTAATACGTGCACTTTCATAACCAGTGGAGGGAATGTAGGTTGACCAGGCACCCCTCTGATCAATTGTCGTTTGAGCTCCTTGGCCCATAAACACTGCAGTTTCATCCATAGCAATCATGTTGGAGAGCTGGTATTTAGAAAAGTCGATGCCATCAACAAAGGACTTGAATGCAAGTGCACATTTAATAACTTCAGTATCTTACAGACAGTTCATATTGCTGAAGGAAGCCATCCAGCCAGTGTTGTGATGCTTTGAATTCTTCTGGTGATATTTCTAACTGTGGTGCCATTGCAAAGGAAAATGTTTGAATATCGGCCCTGCGTACAACCAAAGCCTTTGCTCCCCTGTCAGCAATCCATTCACAGATGATGTCTTCCAGCTCAGGAAGTAATGGTTGCCAACCTGATCCACACTTGCGCTTCTTAGCATTTCCCTCATCCACCTGTTGACTAAGGTTACTGTACTCCGCTTGCCATTTTTGGACCATTTGGAGATACAACTTCTTCTCTTTGCAGAAAGCTGTAAGATTCTTGCCCCGGGTGTCCTCCATGATTCCTTTCTTGTACTCAATGGAATAGCTCTTTCTTTTTGCACTCATCTTGTCTGGGGGTCAAAATATTATTCCCTTTAAATCTACCATTAAATCAAGTGTTAATTGAAGACTTACGAGACAGGAGTGGCAACAAAAATGATGACAGTTAAGAATAATAGTCCACACAAAAGCGACGAAAAATTGCAGGCACCAAAATTCAGAAAATGTTTCTTTATTTCACATGAGTGCATTAAGTACATCCGTTACAACACACGATGTATTGAATTATGAAGATTCATATCAGACACAAACATGTCCATTTGTTATCAAGTGTGCACGTTATTCGTGCATTGTTTCTGTACTCCAACTGGTCATTCGACAATAAGTCTTAAGTTCATCTGTTTACATAGGCGTTTACCCCTTGTCCAAAGGCACTCGTATGGGTATTTACAAATACTTAATTATAATTTATATTATCAGTTATTTTAAGTATTAATGTCAATAATATTATTTATTTATATTTAATTATATATTAATATTATTTTATAATTCAATACATCCGTCATGTGTTGCAACAGACGTACTAAATGCATCTGTCTGGCTGACGATCTTAACTGGGGCTTATTTTGGGGGTAGGGCTTATATTGCAAGCATCCTGAAAAATCATGCTAGGGCTTATTTTCTGGTTAGGTCTTATTTTGGGGAAAATACGGCACTTGTAACCTTTCAATGGCCTCTCATCCCACTTTGGAAAAGATCCAAACTAACGTGATGAAAAAAAATACATGATGTGGCTCCTGGCCACCTCTCCAGCACTATCTCTCAGTCTATCCCCCTCACTTTCTATACCCCAGTCATATTGATTTTCTTTAGTTCTTCAAATAAGCTAACATATTTCCCGAATTTAGGCCTTTCCTCATGAAAATTTCTCTGCCTGGAAAATTCTTCTGCCCGGAAAATTCTTCCTCATCACTCAACTTATCACCTCACCATCTCTCCTCTCTCACCCCATTTAAATGAAATGGATTAAAGTTATTCAATTTCTGTCAGAGTGAAGTATTAGAAATGAGTCCTCAAACCCTTGACCTGAAGTCAAGAACTCCACATGTATGTCTTGGGTCTGTGGAAGGTTTGTCATCAGTGGTCTCATTGGTAAAGTAAGAGGTGAATGGCATGCCCTACCAGGGCTCACCATTAAAGATTACCTATTGCAAACTTCTGTCTTACTTATGAGGAAACCAAGGCCCAGAATAATTGAATTAATTTACCATGGTACAGTAAACAGCTCTTTGGGTTGGGCAAACCCTTTTTCTAACACTATGTGGACACTATTGGCCTTCGAAACTGAACAGTTGTTTTGTACTGAGGGGGAAAAGACAGGTGTATTTAACCAAGAAAATAATTCAAAATGTATGCATTAATAGGTAGGCAGAAAATAACAGTAAATGAAGAACCTGGGATGCTTAGTTATACATACATAAAAAAGAAAAGCTGCTTTGCAAGGATGTAAACATTCTGTGCAGCAGACGGACACACTATTCATAAAATCATTCCCCTGATTTATAAATTCTGAACCTGCTCAAGCCTGCACATGAGTAAAACCTGCTTCAATGACCAGTAGAAGGAACAAAAATGTTAGTCTCCCTAGGAGACAGTGAAGGAAATGCTGCATGTATATCCTAGAGAATATCCTGACTTGAATACCTCCAACCAAAGAATCTGTTTTCTAATTCAAAGCAATCTCATTAAACTGATGTAAGGAGGAATACACCTTAGGGGGGGAAAAACTGGCTGAGATTGGTGGCTAAGATTCAAGACTACATGAACCACTTCCCCAAAAATCTTAGCCAATAGACATATGAGAAGATGCTCAACATCACTAATCATCAGAGAAATGCAAATAAAAACCACAATATTACTTCACATTGGTTAGAATGGCTATCATCAACAAGACAAATAGTAACAAGTGCTGGAGAGGCTGTGGAGAAAAAGGACCCCTCATACACTGTTGGTGGGAATGCAGATTGGTGCAGCCACTATGGAAGGTAGTGTGGAGGTTCCTCAAAAAATTAAGAATAGAATTACCATATGACTCAGCAATCCCTTTCCTGGGTTTCTACCCAAAAAATCTGAAAACATTTATCTGTAAAGACATATGTGCTCTGATGTTCATTGCAGTTTTATTTATGGAAGCCAATACTTGGAAACAACCAAAGTGTCCTTCGATAGATGATTGGATAAAGAAGTTGTGGGATATATACACAATGGAATACTATTCTGCTATAAGAAAAGATGAAATAGTGCCATTTGCAACAACATGGATGGATCTTGAGATTATTATGCTAAGGGAAGTAAGTCAGACAGAAAAGTCGAGAACCATATGATTTCACTGATATGTGGGATATAAAACTGAAAGCAACAAAGGAATAAGACAAACAAATAAAGAAACAAAAACTCATAGACATAGACAATAGTTTAGTGGTTACCAGAAGGTAAGGGGAGAGGGGGGATGGTAGAGGAGGCTAAAGGGGGTCTAATATATGGTGATGGAAGGAGAACTGACTCTGGGTGGAAGGAGAACTGACAATGTGATGTATAGATGATGTATTACAGAATTGTACACTTGAAACCTATGTAACTTTATTAACCATTGTCACCCCAATAAACTTTAATTTAAAAAAATTAAAGTTTGTAAGACTGGAGACAGAGGGATAATAAGGCAGTTAGCTCAGAAGACATGTTCATTTAATTTCTGGAGCAAGAGTGTATTTCCAAGGTGTCTTGAAAGGTAGTAACCAAGAGAGACAAACATTGTATCAACACACCCTGTATGGCACTATCATCATTAGTATACATATTGTTTTGTTTTGTTTTGTTTTGTTTTTTAACTAAAAGCAATGAAGTCAACAACAAACTGCAGGAAACATTCATTTACATAGTTTAATTGGCATCAATTTATGAAAATTTAGATTTCATCCTCTTTCATAATTAAGCTATGTAGAACCCATCAAATACCACAAATATGAGACACCTTATTCAGTACACAAGGGATAAAACTGAACAGAAATATTTTAAATAGAAATCTGAAGGAAGATGAAGATTTAACTTATAAAGTCTTGTTTACAGTGTACTTGAAATCTAAATGAGACAGCATATAACAATTCTTCCATCCTTGAAAAAAATCACGGAGAATGCAAAATAATCTTTGAGGAAAATAATTAATCCGGACACAAAAGAGTCCTTTTAAAAAGCTTTGTAAATACAATTATTTTTACCTACAATGGCCAATTGTCTCTTCTAAGCCCACCTAAATCTCTGTTGACTTTCAAGGTGAAATCCATTTCCCACCATAAAAACATGGAAAATACTCAAGTTTTTCTAATTATAAATTAAACAGAAAGAGACTCATAGGCACAGAACAAACTGATGGTTGCCAGATGGGAGGGGGTTGTGGGTAGGGTGAAAAAGGTGAAGGGATTAAGAAGTACAATTGATAGTTACAAAATAGTCACCAGTATATAAAGTACAGCATAGGGAACATAGTCAATAATATTGTAATAACTACCGTGTTTCCCCGAAAATAAGACCTAACCAGAAAATAAGCTGTAGCATGATTTTTCAGGATGGTCATAATAGAAAATAAGCCCTAATGTGTCTTTTGGAGCTAAAATTAATGTAAGACCCAGTCTTATTTTCAGGGAAATATGGTAGGGCTTATTTTATATTACGAGCATCCTGAGAAATCATGCTAGGGCTTATTTTCCAGTTAGGTCTTATTTTCAGGGAAACACGGTATGTACAGGTCAAATGGGTACTAGATTTATCAGGGGATCACTTTGTAAGTTATAGAAATGTGTAACCATTATGCTATATACCTGAAACTAATATAAAATAATATTGAATGTCAACTGTAATTTTTTTTAAATCTGGGGAAAAAAATTTTAAATTTTCAAATTAGCAAAACTTTCTTTTTTTTAATAATAATACCAAAGCTGATAAGGGTTTAGTGAAGCAGAACTCTCATGAGTTGCTGGGAAGAATGGTGAGAATTTGGTAACCTATCAAGAGGCTTAAAGAACTCATATTCTTTGACTTAGTAGTTCCATTTCTGGGAATCTATACAAAAAGATATCATAATGAAGAAAAAAACCACTTTTTGTGCATAAAGACGCTTGCATCTATGTTATTTACATAGGATAATTGGAAATATTGGTTTGTATCTACATTATTTATAAAGAATAATTGGAAATATTGATATGTCCAACAATAGAGGAGTTGAAATTATGGTGTGTCAATGATTGCCATTTTAATCATTTAAAGTTTTTTCTCCCTAGTTTTTATGCTTTAAAAATGGTATATGCTGTATTACATCTGTAATGCTATTTATATTTTATAATGCTGCATCTCTTCTATATTGCTGAATTACTTATTTCTTTTAAGCTGTGTCTCTACAAGGAAGTCTTGGTTCTGATTGATATTTTAAAAAAGTCTATAAAGCTATGTTCTCAGAGTTGGAGACAACAATGGGATTATGAGTGTAAATATTGTCACAAAAGGAAAGTGAGGTAAGACTGTTCTTGAGGAAAACTGACCAGTGTCTTTGAAAATTGGAGGGGTGGGGGTCTCAAAGATTGCTGAGCTCTTTCCCCGAGCTGACAAGTGCTGCTTCTAATGTCAGAAGGGAAAGGTTTATGTATTCATTACTCCCTACCAAGAAGTAGAGAATTATAGTTGAACTTAAAGGGTTTCAAAAGGAAAAATCTTTAGGTCCAGCAAGTAGACTGAGCAAATGGGTGCTACAGATACAGAAACACTGGTATATTGGTGACTATACTTTAAGAACGCTTGAGGCTGCCAGTCAAGTTATAGGTGGACATTCAGAAAGGGGATAACATATTCAAAGGCACAGAGATGTGGAAAGCCCTGGTGTTACTCTTGCTAGTATATAAAGGGAAAATGGAAAATGCTAGATAAGGTATGAAATAAGGTAAGGAGCCAATCTCAGAAGCGTTTTTGCTATGTTCAGCTGAAGATGAAGAACCACCAGTGATTTTTCAGTTATGAGAGAGACATGATCAGATGTGCTTACAAATATATTAATGTAGAGAAGGAGTGTAAAACTGGAAGGAGAGAAAGCAGATAAAGGTTGTTGAATAGTCCTTGAAAGACACAATAATGATTATCGTGAGTTGGATGCAACCTCAGGACTTGAATATACATAAAGATAGGGTCAGAAGACTTAGTGAGTTAAATACAGTTGAGGAATAAAAGCAAGGAAAATGTACATTTCTATTTTTACCCAAAAGGATCAGGAACTAAGGAGCAATGACCATAGCAATAAAAAAAAAAAAGAATTTGAAAACTTCCTATGTTTGTCTACTTAAATCTGCAATGGTTATGATATATGTCCCCAAGTTCTTTGATCCTTCAAAAAGATGGACTTCAATTCCCCTCCCAATGAACTGGCCAGGCCTGGCAACTCTTTTCTAACAAAGTGCCACAGAGTTACAACATCCAAGACTAGAACATAAAAAGGCAAGACAGCTTCTAACTCACTCTCTCCACTGGGATGTTCTCGCTTGGAATCCAGCCACCATGCTGTGAGGAAGCCCAATCTACCTGGAGAGATGACTTGTTCCAGCCACGTGTTTCAACCATGGCAGCTGACATCCCAGTAGGCAGCCAGTCTCAACTGTGATTGAAGAAACTTTGGGTTGACCCCCAACCCAGCCACTAAACTGCATGACAAACACCAAACAAGAACTGCCCAGCTGAAATCAGTCAACTCCTAGAACCATGAAACATAACACATAATTTAAAAAAATGTTTTTCTAAGCCACATATTTTGAGGTTGATTGTTATGCAACAAAAGATAAACAGATATGGAATTGTCCTGGTTATTTTTAAATGACATGGGCCTATTAAAGCCAGTTACAAAAAGTGTATGATTCCACTTATACAAAATACCTAGCGTAGTCAAATTCATAGACAGAGAAAGAAGTATAGTGGTTGCAGGGGTTGGGGAAAGGAGGAAATGAGGAGCTGTTGTTTAATGGGGACAGAGTTTCAGCTAAGGAAGACGAAAAAGTTCTGGAGATTGGTTGTACAACATTGTCAATATTTTTAAAACTACTGAACTGTACACTTAGAAATGGTGAAGACTTTTTTTACCACAATAAAAAATAATAAAAATCATATCATAACGACCCCCCCAAAAAAGCCAACCAAACAAATAAACAAAATGACAAGGGCCTACGTAGTTGTCTTCAGGGACAGCACAGAATGTAGGGAATTTGGCAGTATTGAACCTCAGGCTTAATGAGGAAAGCACTCTAAGGAATAGAAGAACGGTAATGTGGGCTTCCAAGAGATCTTAAAACAAAAAATGCTAAGACTTTAGCAATTGAAAGATACAAAGAACATGCTTATCAAATTTTCAGGTTATGCAAAGGAAGTAGGAATAACTAATTCCTTAATGGTTAACTTAGAATTCAGTAGCAATTTGATCTTGGTTTAACAGAACAGATAATATCATGGAAAATACTCCTGTTAGAGAATACCTAAAGAAGTTGTAAATTTACACACACACACACATCACCCGTACCCATGCCACCCCTCTCCAATCAATGGTAAATAGCCAGGTAGCCATGCAGGTACTTAGAATAAGTGGATGGGTAGATGAGCTGGCAAGAAAATGAAGAAAGTCTTCGGTGTTCAAAAAGAACCAAAGGCAAGAATCCAGAGAGCAAAATGCTAATGCCATCAGCTGCCCTGAGGTTATCTGCAGAGCTTAGGCTGCCTAGAGTTTCAGTTTTAAAGGAACAATGACTCTGCCCAAGCAAAGAGAAAAGTCGGCTAGGAGATTCCTTTATAATGCCTGGTCCCTGAGGAGCTTAACTTATTGTGAAAGGGGAAAATTCCCAGCTCACCGTAGAGTTATGATAATATCATTTTTGCCTTTCTTAGTTTTGTCTTTGGTGGTGGGGGTGGCAGGGTCTCCCCTGAGAATGTGTAACTATAAGTTGATACTCATGCAAAATTGGATCTAGAAATAACACAACTTTCAAAAACTGAAAAAACACAGATTATTTACTTGAAGTGGTTCAGAAACCTGAAGAAGTGCAGAAATTTAAAAGTGAAAAATTCTTTCTGGAGGAAAGCACATTAAACCCAGTTTTCAAAGAATTGTCAAAGATACAGTTTCTACAAATATTACCACAAAAGAAAGGGAGGGAGGGAGGGAGGGAGGGAAGGAGGGAGGGAGGGAGGAAATAAATCACAAAACACACAATGAAATAGGCCACTTATTTTGCACCACCTCATATCCTCTTTACTTTACCTGCATCTTGTACAAGCTGTCACTGCGATAACCAGCTATGCATAGATTCCAACCCACTGAAATCTATGCTCCTGGAGGTAGGAGCAACCTGACAGTGCCTCATTTCATACCTGAGCATTGCACCTCTTCCCTCCCTCCTGAAGTTCCCTGCTAGTATAACCCAATGACCTCACTGGACACAACCTGGTTGTGTGAGAGAGCTAATACCTTGTGTGTGTGTGTGTGGGGGGGGGGAACTTAGATCAATGAGAGCTAGAAACTGGGGGGTGAATTGTTCTCCTTTATCCTTATCAATGGCGGTCTCAAGCTGCAATTGATTTGGCTCATAGGGAACATGAAACTCAGGACCAACAAACACAGGGTATGCTAGCAAGACTTTCAATAAATAAATCATAAAGGATGAACTTCGTGATGAAGGAAGATGACCACAGAAGACAGGTCTGAGTTGCAAGAAAAAATGGTGAGCCAAGACTATGGTAAACTGGGTAAATGTAAACAAATACTGTCTCTATAAAGCAAAACTAGTTTCTAATTTGTGATATTAAAAAACAAGACATAATTAAAATAGTGAACAATAGAAAGATAATCAGGATTGGGTAAGGAAAGCTAAAGCTTTCTCAAATCCTCATATTCCTCAGAAACAGAACAACTATTGCTGAATTCCAGGCTTCGTTATGTAAGTGTAATTGGCTGCTCAGTTGGACTCTTCCTGAGTCATTTTTAATTGAGACACAAATAAGGAAATAGATACCAAGGTGAGTGTGCAACTGGAGCTCCCAGATACATAATTTACAAAGGAACATGTAAGAGCCAGTCCCATGACCTTTGATACTCCC
Source organism: Rhinolophus sinicus (assembly GCF_057876585.1). Taxonomy (NCBI): domain Eukaryota; kingdom Metazoa; phylum Chordata; class Mammalia; order Chiroptera; family Rhinolophidae; genus Rhinolophus; species Rhinolophus sinicus. Next base: position 15,143,964 of record NC_142518.1, on the reverse strand, counting down.
AGCCACATCAAGGATATAAAGAAAAGTCAGAATGTGGAAATGAGACAAGATTTGATGAAGATATTTCATCTGACAAAGCTGTTGACAAGTTGTGACTTCCCACTTCCCCTGTGGGGGAGGACTAATGTTACCTTCCCACCTCAAGACTAATCTAAGGAACTTCCAGGGTTCCACCCAGAGTGTTTAAGTATATTTACCATAATTGGAAGACACAGACTTGTGAGTGTCTCATGCCTGAAAAAATTAAAGTAACCTGTAATGGAAATGGCCACCTACAGATTCCAACAGCAAGAAGCTGGTAGCAAGTGCTGGGTTCCTGAGGGCCATAAAAGAAAAAGAAATGCTATGGCAAGTATAACACTGTGAAAGCTGAAAGATTCCCCTTTGAAACTGGGAACAATGAAAAAAGAAAGCTCTCTATTACTACTTCTATTCAATATTGTCCTGGATACCCTAGTCAGGCAATTAGACAAGACAAATAAATACAAGAATTCAAAAGGAAGAAATAAGCCTGAGAGATGCTATGATAGTCTATGTAGAAAAACTGAAAAATTCTACAAATAATTAGTCTTAATAAGAGAGTTTAGCCAGATCGCAACCACATTGCAATACATTAGTAAAAAGCAGCAAATATAGATTTTCAAAAGATACCACTTAAAATACCAGTGAGACTCTGACACACATAAGAATAAATCAAACAAAAGTTATATTAGATCTTTATTAGAAAATTATAAAATAAAACTATTAGAAGACATTAACAAAGAGTTAAATAAATGAGGAAATATATTCATATATAAGAATATGATTTTATAAGGCTCTCTCCTCCCTAAATTCATCTATAAAGTCAATGAAATTTTAATAAAAATCTTAACAAGTTTTTTAAAGATACTGAACAAGCCAATTCTAAGATTTATATTGAAGAACAACAGACCAAGAATAGCCAAGGAACTTCTGAAGAAAAACAAGGAATGGGAACTCATATCAGATATCAAAATTTTTATAAATTATAGCAATTAAAATATTGTAGTTTGGGCAAAGGAGTATACCAATTGACCCCAGTAACAAAAACAGAAAGCCTAGAAACAGACTCATTCCTAAATGAAAATTTGGTACATGACCAAAGGGTCATTAGAAATTGAGGCAAAGGTTGCACTCTTGAACAATTGGTTATCCATATGGAAGAAAATAAAAATGGATTCCTTCCTTGATTAAAAAAAATCAACTCCACATAAAGGACGGACTTAAATGTGAAATGCAATACCTTAACATATTTCAAAGAAAACATGAGGCTATCTTTATGCCACTGGGGTAAGGAAAGATGAAAGAAGATCACAAAATACAAACCACCCAAAGATGTCTAAAAATAAAAATTAAAAAAAAACACAAAATTAAAAATACATATCCCCTTCTGAACATCACACCTTAAGAGGAACAATAACAATGAGATTCATGCCCATGTAAGAATAACCAGTATGTATAGTGTACATGGATACGAGATTTATTGGGGTGATAGATGAAAGGGGCATTGGGGGCAGGGTGAAAAAGGTGAAGGCATTCAAAAGTACAAATTGGTAGTTACAAAATAGTCATGAGGATGTAAAGTAAACCCTAGGGAATATAGTTAATAACATGGTAATAACTATGTATAGTGCCAGGTGGGTACTAGACTAGTCAGGGAGATCACGTTGTAAGTTATATAAATGTCTAACCACTATGCAGTACACCTGAAATTAATATAAAAAAATTGAATGTCAACTTTAATTGAAAAATTTAAAAAGGCAGGGAAAGGTGAAGGAGAATAAGAGGGTCAAATTTCCAGGCATACAACAAGTAAGTCATGAGGATGTAATGTACAGCATAGGGAATATAGTCAACAATAGTGTGATAGCATGGTGCAGTGTCAGATGGTTGCTGGGCTTAATCATGGTGATCACTTCTTTAGGTATAGAAATGTTGAACAACTATTGTGTACCCCTGAAACTAATATAATATTGTGTGTTAGCTTTATTTTAATAAAAATCTTTTTAAAAAACTAACTGGAACTTTAAGCAAACACAATCAGTTGAGAGAGTCTATGGGAAGAGCTCGGGCTTATGGGAGGAGTTCTCGCATTCTAAGTAATCCTGAGACCCCTATAGGGAGTACTCTATATTTGTAATAAAGCGCTATGGTTCTAAAAGAAGGAGAAAGAGGAGGAGGAGGAGGGAGGAAAAAGGAGGAGGAGGAGAAGGGAGGAGGAAAGAGGAGGAAGGAGGAAGGAGGAGGAGGAAGAGGAGAAGGAGGAAGAGGAAAAGAGGAGGAGGAGGACGAGGAGGAGGAAGGAGGAAGAGGAAGGAGGAAAGAGGAGGAGGAAGAAGAGGGGAGGAAGAGCAGGAGGAGGAGGAGGAGGAGGAGGAGGAGGAGGAGGAGGAGGAGGAAGAAGAACCAGCATGGTGAAGGGCCTGGAAATTTTCTCACATATACAACAGATGCATAAACTTGGGTTTTTTAATTTTTCAAAAAGAGAGAAAGACTATTTAGAGGGCCAATAATAATTACCTTCAACTATCTGAAGCTGGAAAAATGCTTGAGGTGTGTTAAGCCATAGGAACTTATGACTGCACACCTCCCGTTTTCTCTCTTTGTAATCTAACTTCGCAGGTAGCCTAGCATAGATTTTATTTAGAATTCCTAACTTGCTTATATTAACCTCCAAACCCACTTAGATCACCCTAAGTGTTATGAGGTTTGTGTAATCAGCCACATCCTATAATTTTCTAAGAGTTTAACAAAAGAGCTAAGATTTACCCTTCCTTCCATACCTGTGCCAGCTCTGATATTGATAATTGCTAGACCTGTCTTTTCAGGGAGAAGCCCAGGATAATTTGCAGAACCAGGGCGCTAATCCAGCTCAAGCTACCCAGGGGCTGACCAAAGCGGCCTGGAGGACTGCACTGACCTCCTCATGAATTATTCTCCTTATAATACTAAAATCTCCTGGGGGGGGGCGGGAGACTTTGCACCATTTTTGAACTTCCACGTACAAGCATGTATAGTTATGCTTTCTAACTGCGCATGCACGGGAATGTCCCCACCTATACATGAGATGATGAACCTCACCTTGATGTTTACACATGATTTCCTTGAATAAAGATGAATTCGATTCATGGTTCAGTGAAATGCCACTTTGGGGAAGTGACACCCCATCCCACCCCTCGTGTCCTTGCCTGCCAGCACAAAATGAAGTGTGTTCCTTATAAAAGTCTTCTCAGAGTTGTCTTTTGGCTAGCAACTACTGAGTAGATGGAGCCGGCTCAGTCCAACAACATCTTCTCCTGAGAAGGGACCATTATGGAAGGAACTGTTGAGTTTCTCTCTTCAACCCACCCCCTCTCCTGTATAGGCAATGAGGAAAAAGAGGGTCAGACAGGTGTAGACCCTGACCTTGCTGGACTTTTAGAGTTGGTGGGGTGTTCTGTCTGCCCCATGGGATGTGATTGATAGATACACTCATAGGTGGCACTTCTATTCTCCCTGCAAAAAAGTCAGCCCAGTTCAGAGGGAAGTGGTTGAAGCAATATTTCCAGTTGGCTCAAAACCAATGGTGAAAATGCTATGAGTAGTTATCATCCACATGATCACAACCTTCAAAATCCCCACCAGACTTCTGAGTTATACATCCTTCCTTGATCTGAGAAGGGTTTTAAACAACCTGCTTCTTAGGAGTGGTTTTAGAAAACAGAACTGAGATGGGTAGAACTTATAAGAAGAAATATTTCAATTTGAACTTGTTAATATCAAAGAACTTATTAAAACTTGGTTGGTGCAAGTGTGATACAGTAAGCTTGCTGGACAAGTTCCAGTGGAGACCACCAATGCACAGAAAAAGGAAAGAGCATCCCTGTAGTATCTGTGGCCTCTAGTGCCCCTTCTAACAACTCTAAGGGACAATGAAATAAATGCAGGCTTAAAACGTAACTTTATCATTTAAGGTTTCTAAGAACAAGAGCAATGCAGATGGTTTTTCACCAATATTCTTGAGTTGCAAAGTAACTTATCAAAATACTGATGCTATTTCTTTATATTTTTTGCTGTTAGAGAAGCCCGCAGGAAACTTACTCTCTGACAGAAACCTTAAAGTGTGAAAACCACAAAAGCAAGACTATGCTTCACAAAAAGAAGAATGTTCTTACCTGGAGAATTAATCATCACTTTAAAGGTTCTGGAGACTGAGTCAGATGCCTATAGATAGAGCAGAAAGCATTCTGTATGAGTAACTCATTCTATCTGCCTTTCCCCAAACTCCCATTTTGCTTGGTTCTTCTATCAATGTTGTTTCCTGCTTTTCTGTTTTGAAAATTGCCCTTATAAGAGAGTAGGTTGATATTAGCACTTGTCTGAATATTAGAATCACCAGGAGAAGTTTCAAAACAATCCATGATCAGGCCATACCCCAGACCAATTCAATTACAATCCCCGGAGGTGGGAACCAGAAAGGAATATTTATTTCTAAGTTTTCCAGGTGGTTCCAAAGGTCAGACAAAGTTGAGACTCAGTCTATTAGCAACCAACAATAGTTCCCAAACTTCAGCTTGCACCAGAATCCCCTGGAGGGCTTGTTAAAACAGACTGCTGGGTCCCACCTACAGAGTTTCCGATGCAGTAGGTCTGGGGTGGGGCTGATAATTTGCATTTTACAAGCTTCCAGGCCACGTTGATGACTGCAGTGCAAGAAGCACAAGACTACGATGTACTTTGGTCCATCTGGTTCTCAAATTAGGGGGGCTTTGTATGAAAACGAGTTGCTTGATGGTTCCATTGTGAGGTGGATCCTCCCACATACATCAAGTCAAGTAACAAGAAATGGTTCCTTCCCTCTAGGTGTTTTTCCTACTTTTAAATAGGGTTTGTGCTTTTTTTTTTTTTTTTTTTAAGGAGGGCACAGCTCACAGTGCCCCATGTGGGGATCGAACCTGCAAACTTCATGTTATTACAAGCACCACGCTCCAACCAACTGAGCTAATCGGGCACCCCGGGTTTGTGCTTTTTAATAACCCAGCCAGTCTCAGCCTAGAGCTCACTTTTCAGGGCTTTAACATATTGTTATAGCCAAAGGAGATCCAGAAGGGTTTCCAAAGTTCCTACAACCCTGATTAGAAACAGGTTTAAAAAAAAGGCATAATATAAAACCCACATTGCCACTTCTTTAAGGGTAAGATAAAATATACACATGCATATACATACATATATACATTCACTTTTTATAATAATATTTATAACAAAAATAATGAAACTACATTTTTTAAGTGTAATAGTTAATCTTGCCATTGTCATGAAAGTCAGATCCCTGCGGTTTGAGATGGACAAACCCACAATACGCCCAGGAATACACCCTTCTCCACCTATCTCCCAGGGAATTCGGGAACGCTGAAGAAAAATGCAGGGTGCATTTGCTTTTCTCATCTGCTTCTAGCATTGATAGTGTTTTGGAGGTTTCTTTATTGAAGAACAGTGGGAACCAAAAAATTAAGTTACTCCCGCTAAATTTGTACAATCAGCCTCAGCAACCTGGCCACATCCCTAAATCTATCTTTTCAAGTAGTTCTGGCCTCAAGTTTCAGATTCATGCAATTTCTCTGGTTTGGACAATCGGCAGGTTGTTTCAATATCAAACCCTATGATTACAGTGCCAAGACTATTATTTTCTTTAAATTCAAAGAGAAGACTTCCATTTTACCTACTTTATATTCAGCATTTGCTGCCATATTCTCAATGTCTTCATTGCCTTTCAGTCTTCTTTCAAGTGAGTAGAAGCTAATGAAATTCAGGAAGAACAACATAAATGCAATCTCATCCCCGAGGAAAAATGCAGTCCTTCATTTTGCCTAAGATTGAAAGCCTCAACTCTTGTTCCTTGAAAATGTGCTTGCAGACCATCTTCATCATTACCCTCATTCTATTCTGGATAAAATGAGAAAATATGTGTGAAGTACTTGAAAGAGCTCAAAGCACTGTACAAATATAAGGGGAGGTTATTACCGTGTTTCCCCAAAAATAAGACCTAGCCAGACAATCAGCTCTAATGTGTCTTTTGGAGCAAAAACTAATATAAGACCTGGTATTATATTATATCTATTGTATTATATTATATTATATTATATTATATTACATTACATTACATTACATTACATTACACTATTATATTATATTATATTATATTATATTATATTATATTATATTATACCTGGTCTTATAAGAAAATAAGACTAGGTCTTATATTAATTTTTGCTCCAAAACACGCATTAGAGATGAATGTCCAGCTAGGTCTTATTTTCAGGGAAACAGGGTATAATATCCAGACACAGGCTGCTGCACAGACGTGTGATTCTCTTCCACAATGATTCAAGGGTTGATAAGTCTTCTTACAACTGGTCCAAGAGTGGTAGTCATTTATCTGGCTCTTGCCCTGTGCTACACGGAGTTAGGGGTGGGGAGTCACATGGAAACTTAAAACTAAGTACTGTTTCATGATCTTGAGAGTATCAAACCAGAAGTGGGTCTATAGTTGAACTCATATTCACCTGGGCAGGGCTAGGAGTCTTTTTTGTTTAAGGCCTGAATCTAGCTGGCCTCACGTTATAATCAAATGTCTAGGGGAGGGGAGGTGCATCTAATTCAATGCTCTTAATTTATACATGGGCCAGAGAAATCCAGGGACATAAATTGACTTTCCCAGTGTTTCGCAATGACTTAGACCAAGCAGGTACTCTATAACAGTCCTGATGCAGCTTCATATGCAGAATTATACTACCTTTAGCTAAAACATACTGGTCGTAGGTCCAATGATTAGCAGATAGGTAGAAAGACAGATTCTTTTAACATGATATTTATGGATGCACATAGGAAGCTGGTCTTAACTCTGAAGATTTTGTTGACATGTCTTTTGAAAAACAGTTTGCAAAGTACTTTCATCTGTGGTAAAGTAGCCTTTGTACCCATTAATAATTCACAAAGCTCAGCAAATGGAGCAGAGAACAAACCTGATCATTAGTGGAAACTACTGTCAGCACTAATAAAGGTAATTAACAATAATATTTAAGTTTTTACTTACCAATTAATTGGCAAGGGATTTAAAAAATAACTTTATGAGGAAATTAACCAGCTATCCCATAACTCTGTACTTTTGTTCCATTGTTTCAAATATCTTAATTTCCAGGAAAGCTTAACCACAGAAAATTTTAAAAAGAGGTTAGAAACTCAGGGAGTGTGGTTCATCATTTTCCATAGCTTACTTTTTTTCATTATAATACATTTTCCATTTTTAATTAAATGAATAAAATAGCTGTGTTGCCTGTGAGATTATATACATTTGCCAAATAAAGCTGCAGACATCTCTCTTCTTAATGTGCTTAGAGAAGACTGCTATGCTGTCTTTTAAATAGACACACTTTCTTCACTTATCTTGTTTTGAATTTGTACAGGCTTATAAAATCACAACAGATGTTTCCTGTGGGTACCGGGTACCAAATAAATTATACATTAGTTTCCCGTTGGTTTTCTATCTTAGCAGACATCAGCTTCTTCTGAACTCAAAATTGGGTAAGACAAAATCAACTCTATTTTCTATCTTCTCTATAGTCCTGCATGGAGAATGAAGGTCAAGCCAATGACAGTAATCTTGGCATTCAGAATTTAAAAAAAAAAAAAAATGTAAGAGGAAAGAGTTGATTAACTGCCCATGTCCCATTGCATCAAAGTCGAAACATTAATACACCAATAGGCATTTACTCTGTGCTGAGCACTATCAAGGACAGAGAATGATAAGACATTGTCTCAAATTCAGGAGACTACCATTGAAAGTAACCAAGTTGAACACAAGAGTGATACATTGAGGGGAATGATGGAGTTTCTCTCGCCAAAGTTTGCAAAGCATTTTCAGTAGGTAGGGAATTAGGTATAAACAAAACGGCCACTCAAGTTTCCTTAAGTCCTAGAGTCAGACTTTATCCAGTTAAAAGTTATGGGGATTTGAAATATTAGGCTAAAAATACTAAATTTCAGCAGTGATACATGAGTTGCAAGAGACAACTTTGAAATAGACTCTGCCATGCCTATGTATGATTAAAATCATCTGGTATAATGATTGCACTTAGAGAGGAAGAAAGTGAGAAAGTGCCAAGGGTGAAGTCCTCAACGACTCTCCAAGAGGTCTGCAGATGATGGTGCAAAGAAAGGGGTCTCGGGAATGATTGGTTGGTGTGAGCCTTATAGAAAGAGTGGTTTCCCAACGACAGTGAAAGTGCAATGGCCAAGCCACCTCTCCATCCTGGGTCTCAGAGGAGTAGTTATCATTAATTGATAGCACCTACATGTCTGTAGTTTAAACGAGAAATAGGAGAAGGGGTGATGTGTAACTAGATTAAGGGCATTCATTTACAATGGAACCATGTGCAAGAGGGGAGACTGAGAAGTGTTAAACGATGAACTAGCAGGGGAATTTTTAGCAGGGGAATTCTAGACTAAAGGCCAAGACAGTCCCAGACTCGATATAGGAAATGTGAAAGAGGATGGAGGAGTAGGGGTTGTACCTTGGGTGAGTGAGAAGCAGAGTTACCTGGAGATATAACCTTATGGCCCCTTCTACCGTGTTTCCCCAAAAATAAGACCTAGCTGGACCATCAGCTCTAATGCATCTTTTGAAGCAAAAATTAATATAATATAATATAATATAATATAATATAATATAATATAATATAATATAATATAATATAATATATAAGACCCGGTATTATATTACTATATTATATTATATTATATTATATTATATTATATTATATTATACCTGGTATTATATTATATTAATTATATTACATTTTATATTATATTATATTATATTATATTATATTATATTATATTATATTATATTATATTATACTATATTATATTATACTATATTATATTATGTTAAAGACCCGGTCTTATATTAAAATAAGACCAGGTCTTATATTAATTTTTGCTCCAAAAGATGCATTAGAGCTGATGATCCAGCTAGGTCTTATTTTTGGGGAAACATGGTATGCACTCATTAACTACCCAAGCCTGGAAAGGCTTATGTTTCCCAATTTATAAAGAGGTGAGGCTGTTCAACAGAGACTGACAAGCCAAGAACTGAAAACTTGTCTCATTTATGATCATAGAGGCCTCAGTAAGTGTTTACAATGTAGATCATATCTTCAAAACTGTTCACATCTGAGCCCAAGGAACACATACCCTTATTACTTTTCCACTTCACTATTTAGGCAACTCCCCTCCCCAAATCTAAAGAGCCATCATCACTGTCATTTATAACTATAAAGATGGTGATGATGTGAGAGCCTAGAAATTATCATTGTTGGTCTGACCCAGGTTTTACAAATATGGCTTTGGCCTGGCCCTGTCACTTTGGAAATTGCTTGTCACTCCTCAATGCAAAGTGCAAATTGTGGCAGCTGCAATTGAAGCAAAGAATCTCTTGCTGCTTATCATGAAAATTGTTTGTTCTGAAGTGTGTTCTGCAAGGCAGCTTTTTTCTAAAAGTCGCCCATTATTTCTTGAATTTTAACCACTTTGTTCTAACAAGTAAAAGGAACAATAGGCCAAGGAGTGAGTGTCTACAGAGCTGGTGACAACCTGGCCTCCTTCCCATGTCCTTTCTTGGCCTGTATAGCTCATGAACTGAGCTAACAGCCCAGACTGAAGCCTCTCCTAGTTTCTGACACATACCCAGGTTTGAGATCTACTGGCCCAGACATATAGCTGAGCTTCTGTGGCAAATGGCATTTCCTTGACCACTTGAGATCTTATATCTTCCCCACCAACTGCAACCCAGGACAATACCTGGGCATACCTGTAACCTGATCCACAGCTTCCCTGCCATCACTCTTATTTTCCTAGTGATCCAATATGCATTAATTTCCTTCCTCAGCTCTCCCTCTCAATATTTCCCACTCTAGAACAGAAGACTCAGACCAGGAAAAATATAGGGGCTGCACTTGAGAGTGAATGCCTCCTTAATTGTCGCACCCTGGGCACCTCCTTTGCTTTGTCCTAGTCTTGGCCTTGGGAAACCCCATCCTGATCTACAGACCATTCAGCAGGACCTTGATTCCCTATGTATTGTTAGTTGTTGCTCTGTAACAAACCACCCCTAAAATTCAATGCCTTGAAATAATCATTTATTTATTCTGTTTCCTTGAAAATAAGACCTAGTCGGACAATCAGCTCTAATGCATCTTTTGGAGCAAAAGTTAATATAAGACCAGTCTTATTTTACTATAAGACTGGGTCTTTAATATAATATAATATAATATAATATAATATAATATAATATAATATAATATAATATAATATAATATAATATAATAATATAATATAATACTGGGTCTTATATTAATTTTTGCTCCAAAAGATGCATTAGAGCTGATTGTCCATCTAGTTCTTATTTTGGGGGAAACAAGGTATGTCATGATTCTGGGGATTGGCAAGTTCAGCTGAGCTAGGTTGGAAAATTCTTCTGGCCTCAGCTAGGCTCCTTCATGAAACCTTGCTCAGCAGTGAATGGACTAGGTGGCTCACTTCTGGGGGTCGACTAGTTGTTGACTGTATTCCTCAGATTGCCTCCATAGGTCTCTCATCCTCCAACCAGGGCTTGCTCTCATGGAAAGCAGGTAAGCTTCCCAGACAGAGAGAACAGAAGTACACAAAACATCTTGGTGCCTAGGCTCAGAGATGACACCTAGTCATTTCTGCTATGCTACTGGCCAAAGGGAATCATGAGGCCAGCCCAGATAAAGTGTGGGGAACTAGCTCTGCCTCTTGATGGAAGGAGATGTAATCACATCACAAAAGGCCTAGATACAAGAAGGGGTGAAGAACTATAGCTATTTTAGTCATCAATCTACCACACCTTGCCTAGCTTTGCCTTGGTTATGTAATGGTGACACTATATCTTCTATTTTGAGATTTAAACCTCTAGTGTAATTCGACTTAACCGTGTAGTTTAGCTTGGGACTTTTTGAAAGTTTTTCTTTGCTTTTCTTCCTTCCCGTGAAACCTTAATGACTCTGTTTACTATACATTTACTATGCAGACCAGTTTCGAGGATTCTGTTTACTTCAGACCATATGCATACCTGGGTCACATAGAAGTTCGGAAAGAAGTTTTACATCTGCATAAGATCCACTCCTATCCCAGACACAAACCAGCCTCTGGGAAGCGCTTTTTTCCAGTAATTGCCTGACCAACTTCCCCTTTCCTTTGTTCTGCCTCTCCACACGTGCCTATAAAACCTTTTGGCAGTGCTGGGGGGAGCGGGGGAGGTGGCCTTTGGATAGGAGGCCGCCATCCTCCCAGAAGGCCGGCATTCTAAATAAACCTGCTTTTCACCAACCTCGCCTCTCAAGTTCTGGCTCTCGTGTGGTGAGCAGCTGGACCTTTAGCATGGTAACAGGCCTCTTCTCCAGGACTGGCCACTATTTTCAAACTTTAGTCCACGGAGTATGGTTCCACTGAATATAGATAGAGATCTAATAAATTGGATAATAGCCAACTGCTTGCCAGGTTTCAACCTCCATCTAGATCCCAAACTACCAGGTCTACACATGTGTATGAATTCATCGATATCAAAACTTCTAGAAGTTGAACTGAGATTATAGCATTCCTTTGGCAATGATCCTAGACTGGTCTAACCTCTCTGAAAAGCTAGCATCCATGTCAATTTCACTTCCATCCTCCCCACCCCAATGCTGCCCTTGCCTTCTCTTTTTCATGAAACTTCTCCTCTTCCCCTGAAGGACACTGGTACCTTACCCAAGTCTGCCTGAATGACAACAGCTGTGAAGTTTTCTTATTATCAAGATTAGTGGTTCTCAAAGAGTAATTTCTTCAACAAATGATGCTGGAACAACTGAGTATCCATATGCAAATGAATGAAGGTGGACTTTTCTCTCATATCATATACAAAAACCTACTCAAAAAGGAACAAAGACCTAAATGTAAGAGCTAAAACTATAAAACTCTTAGAAGAAAACTCAGGGATAAATCTTCATGACTTATGACTTGACAAAGGATTCTTAGATATGACACAAAAAGCACAAGCAACAAAGAAAAAAGGAGACAAATTTGACTTCAAAATTAGAAAATTTTGTGTATCAAAGGACACCATCAAGAAGATGAAAGGACAACCCACAAAATGGGACAAATGTTTGCACTTCCTGTATGTGATAAGGATCTAGTCTCCAGAATATATAAAGAACCTTTACAAGTCAATAGCAAAAAGACAAATAACCCAAGCAATGGCAATAGATTTTAATGAACTGCTAACAGCCCTGCCACAGCAGAAAAGTCCAGAACTTGTGCCTTGCTTGGGGCTGAGTCACCCAGAGTTTTCCTGGATAGCCTGGATTAAACAAAAGATCAAAGTGGACAGGGCTAGTTTCTCCCTGTGGTAGATTGCCTATTTTGACCCCCAATTCATCACAACTTTCTGCATCCACGCCCTTGCAAGGGCCTCCACATGGGAAGAATATACTTCCCTGCCCCTTGACTGTCATTTTAGCCATGGGACTTGCATTGGCCAATAAAATGAGGCAGAAATGATAGCATGCCAGTTCCAAGCCTAGGCCTTAAGATGACCTATGTCTCTACGCTTTCTATTGTGTATTTTTACTATCACAAGGAGAATAACATGCCTAGGCTTCCCCACTGATCTCAGTAGGAAGATGAGAGACACATAGAGCAAAACCAAATTGCCCGAGCTAAACCCAGCCTAGACTAACCAATCGCCAGTCAACCCCTAAATTTGTGAGCCAAATATCCACTTTTTGTTTGCTGAGATTTTGTGGTTCTTATACAGCATGGCTGTATCTAGAGTGAACTGATACACCACCCCAGCTCCATCTCACCACACTTAATCATCACATGGCCAAAAGTGCCCTCAGATATGCCTGGTTGGGGTCAGCACTTTCAGTCATCTTCTTCAAGCTAAATGTCCTGCTGATTCTCTGGTAAAGCCAAATGTGAGCTGCATTCTAGAATCTGTGGATGTCCAACAAGAAAGACAAACATTCCTCCTTGCCAGTTTGTTAGGTACACAATGCTGCTAACTGCACCATATTCAGAACCTCACGACTCCTAATACGTTCCACAGAAGAAGCAGATGTCATCTTGACAGGATTTCTTTGTTTTCTCAATAGATGCTACAAGAGCTGCCCATACTCTCTAGAACAGGCAATTTATCAAGAGATCGAGATTATTCACTGTGTTTTATTAATACATTTTATGCAGTCATACTGATTTCAAACAAAGGTGTCTTCTATGTCTAATTGTTTTTGCCTCTGATCTGACGGGAGCATTATTTTAGAACAATTGTATCAATCCAAAATTTATCTTGAGTATAAAATGTAAAGAGACTACACAAAGTGCTTCTACCTATAATGAAGTGTCAAAAACTTCCTGAATCTGACAGCTTTATACCCCAAAATTGAGAATAACATTTTACCAGCCCCCCTTCTGCAATGTCATTTTCCTTTTTAAGCAGGAACACATTAGATGCCATGGAATTCTCAGAAGAATATAGTAAAACCAGATTAGGCTGCAAATCAGCCTAATCTTTTTAAGCAGGCAAGTGGCATGTTCAGATGTTATCAATATGATTATCTCTGAATTGCCCTTACCCTCCCGTTTCTACCAACAAAGTCCCTCCCTCTTTATGAAACCATGTTCACTTTGTGAAACCCTCCCTTTGAACCACTGAATGCAGTAAGGAAACAGAGGTACAGGTTGTTGGAGAGTCTCAAGAAGTTTGAATCATTTACATTATTGCAGCCAATAGAATGTACCTCCGGACTTCCAACTCCTGGGGGTCTGGGCCCCAACTGCTGTGCTCTGAAAGCCTGCGTTTGTGTGGAGCCACATCTCCCACAGGCTCCTCCAAGCCAATGATTGAGCATGGCAGGGATGCTAAGTAATGTAGGCTCACTCCTAGGACACAGGGAATACCTCTGATGGCCAATGTTAGCTGGAGGATACTCTGACAGCCTTGCCAAACCTTTCTTTAACTGTACATCAGCCTAGGATGCTTCCACCCAACCTCTCACTCTCCCCTTCGCTCCGGGTCACAGCTGCACTGTGGTCTGATGATTCTCCTAGCCTTGCCCAGCTCACTTGTCATTTTCTCTCACAGGCATCTCTCTTAATAAAAGACTTGCATATTTAATCCTGTCTTGACATCTGCATTTTAGAGGACCAACACATACATACGCCCATCTAGCTTTTGGGCCAACTTCTCAGAGGAGAATGTTCTCTCTTTTCTTAAGAAAACCTCCTCTTAAGTAAGCCCAATGAATTTTCTGGCTGGCCTACTACAGTGGTACCTCGGTTTTCGACCATCTCCGTTGACGAACATTTCGGTTTACAAACACCATAAATTTTATAGATCTATGGTATCGTTAGATAGTAAAATTCATGCTAAAGTTGCAGTTTTAGGGGTTTATTTTAAAGATCTGGAATGGATTAATCCATTTTGCATTACTTTCTATGGGGAGACCGGGCCTCAGTTTTCAAATGTTTCAGAACTCGAACGGTCTTCCGGAACGGAGTACATTTGAACACTGAGGTACCACCGTATTAGATTCTCTACAGTTGCTTATTATAATGTCTCTGTAGTGAAGACTGTTTCCTAGAGGAGAAGGTCCTTCAATTGGTGGGAATGAGAGGGTAAGAGCAATTCAAGGGCTGGTAAATACCTGAGCAGGTTGGTTAACATTCAATCATACCACAACACCACTTCAAAATTCTGCAGTATCCTCATTTGCAGACAACAAAGTCCAAACTCCTTTATGTGATATACAACTCTTTTATGAGAGCTGAAATGTTTCATAAATGGTCCCAATTACCTTCCTAGTCCCCCTACCTCCTGTCACTTTCCAATGCTATCCTCCAAGCACCTCCATTCTTACTATCTAATTCCCAAAGAATTCAAATGACATTTGAGGAACAAGAGCTCTTGCCCTGCTTCATCACAATAGTGACAAGATGTATGTGGGGGAAGGAAGGATAGCATTGATTGGCTAGGAAGAATAAGGGAAGAAGAATTAGCATGTGACTGTAGCCCAACATTTATGCATTCTCAACCTGTCTTTTTAATTAAGGCAGCTGATCATTTCAACCTAGTTTGTCTTTTTCCTACAAAAATAACATTTTCCCCTGGTTACTAGTCTCCATATTGACAAATACCTGTACTCCAAATGATTTTTAGTTAGCAAGTCACAGAGCAGCATTTTTATCAGTCAGTAGTAGAATGACCAAAATATGCTAATATTGACTTACCTAACCAATGTGCAGGGGCTACCTGAATGAAAATTTTCAGTGGGACCTCATCTTGGCCCCTGCCCGAGCCCTGAAACTTTATCTTGGATGCCCCATGCCAGCCTATCAAGGTTTGGTCAACATTTAAGACTCTTACTGCTCTGTTGGAATGACATATTCCATGTCTCTCCATTTTCTGATGTCACCACTATCTCTACCCTGAATTTCCAAAGCCACATTCTATTCTGTGCCCTAATGACAGACTCCTTGTTCCTGTCCAATTGGTTCTTTAAAAAAATTTTTATTAAATTTATTCGGGTGATATTGGTCATCCCCATATAGGTTTCAAGTGTACATTCCTTTAATACATCATCTATACATCACAAGGCGTGTTCACCACCCAGTGGGTTCTTGACTCTTCCTTGGTTCTTGGTCTGTACTATTTTTGCTACTTGATTTTTGATTGTTCAGCCCTTCAGTGTCCAGCACACAGGACACTGTGGCACTATTCTAGTCAAACGGTTCCAGATTAGGGTGTGGAATACTCTAGAACTAGAACTAGACAGGAATTTGGAAGGAAATTGGAACAAATGCTATGCAATTGTTCCCGAGTCACTTTTTAGCACCATCCCATTCCTCCCATAGAAACTTATCTAGTAACAGTAAGAGTATCTGCTGCATATCCAAGGCTCAAACACCACCCAGTCATCTGTGAATGAGGCCTCAACACAGTGTATGGGCCTGCAAAGATCAGAGAATAAAAACAGATCTTAGGGAAATGTTTCTTCACCAAACCCTTTATCCAAGAAATATTTCTAAAGAATATGATCCATAGAAAATAGCTCCATAAGTCATTAAGAGGTGCTATATAAAAGAAACTTTATTTCCATGGTCAAATGAGTCTGGAAAACTGTGGCTTAACAAAGTTAGTGATTTTCTTCACTACAGGACTTCTCAGAGCTTTTACTTCACTGATAAGGAATTATGAATCAGCAAGAAGTAGATACAGGATGAAGCAATTACTAAACATATTTGGCTATGGAAGCCGTGTTTTGTTTTGCCTTTTTTTCAATGAACACCTACTGATGTCTTGCATAGCCTAGTGTTCAGAGGGTCATGATTTGAGAAACACTATTCAAAGATAATGCCTCTCAGTCACAGATTACACAGGGGAATAAAAATGATGAAAGATAGTTTCTGAAAAGCCATGTTCCTCCCCTACCCTGAGTGACCCCATACAGTTCTTCCCCCACATGGGAAATTGATATAACTCTGGGTTTCCACACTTTTGGCAAAATAGTTTGGCTAGAGTGACCTTGAGAAAGTTACAAACCTATTAAGGCACAGTTCCTTCATTTGTGACAACTGGCCATAAAGATATATCTTCCCACTTTAGTTCCCAAAGCTACAAGAATTAATGGAGCCATTCCTAAGGAGTGATGTGAATTCCTTGGAGAAAGTCTCTGTGTAAATACAAGGCCTTGTCATCTTAAATTTTGTGGATTTATGCCCTGGACTACACAGTGACAACCGTGCAGAGAAAGCGATCCATTATTTTTCAAAGCCATAGAAGTCTGATCAACATATTAGCTTTTCAGCCATTGTCATTTATAAATAGCACCCTCCCAAACACTGCCTTTTCACATGAAATTCATATTTCTTCCTCTGTGAACTGAGAAGATGTGGCAGCAATGTACCCATGAAAGCCAAAACTCTTTAGTATCTCAGTATTAATATTTCTGAGGGACAGAAAATGTAAAGGACTTGCAATGTGGAATGCATGTATATTACATTTACTTCTACAATAGAGGGAGGGCCAATATGAATAGGGTGAATTAGGCTCTTCGTTATTTATGTAAATTGGCCTTTGAGACCTAATTCTTAAGTGTTTAATTGCATGAAGGGAAAATTGAAGCAAGATTTCAAATTATCTTGGCATAAAAATATAGTAATTACATCAAGGAATAAAAAATGTTTTGGTGGTATGGATGTGGGGTATTTGAAACACTGGTTCAAACTGACTCATAATTTTTACTGCAGACAAGTTTTTTGTATGTTAAAAAGTGAGCAAGACAAAAGAAGTACAGATAGGGTGATCATAAGCGTGAAGAAGATGTCTTTTTAAAAAAGTAGCAGAAACAGAGATAGAAGACACATGATGTTGACTGACTAACGTAAACGTAGCCAACATCGTGTTGGTTGAAGATGATCATGAACTAAGTGGAATTCCTGGCTCAGAGAAAACAACTGGTTACATTCACATTACAGTTTTTCAGAGACTCTTGTGCTTTGTACCTAAATTTATTCTTGTGTCTTACCTGCCTCAGGGAATCCTTTGGTAGAGCTAAGTTCTTTCTTCTATATAAATGTATCCTTCCCACCTTGAGAACTGCCATCTTCATCACAGTCTTTCCTCTGCCCAAAAGGCTTTTTATCTTGTAACCTATAATTTTCCTTTTGTTCCCACTCTACCTCAAGAAAACTTTCTCAACCCTTTGGAGATAAAATGACAACTGAGAAGTTAAAAAAAAATCTCTCACGGTCTCTTCAGTTTTTCTTAAACACACTCACCCACTTTTGACTTGAGGGCAGTTCTTGAACTCTGCCTTGTCATATCTGCATGTACCTCAAAGTATTGATATTAATCTAAAATCCCAAATTGCCCCTTAAGAATGAATAGCAGTTTTAAACATTCATTCTATTGCTTTTGATTCTCTGAAGTGCCCCAATTAAATAGTTGCATGGCCTGTAAGAATCATGAGATGATGCAGGTGGAGATGAGTGGTGCTTAGGGAATTTTCAATCTTAGCCTATTTATGTAATCTCTCTGTCCCCATTAGCATTCAAATATACAACCTGTGATTAATTAATAAGGCAAAGTAGTGTGATACTAGCATAAGAGATGTATGGGCAGAGCTCTCTGGGAATGTCCAGAAGGGAGCCAGTGACTTCACATGAAAAAGTTAAAGGAGACCACTCAAGGAAAGTGATGTGTTTATCCCCATTATCTCCCTGTACATCATGTTTCTATGCAATGAAGTTCTATGTATTTCTATTAAGGTCAAAACAATATAAGTAAACCCTCAACTAAATATAAGTATTGTTTTGACCTTAATTTCCAGTTAAATTTATGCTACCTCTTTAAACTGTAAAATCAAAGTTCTACTTCTGACTGCCACTTGTGATGTAGGGAATTAAAAGGAGTATTGCTTCCATGATCATAGTGAAAAAATAACCAAACTTCAAATTTATGACTTTTCCCAAACCCATGAGAGAACTGAAGTCACAGAACCACCAAATGGCAGAGCAACCAGCCCTTTCCTACACTGCTCATGGGAATGCAAAATGATAGAGCCACTTTGGAAAATAGTTTGACAGTTTCTGACAAAGCTGAACATACTTGTATACCTAGTGCATGTATCAGCAGTCACTCCTAGATATCTACTTGAGAGAAATGAAAGCTTCTGTTCGCACAAAAACCTGCACATGAATGTTTATCACAGCTTGATGCATAATCACCAAAACCTGACACAACCCAGTAGTCTTTCAACCAGTGGATGTATAAACAAACTGTGGTACAGTTGTATAATGGAATACTACCTAGCAATAAAAAAGAATGAACTGTTGATACACACAACAACATGGATGAATTTTAAGTGCATGTTGCTGATTGAAAGAAGCCAGAACCAAAAGGCTACACACTGCATGATTCCATTTGTATGATATTCTGGAAAAGACAAAACTATAAGAATGAAAAACAGCTGTGGTTGTCAAGGGTTGAGGGGTTGGGGAAGGGTGACTATGAAGACAAAGCAAAAGGGAACTTTTGGAGTGATGGGACCATTTTGTAAGGGACTTTGGTGGTGGATCCACGACTCTGTGTCAAAACCCATGAAACTACACTAAAAAGACTGAAATTTACTGTATGTAAATTAAATTTTTGAAACCCTCAACTAGGATGTGGGGGAGAAGATGGAGCCACAGCAGTTTTCCATTCTTATAGTTTTGTCTTTTCCAGAATATCATATAAATGGAATCATGCAGTGTTTAGTCTTTCTGTTCTTGCTTCTTTCATTCAGAAAAATGCACTTAAAATTAATCCATGTTGTTGTGCATATCAATAGTTCATTCTTTTTTATAACAAATCAAACTGTATTACAAATGAGTCACATAACCACCCTGAAGGTAGTGAGGGGAAAATAGAGCTGACCTAAATCACTTTGGAAAACCATGTTTTGACTGGCTACTGTAACACTAAAGGCAAAATAGAGCAGTACACAAACACTATACTCCATTTGATAAATTTGTTTTGCACAGTGTTATGGGTTATCAATTCTGAAACTATTTAAGTGAAATAAGTAAATATATTGTAGAAAATTAGAGCCAGGTTCTCACTGTCAGAGCAAGAAATTACAAATAAAGAAAGAGGGAAGGCTAGAACAAACTCTACAGTGCTAGACTGGAGTCAGAAATATCAGTATGGACCCATGATTTAAATTTATATATCACATACACATATGATATATAGAGAGATAGATAATACAGACTATGTGTACAGATGAATAGATAAATAAATAAATAAATAAATAAATAAATAAATAAATAAATATAAACATGTATGTATATGTATGACACCCCAGTATCATTTTTTCATCTAAACACCCAAATCTTGGTTTCTAAATACCATTCTCCAATAAGAGGGACTAGAGCTCTTTGAAGATTCCAGGGGTTCGGCAAGGAAAATACAAAATGAACCTAGAGCATGTTTTGGTGCCAGAAAGTAAAGAAGTGCTCAAAAAATATCAGAAAATAAAAAAGTATGAGGGCATATTGAAAGGGCATAAGAACCAAACTGAAAAATCTCCCAATGGCCAAAGTTGGAGCAACTTGTACAACAAAATAAATAATGATAGTATTAGAATATAAACCTGAGAATAAATAAATATCCATGAGTCCATGATGATATGGATAAATAACTGAATAAATAAACAAACAGGGGAGAAGAGACAGGTGTCCCATAGAGAATTCTAATTAAGTAATATAGGAGAAATGAAAATAGAAAACAACCATTAGAACACCACAGTAGTAATTGCTGCAAGCAAGATCCACCAATGAATGTGAAAATTAGTTTGCAAAAGTTTAAGTAGACACAAAATATTTGCTAAGTCTCAAAGTATCTTTCCAAAATATTTAGTAATTACAAAAAGAAAAATAGTAACTTTATAGTCAAGGTCAGCCACGTGATCAAGATTAACATCACCAGTAATACATCTAAACATCATGTACCTTCCGATATGATGTACTGAAGAGGACACATCCTCTCTGTGGGATCCTTCCCAAGAATGCATAACTTCAGTCTAATCATGAGAAAATATCAGGCAAACCCAAACTGAGGGACGTCCTACAAAATGACTGGCCAGTACTCTTTGAAAGTGTCAGGTCATGAAAGATAAGGAAACACTGGAAATGACACAGATGAGAGGAGACCTAGGAGACAAAGCTAAATGCAATATGAAATCATAGATTATATACTGGAACAGAAACAAAAGTATATTAGGGAAAAAATTAATGGAATCCAAATAAATTCTGTAGTTTAGTTAACAGGATTGTACTAAGGTTAACTTCTCACATTTTATAATTGTTCTATGGTGATGTGAGATGTAACATGAGGGGAAACTGGGTGAAGGATATACAGGAACTATATACCGTTTTTGCAAATTATCTGTAAGTCTAAAATTATTTCAAAATAGAAAATTAAAAAACAATAGAAAAAGTCAGAGGTGTAATTCGTTAGCTCCCGTGATTGTCTGCCAACGATGGCCCCACTTGCTCTTTCAGAACCTTGCCACTCCCCTCAAACCTGTGTAGGATTTTATGACATCAGTGAATAGAACAGCAACTTCATGACTTCTGAATCTAGGTCCTAAAAGGTGATGCAGCTTCTACCTAGTGCTCTCTCTCCCTCTCTAGATACTCACCCTTGGAACTCAGCCACCATTTTGTGAGGAAGCTCAGGCCACATGAAGAAGTCACATGCAGATGTTTTGGCTGTAAGCCAACAGCCAGACCTCTGAGTATGCCTTCAGATAATTCTAGCCCAAAGCCTTCAAGCTGTCCCATCAGTCATTGAGTGGGGCAAAGGCATGCTGTCCACACTGAGCCCTGCTCAAACTGCATTTGAAAGCATAAATTATTGTTGTTATTGTTTCAAGCTACTAAGGCTTGGGTGATTAGTTATGTAGCAAAAGATAGCTGGAATAGCTGCCCTAAACTGGTATGATTAGAAGATACTGGGTTATATCCATTTCATCCCTTAAAACAAAGCTTGACTCACAATAGCAAAAAGAGAACTCACAGATGGTGTGAGTTTGGTAGCATTTTGCCCTTTTGTTTCTACAGTGATTCATTTTCCAACACAGTATTCCTTTCCAAAAGAGATCAATATGACAGAGAGTTATTGGGACATATCCTAAGGGCATATTAGGCTTATGTTTTCCTAGGTCTCATTCTATGCACATCCATATTAAAGTCTACCTGTTCACTTTCAGAACTAAATCATCCTATTTGTCAGTGAATAAGGAGCAAAGTCGTTAGTGTCCTCAATTTCTCCCTTTCCTCTGTGCCCTTTAAGTTCAAACTAATAATGTCCTGGTTGATATGGGTTCTTTCCTTCTAAGTAGAGCTTGGACCACACCAATAACCATCATTTGCTTGCAAAGGGATGTTTCAATGGTCCTCAATTGGCTTTTTTTCTTAAATCTGCTAACTTGCACACTAAGAATTATGCTGAAAGCAAAAAAGCATGATACATCAACTTAGTAAAATATGCTTATAATAAAGATGCTAAATAATAGGCCAATAAACATCTTAGGAATATTTGAGAACCTCTTTTCCTTACAGAGCTCCTAACTTAATTTCATGATTAAGCTAAATTACTATCTCAATCTTAAAGAAATTGCAAAATAAATTGTAACATCTTTGAGATATTAACATGGAGAAAATAAAACAGAGAATTACCAATGCTTATTTTTCTTCTTGATATAATTAAGGAACAGACTACTATTCTAGGGGTACATATTACAAAATTATTTTGTTCTTGTCTATTCAATTAAAGTGAAGCACGTTTCAACATACCTTCTTTGAGGTCACTGTTCCATCTGAGCTCACATCAATGTCTTGTTTCTTTCTACTTTGAGAGCCAGGAAAACAGAGTTATCAAAACACCATTGAGTTTTGAGTCAGAAACACCTGAGTTTGAATCCTGGCTCTCTGACACCTATTTGCTATGTCAGTGGTTCTCAAAATTTTAATATGCATCAAAATTACGGGGAGGGCTTGTTAAAACACAACAAAAGCTGTGACCCAACCCAAAGGTTTCTGAATCACAGAACCTGATTCTCAGATTCTATGGCTGAAAAAAAATTGGGAACTTTTTACCTATACTATAAATATTCATTTCCTTTCCTTATATCAGTTAATACCTATGAAACAGATTCAAGATCCCTTTCCACAATTCTGCAACCCAATTATTTCAGAAAACAGAACTTCTGCTTTTTCTCTTAAGTTTGGTTCAAATTCATTTGGCAAGAAACCTGGTCTATTAACAATATTCATTTATTACATATTGTTTTATTATAGCTCTCTCTCTCTCTCTCTCTCTCTCTCTCTCTCTCTCTCTATATATATATATATATATATATATATATATATATATATATATATGTCTATCTATATCTATCTATCTATATCTATATCTATATATAAATAGATGTATAGTTTGGTTATTGAGTGCTCTGGACCTACCCCACTAGAGTTGTTTTGTATTATACAAACTACAAACCATGTTACCTTTCTAAAATGAGGGGAAAATGTTTGAATTCTGAAGTCTTGGCTCTAAATGTTTTGGATAAGGAACTGGGGGCCTATCTTTAGAGCTTCACATATTTACATATTTTCTTTGACTTATTTAACTGTTTTCAGCTTTCTCAACTTGATTATAAACCCCTCAAGAGCAGAATCGTGTCTGATGTGGCAACCCTCACATCACATAGTGCATACTGAACCTAAAGCATGTGCTAAATAAATACCCATTGTTTAAACTTGTCGACCCTAATAAGAGCTGAGTAAAAGATCACGTGACTCCACACTGTGCTCGTCAAGAAGGAAAAATGAATCAAAAACATTGCAAGGCTCTTAAAATTATAATTCTGACTAGTATCCCCGTAATCCCAAATAATTCTGACCAAAAAAAAAATTGTGGCAATGACATTTCTGCTCTTCTTCGCCCTCGTTACACATCATATCTAAAGTATTGACACTTCACCTTGTTTCCTCTCACCTTCTTAAGGACCTATACCATATTACTCCCATATTTCTATTTGACCTCTCTTTTCTAATGGCTCCTTTCCATAAGCCTTTATATATGCTCAAATATTTTGCAACTTGAAAAATGAAACATCCTTTCAATAAATGGTTCTGGAGCAACTGGACATTCATAGGCCAAAAAACAAAAACAAAAAAAACAAAAAACCTTGACCTAAACCTTATACCCCATACAAAAATTAACTCAAAATGTGTCATCGGACCTACATGTAAAACATAAAACTATAAAACTTTCAGAAAGCACACAGGATATAATTTGGGGGAGCTGGAGCTAGGTGAATAGTTCTTAGAACTGATATCAAAAACATGATCTACGAAAAGAAAAACTGATAAATCAGACCTCATCAAAGTTAAAAATGTTTGCTGTGAAAGACCTATGAAAAGGGTGAAAAGGCAATCTACAAGCTGAGGTAAAATATTTGCAAACCACATGTGCAATAAAGGGCTAGTATCTACAGTACATACAAAACTCAACAGTTAAAAAAATCCACTTAAAAATGGGCAAAAGATATAAACATTTCACCAAAGAGGATATATAGATGGCAACTAATCACATGAGAAGATGTTCAACATTATTGTATGCCAACTATAACTGAAAAATAA
Organism: Rhinolophus sinicus; assembly: GCF_057876585.1. NCBI lineage: Eukaryota > Metazoa > Chordata > Mammalia > Chiroptera > Rhinolophidae > Rhinolophus > Rhinolophus sinicus. Next base: position 15,119,655 of record NC_142518.1, on the reverse strand, counting down.
ATTTAAAAGTATGTTCAGCACCATTAGTTTTTTGGGGAATGCAAATTAAAACCACAGTGAGATATCACTACACACCTACCAGAATGACTAAAATAAAAAATAGTGACAACACCTAATGCTGGTGAAGATGCAAAGAAACTGAATCACTCATACCTTGCTGGTAGAATGTAAAATGGTACAGTCACTCTGGAAAATAGTTTGGTAGCTTTTTAGAAAACTTTATTTGTAACGGCCAAAAACTGAAAACAACCTAGATGTCCTTTGGTAGGTGAATGGTTAAACAAACAATGGTACTTCCACACCATGGCATACTACTCAGCAATACAGAGGGAAAGGACCATTGATACACACCATAACTTGGATGAATCTGAGTGAAAACGGCCAATCCCAAAGGGTTATATACTGCACGATCTATTTATATAATATTTTTGAAATGATGAAATTATAGAAATGGAAAACAGATTAGTGGTTGCCAGAGGTCTAGGTCAGGGTGGGAGGAAGGTGAATGTGGTTATAAAGGAGCAACATGAGGGATCCTTTTGATGATGGAAATGCTCTGTATCTTAACTATGGTGGTGGATACACAAACGTACACATGTGGCAAAATTGTACAGAACTAAATACACACACACAAGTACACACAAAACGGGGAAAATTTGAATAAGGTCAGTGATTGTGTCAATGTCAGTGTCCTGGTTGAGATGTAATATAGTTTTGCAAGATGTTACCGTTGTTAAGGAAAATGGGTAAAGGGTTCATGGATCTCTCTGTATTATTTCTTACAATTGCATGTGAATCTGTAAGTGTCTCAAAATAAAAAGTTTAATTTTAAAAATTGAAAATAAATAAAGGAAACGTTCCTTCAACCCCACCTAATTCTCCATCTACCACCCTATCTGTCTCTTCCTTTTGTCAGCAAAACTTCTTTAGGAATGGTTCAGACTCTCTGCTTTTACTTTGCGACCCTTCCAATCACCACTCAACCCGATTCAGTCTGGCTTCTAACTCCAATACTCAACTGAAACAGCTATTTCCAAGATGATCAAGAATTTCCTGGTCACTAATTCAGTGGGTCCTTATTTCAATTGACCTGTTGCAGCCATTGACTCAGTTAAATGCTTCTGCTACTTCTAAATCTCCTACAATGCTCTCTATGACACCCCACTCTTCCTCTTACCTCTCTGATAATTCCTTGTGAGTTCCTTTGTAAATTTTTCTTCTTTCTTACATGTTGGTGATCCTCTATGTTCTTTTTGTCCCAAGCCCTCTTCCCATCTCGCTTTACTCATTCTCAGAATCCATAGCCAGTAACTCCCAAATCTATATGTCCAGGCCAGATCTTTGGAGGCCAAACTACTATAACTGCCTAGTATTGTCTTCTCCACAATTAATTCAAATCAGTATGTCCAACACTGAATTGTGATCACTCCTTCACTGATCTCTGCTCCTTTCCCCATGTTTCCTTTCTGGGTTACCCAAGTCCAAATCCTAGAAGTCATCATTGACTACACCAGTGGTTCACAATCAGGGGTGATTTTTCCCCCTGCCGCAGAGGACATTGGGCAATGTCTGGAGTCATTTTGTCGTTCTTACAACTTGGAGAATGGGGAACTACATGTGTTACTGGCATCTCATGGGAAGAGGTCAGGAGTGCTGCTAAACATCTTACAATGTACAGGACAACTCCCACAATAAATGATCCAGTTAGTAGTGCTACGTCACTGGTGCCAAGGTTGAGAAACCCTGAACTTGTCCCTCACCCTGACTACTCACATCTGATGATTGCCCTGATTATTCTGTCTCCTAAATATCTCTTGAATCCATCCAGTGTTCCCCAGTACTATTACCATCACTCTACGGCTGGCCAGCATCATCTCTCAGCAGGATTACTAACAATTTATCTTATTGCCCTGTTCACATTCTTATCCATTATCATTCCTATTATCAGAATGAGTTTCTGAAAATATTAATCGAATCCTGTCACTTGCCTAGTTAAAATCTTTCAGTGTCTTCCTACTGCTCTTAGAATAAAGTCCAGACATAGATAATTCACAAAAGAAGTACAAATAGCAAGTAAATATATGAAAGAGTTCAGTTCCAGAAATCAGCGAAGTGCAAATTTAGATAAGATATATTCTCCCAATCAATTGGGGAAAATACAGAGACGCAGTACCTCTTTATATTGATGGTGAAAAAATAAATTGATACAAACTTCTAGGAAGTAATTTGGAAATATATATCAAGAGCTTTGACAAAGGTCATACCCTCTGATGCAGTAACACAATTTCTAGAAATTTATTCTTGCAAAATAATGAAGGGTACAATAATTAAGGATGTATATAGAAGTCCACTGCTGCATAATTTATAATTTGCAAACTATTGGAAATAACCTAAGTGATTAACAATACAAGAATAGATAAACCATACATACATATACTGGGGGTGCCAAAAATGTATACATATTTTAAGAGATGTTATCTATGTATTACTTTTCAAAGTTGAATTGAATTACGGTAGCAATGTGTTGTATGATGTTTGCTCAAAAGATGGTGTTAATCAAATGAATGCTAGCTTCATTGTATTATAATTTTAATACAGTTTTTTCCTTTCTTAAAATGTGGATACATTTTTTGGTACCCTCTGTATACATGCACACTCACACACACATATATATATCATGGAATACTGTAATATGAGTATATTTAAAAGCATTTTTCCAAAGAATATTTAATAATAAGAAAATAATCTAAAAATTATTTTAAGTGAACAGATCATTTTGTAGTATTATATATAGTATGACCCCAATGCAATACCTATACAATAAAACACAATAAGAACATGCACTAAAATGTTGAGTATTTTGGAGTAGTAGTGATAATAATTTTCTTCTCTGTACTTTTCTGCATTGTCCCAATTATGACAACAGGCAAACGTCGTATTTGAAATATAAATTACTAAAAATATTGTCAGATGAACTGTGTGTGAATGCACACATGCATGTATATAAAGGATAAAGAGATGAAGAGAAAGAAAGCATGTTATGCACAGAGGAACAAAGGCATTGTGACTTGAGGTACAGTATCCATGAGAAGGTGACAAATTCTATTTGAGATCCAAGAAACAAAATTGAGGTTGGCAAGCAGGGTAAGGACAGTCAACACAAGGTCCTCTCAGAGAAGCTCACAAGGATGCTGCAAAGGCCTACGCTCTCATCCAGAAGGCAAGCTGCGATGGGAAACTGGATACCAGGCCCCTGGATTATCAGTGGGATAGAACGACAAAGCTTATTCATCCAGGTTTGCTTTATTGGCCAGTACATACATAGAGATCTTTGTCTCCCATGGTTTTAAGGTCACTACTCTTTTAACAATCCCGATACACTGTATCCCCACACCCAGAAAAATCCCCTTGAATCTGAGAGCCAAAATAAAGAAAAAAGCAACACTACTCACATGCATGAATGGTGGCACAAACAGATTAACATTCTCATCAGAACTGGTCCATCTGGCAGGCTCAAGAATTTCACATATGCCAATGTTCATTGCAGCTTTATTTACGGTGGCCAAGACATGGAAACAACCGAACTGTCTTTCGATAGATGAATGGGTAAAGAAGTTGTGGTATATATACACAATGGAATACTATTTGGTGGTAAGAAAAGATGAAATAGGACCATTTGTGACAACATGGATGGATCCTGAGAATATAATGCTAGGCGAAATAAGCCAGACAGAAAAAACAGAGAACCATATGATTTCACTGATATGTGGTATATAAATCAAAAACAACAAAAGAATAAGACAAACAAATGAGAAACAAAAACTCATAGACACAGACAATAGTTTAGTGGTTACCAGAGGGTAAGGGGGGGGTAGATGAGGGTAAAGGGGATCAAATATATGGTGATGGAAGGAAAACTGCCTCTGGGTGGTGAACACACAATGGGAATTACAGATGATGTAATACGGAATTATACACCTGAAATCTATGTAACTTCACTAAGAATTGTCACCCCAATAAACTCGAATTAAAAAAAAAAGAATTTCACATACAATTGCTTAGGCTGGACCACAGGCCCTCCACTCCAGATATACGAAGTGCATCAGTGGGTTTTCAAACGGATGATGTAGATGCCTGATCACTGCACTGCACACCTGAAGCTGAAGCTGAAGCTGAACAATAATGAATGTCAACAACAATTATATATATATATATATATATATATATATATATACACATTATATATATATATAATGTATATATATATATATATATATATATATATATATATATTTACAAGAAGCGGAGTACAGCATTAGGAATAGAGACAGTGGAAATGTAAAGGCTGTGTGTGATGTCAGAGGGGTGGTAGATGGGGGGAGAGGGGTTATCACTGTGTGAGGGATATAAATGATAAATGTCTATTACATTGTTTTGCACACCTGAAACTAATGAAATAAATAAGTAATTAATTAATTTTTAAAAACCACTTATTTAAATTTGAAACATATTCTTTTCTTAATTTTAACCCAGTAATATCTATTCAGCTTCACAGCTGGTTTCCTTGGTAATACACATGTGCTTGCAAAGGCAGGAAGGGAGTCATGAGGAATAAACAGAACTGCTGAAACACACGGGCTCTGAATTTGGTGCAGGAAGAGCTTTGGAACTTCAAAAGCTCTCCGCATACCCACATGAACACTGTGCCCTGTGACCCAGGTGAACTATAAACAGAGGAGAAGCCCGTCTCCCAGGGAATCCCCCCATTGTGTGAGAAACTGGAACAGTGCAGAGAAAACATAGCACTACTGTGTGAGAGTGAACAAAAGGCTGCAGTCGAAGAGAAAATAAAACATTCTACAAACAACTAATGGAAAGCAAAAGAAAGACCTCTTCCTATCAATCTGTTGCAGAGGCCACTCCTGTAGATGTCTAGGAAGAGAAATAATAAATCAGTAATTGCCATGAATAACCAAGGCAACAAGACAGCTCAGAAAAAAAGTGAAAAGTCTCCAGAAAATGAACTTAAAGATATGGAAATATGTGACTTAAATGACAGAGAATTCAAGATTGCAGCTCTGAAAAAACTCAACGAGATGCAAGAAAACACAGAAAGGCAGTTTAACGAACTCAGAAACACAATCAAAGAACACCATGAGCATTTTACAAAAAAGAGACTGAAATTTTTAAAAAGAACCAAATAGAATTTCTGGAGATTAAACACTCAATAGAAGAAATTAAGAAAGAAATAACCAGTTTAGGTAGTAGAGTTGACCAGATGGAGGAAAGAATCAGTGACATTGAAGAAAGAAACCTGGAAATGACACAGATGGAAGAAGAACGAGACTTTAGACTTAAAAGAAATGAAAGAACTCTACAAGAACTTTCTGACTCCATCAGAAAGAGCAATATAAGAATAACGGGCATACAAGAAGAAGAAGAAAGAGAGAAGGGTACAGAGAATATATTCAAACAAATTGTCGATGAGAACTTCCCAAACGTGTGGACAGAACTGGATCCTCGAATCCAATAAGCAAATAGAACACCTAATGACCTCAATCCCAACAGGCCTTCTCCAAGACACACTGTATTGAAGCTGTCTAAAATCAACGACAAAGAAAGAATCCTCAAGGCAGCCAGGGAAAAGAAGATGGTAACTTACAAAGGAAAGCCCATTAGATTATCATCAGATTTTTCAGCAGAAACTCTACAAGCCAGGAGGGAGTGGAACCAAATATTCAAACTATTGAAAGAGATAAATTATGAGCCAAGAATAACATATCCAGCAAAGATATCCTTTAGATATGAAGGAGGAATAAAGACCTTTCCAGACATACAGAAGCTGAGGGAATTTTCTAATACACGACCTGCACTACAAGAAATACTAAAGGAGTCTATTTGACCACCATCAACAGGGACAATTTGTGGCAACCAAAACATAAAAAGGGGGAGAGTAAAGGCCTGAACTGGAATATGGGAATGGAGAAAGTAAGTGTGCTGAAGATAACGGAATACTCTAAATATCAAACTTTCTTTTACATAAACTTAAGGGTAACCACTCAAAAAAAAAAATCCAGAACTGAAATATATACTGTAATAAAAGAAGAAACAGAGGGGAACATCATAGATTACCACCACACAGAAATAATAGACAACAACAAAAAGGCAAAGAAACAATGGAGACACATCCTTACCAGAAAACTAAAGATAGAATGACAGGAAATCACCACATATCAATAATCTCCCTAAATGTAAATGGACTGAACTCACCAATAAAAAGGCACAGAGTAGCAGATTGGATCAAAAAACTAAACCCAACTATATGCTGTCTCCAAGAGACACATCTCAGCTACAAGGACAAGAATAGACTCAAAGTGAAAGGGTGGAAATTGACATTCCAAGCAAATGGTACCCAGAGAAAATCAGGTGTAGCAATAATGATATCAGATGAAACAGACTTCAGGGTGAAAAAGGTAACAAGAGACAAAGATGGACATTTCATAATGGTAAAGGGGACTCTACAACAAGAAGACATAATAGTCATCAATATTTATGCCCCCAATCAGGGAGCACAAAAATATACCATGCAACTACTAACAGAACTGAAGGGAGAAATTGACCAAATCACAATTATAGCAGGGGACCTAAACACATCATTGACAGCTATGGATAGATCATCCAGACAGAAAATAAATAAATAAATATCAGCCCTAAATGACACATTAGATGAAATGGACATAATTGACATATATAGAGCACTTCATCCTAAAACATCAGACTATATATTTTTTTCTAGTGTACATGGAACATTCTCAAGGATAGACCATATATTGGGACATAAAATCAGCCTCAGCAAATTTAAGAAGATTGAAATCATACCAAGTATATTCTCTGATCACAAGGCTTTGAAATTGGATATCAACTACAAAAAGAAAGCAAGAAAAAACACAAATACATGGAGATTAAACAATATACTTTAAAAGGATGACCAGGTCAAAGAACAAATTAGAGAAAGAGGAAAGATCAAAAGATACATAGAAACAAATGACAATGAAAATACATCCTACCAAAATTTTTGGGATGCAGCAAAAGCAGTTTTAAGAGGGAAATTTATATCATTACAGGCCTATCTCAAGAAACAAGAACAATCCCAAATAAATAACCTCATGTTACACCTTAAAGAACTAGAAAAAGAAGAACTAATGAAACCAAAGGTCAGCAGGAGAAAGGAAATCACAAAAATCAGAGCAGAACTAAATGAAATAGAGAACAAAAAGACAATAGAAAAAATTAATGTGACAAAGAGCTGGTTCTTTGAAAAGATTAACAAGATTGACAAACCCTTGGCTAGACTCACTAAGATAAAAAGAGAGAAGACACTAATTGACAAAATCAGAAATGAAAAAGAGGAAGTTATCACGGACACCACAGAAATACAAAGGATCATCCAAGAATACTATGAAGGACTATATGCCACCAAATTCAATAACCTAGAAGAAATGGGCAAGTTCTTAGAAACATAGCCTTCCTAGGCTGAACCATGAAGAACTGGAAAATCTAAACAGACTGATCACCACTAAGGTAATTGAATCAGTCATCCAAAACCTTCCCAAAAGCAAAAGTCCTGGACCAGATGGCTTCACTAGTGAATTCTACCAAACATTCAAAGAGGATCTAATACCAATCCTGCTCAAACTCTTCCAAAAAATTGAAGAAGAGACAGTGCTCCCTAACTCATTTTATGAGGCCAACATTACCCTGGTACCAAAACCTGGTAAGGACAACAGAAAAAAAGAAAACTACAGACCAATATCTCTGATGAATACAGATGCAAAAATCCTAAACAAAATTCTAGCAAATCGAATACAACAATGCATTAAAAAGATTATTCATCACGACCAAGTGGGGTTCATCCCCGGGGCACAAGGATGGTTCAACATCCGCAAATCCATCAATGTGATACATCACATAAACAAAATAAAGAATAAAATCACATGATTATATCAATTGATGCAGAAAAAGCATTTGACAAGACACAACATCCATTTATGATTAAAACACTTAATAAAGTAGGTATAGAAGGAAAATACCTTAACATAATAAAGGCCATATATGACAAGCCCTCTGCTAATCTCATAATTAATGGTGAAAAACTGAAGCCCTTTGCTCTACGTCCAGGGACATGACAGAGCTGTCCCCTATCACCTCTGCTTTTCAACATGGTGTTGGAAGTCCTTGCCAGAGCAATCAGGCAAGAGAAACAAATAAAAGGCATCCAAATTGGGAATGAAGAAGTTTAATTGTCACTTTTTGCAGATGACGTGATGCTATATATAGAAAACCCTAAAGACTCCACCAAAAAGCTATTAGAAACAATCAACAAATGCAGTAAAGTTGCTGGCTACAAAATCAACGTACAAAAGTCCATTGCATTCCTATATACTAACAATGAAATCTCAGAAAAAGAAATACAAAAAACAATTCCTGTTGCAATTGCAGCAAAAAGAATAAAATACCTAGGAATAAACTTAAACAAGGATGTGAAAGACCTATAATGCTGAAAACTATAAGACATTTTTTTAAAGAAATTGAAGAAGACACAAAGAAATGGAAAGACATTCCGTGCTCATGGATTGGAAGAATCAACATAGTTAAAATGGCCATATTACCCAGAGCAATATACAGATTTAATGCAATCCCCATCAAAATCCCAATGGCATTTTTTAAAGAAATAGAACAAAAAATCATCAGATTTGTTTGGAACCATAAGAGACCCCGAATAGCCAAAGCAGTCTTAAGAAAAAATAGCAATGCTGGAGGTATCACACTCCCTGACTTTAGCTTGTACTACAGGGCTACAATAATCAAAACAGCATGGTATTGGCAGAAAAACAGACACATAGACCAATGGAATAGAATTGAGAACCCAGAAATAAAACCACATAAATATGGACAAATAATTTTTGACAAAGAAGCAAAAATCATACAACGAAGAAAAGACAGCCTTTTCAAAAAATGGTGCTGGGAGAATTGGATAGCCACGTACAAAAGAATGAAACTGGACTGCTATCTGTCACCATGTACCAAAATTAATTCAAAATGGATCAAAGGCTTAAGCATAAGACCTGATACAATAAACTGCATAGAAGAAAACATAGGTACTAAACTTATGGACCTTGGGTACCAAGAGCATTTTATGAATTTGACTCCAAAGGCATGGGAAGTAAAAGCTGAAATAAACGAATGGGACTATATGAAACTTAAAAGCTTCTGCACAGGAAAAGAAACCATTGACAAAATAAAGAGGCAACCAGACTTTACCGCACAAATATGAAACAAGAGTGGGAGATAAGGGGACGCAGCTCTCAGGAGGTCAGAAACAGAGGATTGCTATTGCCCGGGGCCCTCATCAGACAACCTCGAATCCTCCTGTTGGATGAAGCTACATCAGCTCTAGATACTGAAAGTGAAAAAATTGTCCAAGAAGCCCTGGACAAGGCCCGAGAAGGCCGCACCTACATTGTGATCGCGCACCGCCTGTCCACCATCCAGAACACAGACTTGATAGTGGTGTTTCAGAACGGCAGAGTCCAGGAGTGCGGCACCCACCAACAGCTGCTGGCACAGAAAGGCATCTACTTTTCCATGGTCAGCGTCCAGGCTGGGACACAGAACTTATGAACTCTTATTATACACTAAATCTTAAAAATAAACTCAAATCATTCTCCAACTTTAAAAAAAACAAAAATGGGAGAAGATTTTTGCAAACAGTGCCTCCGATAAGGGGTTAATATCCAAAATATACAAGGAACTCATGCAACTCAACAACAAAAACACAAACAACCCAATTGAAAAATGGGCAGACGACCTGAAGAGACATTTCTTCAAAGAGGACATACAAATGGCAAATAGACATATGAAAAAATGCTCAACATCACTAATCATCAGAGAAATGCAAATAAAAACCACGAAATATCACCTCACCCCAGTCAGAATGGCTATCATCAACAAGACAAATAGTAACAAGTGTTGGAGAGGCTGTGGAGAAAAAGGAACCCTCAAACACTGTTGGTGGGAATGCAGACTGGTGCAGCCGTTATGGAAGGCAGTGTGGAGGTCCTCAAAAAATTATGAATAGAATTACCATATGACCCAGCAATCCCTCTCCTGGGTATCTACCCAAAGAATCTGAAAACATTTATACATAAAGACACGTGTGCTCCAATGTTCATTGCAGCTTTGTTTACGGTGGCCAAGACATGGAAACAACCAAAATGTCCTTCGATAGATGAATGGATAAAGAAGTTGTGGTATATATATACAATGGAATACTATTCGGTGGTAAGAAAAATTGATATAGGAACATTTGTGACAACATGGATGGATCTTGAGATTATAATGCTAAGCGAAATAAGTCAGACAGAAAAAGCAGAGAACCATACGATTTCACTGATATGTGGTATATGAACCAAAAACAACAAAACAACAAGACAAACAAATGAGAAACAAAAACTCATAGACACAGACAATAGTTTAGTGGTTACCAGAGGGTAAGGGGGGTGGGGGGTGGTAGATGAGGGTAAGGGGGATCAAATATATGGTGATAGAAGGAGAACTGACTCTGGGTAGTGAACACACAACGGGATTTATAGATAATGTAATACGGAATTGTACACCTGAAATCTATGTAATTTTACTAACAATTGTCACCCCAATAAATTTTAAAAAAAAAAGAAAAAGAAAAAAACCTGGAAAAAAAAAAAAAGAATGGAGTCATGAAAAGAGACTGAGATACAGACAGACAGAGAGAGAGATTGCAGGGAGAAGGAGGAGATATAAAAAAGATTAGAAACAGCTATGTGAAATTTCCAATACTCTTACCTTTAATGTACAAAAATGGCAATTTCATAAGGTTCAACCTCAATATAACTGTCCCACATTTTTATAAGAAAAGAAAAAAGAGACACAGAGGAAAGAGAGGCACTATACATAAGAATGATCTAGATGTATATGGATTCTACATCTCCATAATGCTAACTCTAACCATGTACTTTTGGAGATGAAAAATAAGGGGTCATTATGTACACGGTCATGATTTTAGAGACCCACAAGTATGGAAGGAAGGCCTTAAATAGAGCCACATCAAAATGAATGGCTAACAGGTCAAATGCTAGACTCATGTCTTCCAAGTTGCCATTCTCCTTTTAGATTCTTAACTCAATAAACTGTTGATTGCTCACTTTCTCAGAGACTGCACTAAAATCTGTCACTGTGACACTGAGCATTTATTCTTAGTGCCGCCTTTACTGTAAAAGACTCAGGTTTCCCCTGTGTATCAGTCAGAGTGCCCAGGTGCCCCTGGACTGATAAAAGCACACACTTCCATTTCTATTTATTTCTTTGTTTCATGCGGAAGAGTAGACTGCTTCTGATTGTGTCACTTGACAATTTGGCTCTTGTCAAGAATCACTGTCTCTCACCTCAGGGAGAACGAACAGAGGAAGGGAAATAACAATAACTGCTTTTCCTCTATTTTTCCTCTACATGTATATTTTTCTGACACTCTATGCTCCGTTAGTTAAAAACTGGATCCTTGCCAGGACTTCAGAATGAGGAATGTGTTGTTATCATCAGGGAGGATAAACTGGGCAGTGGTTCTCAACTCTGGCTGGTCAGCGCACTTACCTGGGGTAGCTGTTATAAGGCAAGTCTGCCCAGGCCCCAACCTGGGCCTACTGAATCAGAATCGCTGAGAGACTGTCTTCTTGGTTTAAATCAGTGGTTTTCAAATGGGGGAGGATTTTGTCCCCGGGGGGACATCTGGCAACATCTAGAGATAGTTTTGGTTGTCATAACTAGGAGGGGTTTGCTGCTAGTTAACTAGTGGGTAGAGCCCAGCGATGCTGTGAAACCTCCTATAGTGCATAGAACAGGCCCCCAACAAAGAATGATCCGATCTCAAATATTAATAGTGCCAAGGTGGAGACACTCAGATGTCAACTCTTCAGGCAGTTCTGATGGTCTGACAGATTTTATTACTACTAGAGTTAGACATTTCACGAAGATGGGCAAGACTGGAAAAGATTATAAATGGTTCATTACAACTTTCTGGCAAGAATAGTTACTAATTACTGAATCTAGCCTATACTTCAATTTTCTAGTCTTGAGAGAGAAGGTCAACCACAACAAAAAAAAACATCGTACAAATTTTGCCCCTCATGTTTCTCACATTAGTGTGTGTGTGGGGGGGTCAAATATATAGTACTTATTTTATGTATGTTTATTTTGTATTTTATATATTTACATATATTATAAATACACATACATTATTCTTTATATATGTGAAAAAGTGGTATTATTGAAAGCAAGATCTGTGCACATGGCTTGTAGGATATTCAGGGGAAAGTAATGTTAACAATGGAGGCAAGGCAAGACATGAAAACAACCAAAATGTCCTTCAATAGATGAATGGATAAAGAAGTTGTGGTGTATATAAACAATGGAATACTATTCGGCGGTAAGAAAAGATGATATAGGAACATTTGTGACAACATGGATGGATCTTGAGATTATAATGCTAAGCGAAATAAGTCAGACAGAAAAAGTAGAGAACCATATGATTTCACTGATATGTGGTATATGAACCAAAAACAACAAAAGAACAAGACAAAGAAATGAGAAACAAAAACTCATAGACACAGAAAACAGTTTAGTGGTTACCAGAGGGTAAGGGAGGAAGGGGGGTGGTAGATGAGGGTAAAGGGGATCAAATATATGGTGATGGAAGGAGAACTGACTGAGGGTGAACACACAATGGGATTTATAGGTGATGTAATACAGAATTGTACTCCTGAAATCTATGTAACTTTACTAACAATTGCCACCCCAATAAACTTTAATTAAGGAAAAAAAGAAAAAACAATGGAGGCAAGGGACGCTTGTATTCAGTTTTATGCCTTGCCCAATTTTCTTTGTAAAAGTCCGGAGTTTTATGGTGAACACTGGGATTCAAATATTAATTCAGCAGGCAGAAACAGAGAGCTTCTGCTATACCTACTTGATACAAAGGTTTCTACCAATGAAAGTGAAAGGATTTGTATCATTGTTATTGTTTTGAGCCTTTCCATGGCTTCTGGGAACAGCAGTTGCTAATGAAGAGAAACCACCCACACAGGCTTAGAGGTGAGTCACAGGGGGTCCATTGTTTTTAGAGTCCTATAGCTCATGACTTCTTACATGCATGTTCATTCTGGGGAATTTATATAAAAACAAGATAGTAACAAGGGCTTTATTTCTACATCCATCCATCCATGCACTCATTACACATACAGTATTGATTGCGAGCCTACTATTCCAGGCACTGTTGTAAGTGGTGAGCCAATAGCAGTGGACAAAGAGACAAGACCCTGCCCTCATGAAACTGACCTTTGCTGGGAGAGATGTACACACAAAAATGAAACAGCTATTCTGTGTATAAATTGTCAGTTGGGCAGAAGTGGTATGGGGAGAACTGAGGCAGGGCAAGGAGGAGAAGGAGTATCACAGGTGGAAGTGAGAGTGTTATTTTGTAGTGGATGGTCAGAAAGGCCTTCATGAAAAGATGTTTGGGCAGAGAGCTGAAGGAAGAAATGGAATAGGGCTAGCCAAGTGGTCATCTGGATGAAGAGCATGCATGGCCATGGAACAGCAAGTGCAAAGGCCCTTAGGTAAAGATACGAGGTGTGATCAAAAATTACGGTGAATGTTTAAATTTTTAAAAATTTATTACAGTAAAAGACACATTGCCATTAACCCTCTCAAAATACTCCCCCTCACTTTGAACACACTTATCCTATTGTTCTTGCCAATTTCTGAAGCAGTTCTGGAAGTCCTCTTTCATGAGCATCTTTAGTTACACTGTCATAGCTGCCTCAATGTTGTGAATCATTTTGACTTTGGGGAAGAGCTAGTGTCAGATCCAGTGAATAAGGTGGATGAGGACACACCATAATGTTTTTATTTGACAGAAATTGCCGTACCAGAAGTGATGTGTTACACAGAGCGTCATGATGGAGGAGGATTTACAGCACACTTTAAAACACACCTTCTCTCAACCATAGCTCACACCCGACTGACTGCACTGAACAAGTCGAAACTTGTCACACACTGTTACTAAGGTTAGATGCACCGCTTCCCATATTGAAGATCCCTGCCTTTCTGTTGGATGGCACTCAGCAGCAGCATTCACCATATCTTTTTTTTTATCACATCTCATACAAGTGAGAGGCAGAGAATAAATGCCTATCTGGTGCATCTGATTGGTCTCAAAATTTTGCAGTTTGTTTTATGGTTCCTGGGCAGTTTGCAAAGTTAGCCTGGATACTGCAAGTCTATCCCCTTTTTTTCTTCCCATGTGAAAATAAAAAATGAAGTAACAATCAACTAATGTCAGATAACTCTGCAATTTATTTGTACAAAACAGAGGCATTTGTGCTCTGCACCTCTTTCTGAAAGGAAAACAGAATCTAGTCCATGGTTAGGGAAACACTGTGCTTCTTATATAGTACAGTAACAATATAGCATAGCAGTTTCCACTTTGCAAATGACTAAGGGTTTTGGAAAAAGGAAACGAAGGAGTGAGTGAGTCCAAAACTTGAACCTACAAAATAAAAGTGGGTAAACAGAGACATGTGGCTAGTTGCACAAAGTGCCCTTGCCCCTGGAAAATGATTGATGCTTGGGGAGAGTCAAAAACCAGTGAGCATTGCTATTCAAATGAGGAATGTGCTCAAGGCCTGTGAACGCTGTTCATTGAAACATACTGATACCTGTTCAAAATGGATCAATGAGCAGGCACCTTGAGGGCCCTTGGAGAGCTGGGTAAAAAGCAGCCTTCAAGGAAAGGGCTCTCTTTAAGAGGTCTCCTAAGAGGGAAACCAAAAGATGACAGGAGAGCAGAAGAAGGTTGTTTCAGCCCTTTAAAAACTCAAAACATGAGTAAAGCCTGATCTTTCTGTAGTAAGCTGTGGCCTTTATATCTTCAAAACCCCAAGCAAACTCAGTCACATTGTGGCCATGCAATGTCACCAAAAAGAGCTGTGTTGTTTTGTGTTTTTTCTTTCTTTCTTTTTTTAGTAGATTTTTCTGAGAGTCACACATTATCCAAAAGCTTCTGACTTCCTAGAATTGTTTGGGGTGTGTGTGTGTGTGTGTGTGTGTGTGTGTGTGTGTGTGTGTGTGGTGAGGGGGGGGATCTAAATATTCAAACGTGTGGTTCTTAAACTTATAATTGCAGAAGGATAACCTGGAAGCTTGTTAAACTTTTCAGTGTTAGGCCGCATCCCCCAGAGGTGATAAATGTAGATGTACGATGGGCCCAGCAATATACATTTTTACACATATACAAAGCCATTCTGAGGCATGTAGGTCAGAGGACCTTACTTGGTAAACCACTGGCCCATCTTCTTTCCCTCCACAAAAACATCCTTTTCCTCACTGATCAAATGTGGTTGTTTGGCAAGAGGTGCAGGAAACAAGACATGGAAGTCACCCAAATTGCCTTGGAATTCTCTGAAATTGTGGGTCCTGATTGCAGAAACTTTGTATTTGTGCTCTTCTCTGTCTCCAGATTCAGGCACTTCTTGACCCAAGACGTAGCTGTCTACATGGCGTAAGATGAAGAGAGGTGACAGGTCTGCCCACACAAAGTTGTTCTTCCTAACGACCTGCCTAGAATTGAATTTTGCCTGGTCGTCATGGCATTGCCCCCAAGAGGGCAGCAAGGTGCATCAGCCACACCCGGCAGCGGGCAGAGACCCTTCAGAGAGCACTAAAGGGTGCAATCCAGAAAAACAAATCAGGAAGTGCATAATTGTCCGTATTTTAATGAGACCAGGCAGTTAGCTTGTATTTCTTTTATTTGACCAAAGCAGTGAGTAGAAAGAAAGAAAGCTGGGAGTAGGGAGCCCCAGCCACAGCTCCCTGAGTACCTGTGAGACTTTGGCAAAATTACTTCTTTCCCTCTGAAGAAGCAAAAGGTGGATTAAAAAAAAAAAAAAAAAAAAAAAAACCTCCTGAAGGCCCTTTCTGCTCCCACACGTCATGATTCCATGAACTGGGGGGTGTTCATGCTTAGCTTTCACCAAGGAGATGAAAACCAAGCATGTAGTGCTCTGCAGGTAGCAGGGAAACAGCAATTTGGTCCATGGGACCCAAGTGATAGATTAGGTTGTGAGGACCCAGGGCATCAGAAGCCAGGGCAGAGGAGGGCCTGAGGAAGAGGGAGAAGAATGTGGAAACCAGGGCTTCTCAACTGAGGCATGATAGAAATTTTGGCCACAATAATTCTGTGGGCCTGTCCTGTGTATTGCAGGATATTTAGCAGCATTCCTGGCTTCTATTTACTAGATGCCAGTGACATCCCTCCTCTCCCAACCCCAGTTATGACAACTGAAAATGTCCCTAGACTTTGCCAAATGTCCCCCTGGTGGCAACATTGCCCCTGGTTGAGAATCATTAGGTTAAATGAAACACTGTGGTTTTATCCAGCTTTATCTTCTTAATAATTATCCCATGTACCCTAAAACTATCATTGTGTATTTCACTTGTTAATGTAAATCTGAACAGTAAATAGCACTCTTTCCCAAGCCTAAACTCCAACAAATTAAGATATTTGTAAATAAAGGGAAGGGCCAGGGGGTGAAGGGGTGAAACCCACCAAAGGCATAGAAACGGAGGATAAGAAAAGGCAGAGACAGGGATTATTGAGGGTTCGTCTGGGATGATAGAATGAGGAGAGCCTTGAGGGTGAAGGGAGAGATGCAAGGATAAGAGAGAAGGAAATTGGAACCTACAAAAGAATGAGGAAAGTTGTAGAGCTGGAGAGTGGCCATAAGGGTGTGTGTGTGTGTGTGTGTGTGTGTGTGTGTGGATGCGTGTTTGTGCGCATGTCTGCCTGTATTGTGTATATGTGTATGTGTGTGTATGCGCATCTCTATATGTACATGTATGTGTGTATCTGTGTATGTATGTGTATGTCTGTGTGTATATGTATGTTATATGTGTATATGTATGTATGTCTGTGTGTATACTCGTGTGTGTGTGCGTGTGTGTGTTAAGCAGGTTCTCAGGGTGGAGGCAGAGAAGAGTAAAGGGATGGAGAGTCATCATACTCTGAGGGAAAAGAGGCTGGATGGAAAGAAGGAGAACTAACAGCTGAACACAGAAGAGAAGAGAGCCAGAGATTGGAGCCAAAAGAAATGGAAGCGTGTGTGGGCTAACCCCTGAACACAGAGCATCAGCAAGACAGCAGGAACTATTTCTAGGGACATAGAATCAGCACAGCCACTGCCAGCCCCACCATCCTTTCATTTCACATCCATCGACTATACAGAGGGTCTACTACGTAAGTGTCAGGCATTGTGTTAGCTACTGGAGACATAGAGAGAAAATTCCCTGGCCCTGCCTTCCAGAAGCTTGTCTATTTGGTCAAGTTCATGAAGAGTAAAATAGTCTACGATTGCCTCTCTGGGAGGAAATGCTCTGAGACTCTCAGTTCATGCTGCTTAGAGGATGAAACAGCATAATCAGGAAAGAAAAGCAGCTCCCAGCACGCTCCCTACCATCTTTAGCTGGCTTGAAAACAGCAGTAGGGATAAAGGTCGTATATTAGGTTCCAGAAATCCTCCGGTCACCCCTCCCCTTGAAGAACGAAGCTCTGATTTACTGTACTGATTTTCAGGGAGACCCTCTTACTGTCAAGTCAGCTGAATTTCTGTGCATTTTAGATGCCCAAGGGTAGGGTTGCTGTTTTGAATTAGTTCCTCTTGCCAAGGGATATAAGAAAAGGCTCCTGGAGGAAGCCTGCAAAAACAGCTCATTACTGTGCAATCCATTCCCCCGCCACCTCGCAGAAGATTCAGGCAGAAAAGCTTTGTTGCCACCGTCTGATAACAGAGGTGGTGGCCTGAATACTAACCAGAAAACCGCAGAGAAGGAAATGTTTTCCGAGAAAATGTGTCTCTTCTGCAGGGAGGAAAACAACAAGACAAAAACATACAAAACAAAACACAGGTCTCCGTTCACAAATCTCAAGTGGGCAAAGCTGGAAGTGTCTTGGGAAGGGTTGGGAAGGTCAGGTCTGGGGTTTGGTTTTGGAGAAGCCATTTGCAAAGCCTCCCCTTTGCGTGCTCACAGAGAGTGCAGTCAGTTTGCTCAAATGAGCACAAACAAAGGAATACATTTGTTTGAAAAGGCAGGCTTCATTATACTCTAATTAATGTAAATCTCACCCACAGAGAGGAACCAAAATAAATAGCTATAGTAATTAATGTTTAGGGGTTTTTTGGGGAGGGTGGGGTTAGTTTACAAGTGCCTGAAAAGAATTCAGATTTGATGGACGTTCAGGAATGGGTTTCTGTATAATTTTTCAGGAGAACAAACTACCTAAAACAGTTGGGTTGCTGTCCCAAATTCACGTCAGTAGAATCCTTCCTCCCAGAAAGGAATACACCATTTTCCATCATAGGTTTCAGAAAACAAAGAGACCAATGCTAAGTCCCAGAGCTCCTAGAAATGTTAAAGAAAAAAGCCCAAGTCAGTGATGGGGAAGGAAATGAAATCATTAAGGCACTGTTATATTGAAATAACCAGTCTAGCAGAGGTGAAAGATCAAAGCTGAGTTTTTTGCTTATGAGGCACGGTGAAATCGTGTCGTGACCAACTGAGTTTAGTGAGTCTCCCCAAGGCTCCCCAAGCAGGACTGGATAGGGTCAACAAGGAATTTTTGTCAAATAAGGCAGGATTCTAAAAGGAGGATTAGGAGGAGATTATAAACTCTTTTCGGGGAGTGATCATTGGCTGATTGATGTCTCCAAAGCACAGGCAAAGTTCTCAAAGTGATCCCAGGTATGTTGCATTGAGGTTCTGTCAGGTTCAGGGTCGTGTAGCAGCAACCTCACTAATAAAATCCCAAGGAATGCTAGCGATTTCTAAGTTCCATTTTTCAAGTTTCCCTAATGACATAACACAGGATGTCAATAAGGCAAGTCCAGTGAATACACACATTTCTTTGACTGGCATAGCAATCAATGCTGAGCTTGCTTCCATCTGTGACACACCACACTGCCTGGTGTGGGAGCCAAACATGCCAAGACCTCAGATAAGGAGGAATCAGCAAGAGCAAAAGCCCAGGAGCTGAAATGAGCCTGGTGTGTGTGGTCAACATCAAGAAGGCCAGTGTGGCTGGAGCAAAGTGAGGGAGGAAGAGAGTGATAAGAAAGAGACTGAGCAGGGTTCAGATTTTCCCAGGATGTGGAAGGACATGGACCTGTACTCCAAATATGATGAAACTCCACTGAAGAATTTTTAGCAAGGAAGTGACATCATCTGATTTACAACCTTTAAAAGGTCACCCTGTCTGATGTGTTAAAAAGATTCTCTAAGCAAGTAAAAGTGGAAGCAGAGAAACCAGCTAGGAGGCTTACTGTAGTAGTCCAGGAGATGACGGCGGCTTCCATGGGGGGAAAGATGGATGGAGGTCAGACTTGTGATCTATTTGGAAGGTAGAGTTGACAAGACTTAATAAGGGATGTAGGGTGGGAAGGAAAGAAGGAAATTCACGTGGCTTCTGGATTCTCAGCCACAGCACCTTTTTAAATTTATAGGAAGGGTGAATACTGGAAAAGTAAAGGACTTAGAGAATAATTAGAAGTTCAAATGTGGACATGTTAAGTTGGAGATTGTGGTGAGACATCCAAGTTTAATGTGCACACACATACAGAGGTCGAACAATTAAGTTCACAAACTCATCCTACAAAAAGTGCTACAGACCTCATTGCTGAATATCACTACAGTCACCTTTGAAGTACTCCCCTTGGGAAGCTATGCACTGATGCCAGTGTCTAGTCCACCCTTCAAAGCAATTTTGGAACTCTTTTTCTGGAATGGCCATCAGAGCTGTCATCATATTACCCTTAATGTCCTGAATGCCATCAAAATGTCTTCCTTTCACTATTTCCTTTATCTTCCGGGAAAGAAAGAAGTCATTGGGGGTCAGAACAGGTGAGTAGGGAGGGTGTTCCAATAACAGTTATTTGTTTTCTGGCTAAAAACTCCCTCACAGACAGTGCCTTGTGAACTGGCGCACTGTCATGATGCAAGAGCCATGAATTGTTGGCAAAAGGTTCAGGTCATCTAACTTTTTCACGCAGCCTTTTCAGCACTTCCAAATAGTAAACTTGGTTAAGTGTTTGTCCAGTTGGTACAAATTCATAATGAATAATCCCTCTGGTATCAAAAAAGGTTAGCGACATTGTTGCAACAGTTCGCGAACTTAATTGTCACACCTCGTGTGTGTGTGTGTGTGTGTGTGTGTGTGTGTGTGTGTGTGTGTGTACACACACATAGTGCCAAAAAATGTATATAGATTTTAAGAAAGGAAGAAACTATTAAAATTATGCTGATGGTAACCACTTTGAGCACCTCTTGTAATTGCAGAAGTCAAACGTGACTTGTAGTCATCTTTTGTTATCAGTGTATATTATTACAATTTTAATACAGTTTTTTCATTTTTTAAAATGTGTATACATTTTTTGTCTCTCTCTCTCTCTCTCTCTCTCTCTCTCTCTCTCTCTCTAGAGAGAGAGAGAGAGAGAGAGAGAGAGAGAGAGAGAGAGAGATCAGAGGTGGTGGTGGCCTGAATCCATATATAGCATATGCAGCTGCATATATGAATTAGGAGCTCAAATGAAAGTTAGAGGTATAAACTGGAACCATTAGTGTATAGATGTTATATAAAGTAATGGGACTGGTTGAGGCCATTTCAAGAGTAAATATTGATAGAGAAGGTAAAGAGGGGGAGGGAAGGGAAGAGGAGAAGAGGGAAGGGAAAAGAGAGGAGAGGAAAAAGCACAGGACTGAGTCACGACAGTATGTAGAGATGTGGTGGTTGTTTCAATGGAAAATATTACAGTATGTTCATATGCTGATGGTAGAGAGGAGAGAATGTATGATGCACAAAACTGGAAATAAGTGAAGGAACAGAGTCCTCAGGTAGTTGAAAAGAGATGGAAGGGATGCACATGAGGACTGGTTGACCCTAGAGACATAACAGACTAGTTGTGACAGGAGGGAAGGGAAAATATAAGGTTATAGGTGCCTACAAGTAAGTTCGCCGAGTTAGCGGTAGAAGGATGAGGCAGACCTTTTCTGTGTACTCCAATTTTCTCAATGAATTAAGACACAAGGTCATTAAGAAGAGGGAGGTTTGCAAGAAGGCAGTACTGGGGTTTTTGAGGAAAGGGGAGAAGGTAGGAAATAACTGTCTCCGAGAATGGGAGGGCAAACTGATCAGGGAAACATTAAAGGATGGTCCAGTAAGTGGAAATTTACAGTCATCAATTTGAAATGAGGCCAGTAACAGGGGTGTGTGTTTTTCTCAAGTGACATTCAGCTCCTCAGAGGTAAAATGGGCAGAGATTTGAGTTTAACGTGGATCAGGGAGATCAAGTAACTTAGAGGTCAGAGGTCTGAGTAGATCTCCTTGGATGCCAAAGTTGCAGGAGAGTAATTATCAGAGTAGTGGAGAAGGGAGAGAGGGAGGGAGCCACTGCTAAAATCTTCATCAAAAGGGGGAGGTGACTAGGAGGTGTGCAGACACAACAAAAGGTCAGCAGTGGAATAAAAGGCTAGTAAAATGGTGGCATGTGCTTCAAAGGAGCTTTAGTTTTTGAGGGGGAGGGAGGAGACATTTTTGTTGTCATAGGGGTGGGGAGTGCTAGTGGCTTCTAGTGGGGAGAGGCCAGTGATGCTGCTAAACATCCCACAGTGCACAGCAGAGGGCTGAGGTTGAGAAAGCCTAAATTAGATCAAGGAGGTAAAGGGAATGCTCATAGGAGAAGGGGGTTCTCCCACTGGCAGAGTGGAAGGGCTTGCAGAGTGAAAAGGCTGTGGGAAGCTGAGTGAAGTAGGAGATAAACAAAGCCTTCTGTGGAAAAGGTTGGGCAGTCAGAGGGACCTGGGGAGATTGGCTACTTGGTGGTGACAGGAGGATGTAAGATATCATGGGCTTCGTCCTGAGAAGGAGACGGAAGAGAAGTTCTACAGAGGATGCCAAAAACATGTATACACATTTTAAGAAAGGAAAGAACTGTATTACAATTGTAATCCTCAATATATACTGATAACATAAGATGAATACAAGTCCTGTGTATACATTTTTTTGGCATCCCCGATATTTACAGCCTTCTTCTTTGGAAAGTTGTGGGTGGAGATGAGGAGGGCAGGATGGGAGGTGGTGAAAGTACACACCAGTGTGCTGACCAAGCACAGAATCAATTCCAAGAACTGCTTTTGTGTCCTGCTGTCAGTCCCAAGACAGCCAGGGGACAAACAGTCTTAACAGGAGCTTAACCTAAGTTTCCAGTTTAGCCCATGAAAAGACAAGAGTTTTATCATACAGTATCAAGACAGATGTCTATAAATGGGCAAAACCTCAAAGTCATAAAATCCCATATTAAAATGTCACACTTTAAAAATGATGGAAACTGAATAAGTGCAGCGTGATAAAAAAAAGTAAAGTGTTACTGTGCCAGATGAATGTAACTTAAATGTGTCATTTACATTTTGACAGTTTCAAATGCTCCCTTTTTATTCCCTCCTTTGTTCTAGAACACTGCAAATTCAGGCGAATTTGTGGATCCTGGTGTCAAAAAAAAATAAAAAGAAAAAACGGTCTCCCCCATTTTCATAGTTATCAAGTTGAAGAAAAAGCAACAGATTTCTTAGAAATGTTTTTCTCAAAACAGATGAATGATTCCACTTAGTTTCTTTAAATAAAAAATGCTAATGAGTGCCTACTCTGTGCCAAGAATAGTGACCAAAAGGAATACAGTACTTTAATTACAACATTTTTAGCTATTTCATTAAAACATTTTTCATTCTCTTGGGGCAAATCAAAAGACACAAAAGTCTAAGATGATTATTCAAGTTTAATTGTAATGTTTTCAACTTTACAAGGACTTTAAAATTTGCTGCTGTAGGATATTTCACATTTTAAAATGTGCCACTTTGAATTAAAAATATATCTGTGATTTAAACCATTGAATAAGACTTCAATATCAGGTATGTTAAAATTCAGTCAACAGTCAAAACACTGTTTACAACCCTGGATATTTTATTTCAAGTACCAACTTATTAAATCATGCATTATAAAGCCAGATTGGTTAGAGATATTTTCATGATGAGCAAATGAACAAATGGTATCAATATACGAGTAGCTGTTTCACTGACTGAGCTAAAACTCCCCACTGGTAATTTTTAAGCGGTCCTCCTAGCTTTCCTCTTTACCACCCTGTCAAGACATATTCTTGCTCTCAAGGGGAGCTAGTTGCAGCTTGTGGATAGTACCAGAGAAATTCAGCAATACTTCTCATCCTAACGTTGATAATGAGTGTAAGGCTAACAGTTGAAATCTCACTTTAAGACAATGCTTAAATGTTAGTAAGGTGTTTTGCTCTGTGGGGATGATAGTGGGTCTGTAAAAAAAAAAACTGCTTCTGAGTAACTCTATCATTGTAGTTGTTGGTCAATTTTGGTGTAGGCAAGCTCTTGCTAGGACTACCAAAATTACTATCTGTAAGTGAGGTTGTATACAGCTCCACTGCTTCCGCCCAACAAGTAAATCAAGATGGAAAGGGATTGAGGTGGACGAGTTAAAAGGAATAAAGTCATTTATTCCTTTAGAGAAGGAAAGAGAAAAGAGTGTGGGTGGGAATGAGAAAATTACTCTATCCATCTGAAACACCTAGGTAAAGATTTTTTTCTTCTTCTTTTTATTCTTCTGGCTTGTGGAAAAGTAAACAAGAAAGAAGGGGGGCTAGGAGGGAGGGAGAAAGAGGAAACGAGGAGAAAAAGTGGGAGGAGAGAGAAAGGGAGGAGAGAGAGAAATAAATGCAAGGAAAGGAAATGGAGAGGAGATGCTGTGTCATTCTGCCCCTCGCTGCCCCCCCCCCCCCCCCCCCCCCCGCACAGAACTCGTCCTCTGGCAGCTGATGGAAACAGAGGCTGAGAGAGAAGCTGCAGTCCTGTTGTGAATGAAGAAGCTGTGAAGACTTGAAATCAAAGCAAAGTCACAGAGCTGTAAAGCCAGGAGGAGCTCAGGCAGTTCAACACCACAGCAAGCAGATGAGAAAAAGGAGCCAAAGGTTTCCCCTTCTAAAGACGTGAAAGTTAAGAGAGAGGAAGGCCAGACATTATCATAGTTATCAAATGGTGAACAAAGGAAGTGTTTCAACTTAGGCTGACTAACTTTATAAGCTGCAGTTAAATAGCCTTTTAAAATACTGTATCTTTCATAATACAAGTCTCACAAACAGATGCACATTTGATAATTATAGTGTAGAAAATGCAGTTATTCAGCTTTTGGAGGGAATTTAGGCAGAAAATACTATCCAAGCTTCAGGAAAACTGTAGTCCCAGACAAAACCATGCATCAGCACCCAATTGGTATTCAATGACTATTTGTTGACAGGATCAATACATGAATTGTTAAAAGGTAAACGGAGGCACACTAAAAGGTTTAAGAGATTGAGAAAAAATCAATTTGAATTGGGCAGCACCCAATCGAGCAGATAGAAAGGAGCTCTGAGGAGCTGTCCAAAATGAAAGGCTTCTATAGGAAGAAGGCAACAGGAACAAGGAAGTTATGCTAGGCAAAAAAGTGGATTGGTTATTGCAAAATCACTTTCCTTTCGGGCATGGCAGGGGTCTATCGGGCAGATTACTTCACAAGTGCTGATAAGGCCATTCCTGATTGGCTGGTTTTTAGATCCCATTTCTGAGAGAGCCATAACTATAACTCAGTTAAGTTACGGTTTGGTGACAGGGCGCTTAGCATAAGAAAATCTCTTTTGGGCCCAGTGTCTTGTTTTTAACAGAATAAATGGACGCATGAATAAATGAATGAACAAATGCAAGCAAGCTGGTCACAGAATCCTTAAAATTTCAGGAAAAGTGTGTTGAGGTTAAAAAAGTAAATTCTGGACAAGAAAAAACCAAAGTTACAAACTAACAGAAAATGCCTCCTCCAGTGGTGGAGAGCAACCCTCAACTTTCAATGATGGAGTATATGTATATTCACATTGAACTAAACACATGGACTTGACAGCTTAATTTACAGTGTTTTCTCCCGACCACTTTGTTTCTTCAGAAATCTGCTAAACCAGAACTAAATGCCCAAATGTATGTACTGTGGCATTTCCGATGTTGAATGACAATGAACAACCTCTGTCGCATAGTATGAGAGGCATTTCCTCTCAGGAAAGCGTTCCAGGATGTAAAACTTGCATCCCATTTGTGGTGCTTGAGAAAGAGTGATTTGCCCTCCATTAAAGATGCTTTGCAGTTAATCCTCTCAAAAGTGTGTTTGTAAGCCAACCGAAGAGTTCTGTGCATTAAAAGATTTGGTCAATGACCATGTTTTAATGACCATCAGATCACCAGGCAGTGGAGTTCTTCTACCTGCAATTTTCCCTTGATAGGCCCTGCTTTAAATATGCAGGCACTAAGAGATGGGCTGGGAAGCCAAGCCAAGAGAAGAGAGTGTGAATTATAAGCACATCAGAGCCTTGGAAATTGGCAAGCCCGCTTCATAAGTAGAAATGTCCCTCAGCAGAGGCCATCTGTCTCATATTCCATGGTGAGTCTTTTACCTGTTCTTTTAAGTAAAATATAGCACAGCAGGAACTCATCATCCAAAGGACACTTCAAGAATAAATTAATAGCTCCACCTAAAAAGCACTCAAAATATTGGACATGAGTCTGGGGAAAAAGCAAGGCTGACCTTACCATACCCTTCCAACCAGACTTAGCACTTCCCTCACCACACGTGCCCCCCTCCACTACAAAATATCCACCTCGTTATTTTGTAATTTTGGATTGAAAATATCCAAAATTGGATATTTGGATGGATGTAAAATATCCATCCATTACGTTATTTTGTAATTTTTGTTTAGTTTTGGCCAAATAGTCAAAGATTTTGAGTCAAGTGACTTCCATTCCAGATTTGAACCCAATGCCTTCACTTTCTGGCAACGTAATCTTGGAAGAAATAACATGAACTGCTCTATGACTCAGTTTCTTCATCTGAAAAACGGGATAAAACTAGTATATCTTTGGGCTGTTGTGAGACAGGGGATAATGCATGCAAAACATTTAGCAGCATCAGATAATACACACTCACTGGATGTTCACCAATAATAATAACAGCTATATAATAATTACTATAATTACAGTTATCCTATGCAGTTGTGGGACATTAAAAGTAGTAGAGGTTTTAAGCATTCAAAATAATGGCTCCCCATTAAAATCCACTGTTATTATTGTTTTGTTTTGTTTTGTTTTTTTAGTACTGATCCTCCAGGTCCCACCCCCAGAGACTGATTGAATTGATCTGGGTGGGGTCTGGGCAGTGGGAGATTTTTAAAGTTCTCCAAGTAATTCCAATGTACAGCCAGAGTTGAAAACCACCGACATACCACAAGCCCCCTCGTTTTACAGATAGATGATGATACTGAGTCCCAAAAAGCTGAATTGACCTCCTCCAGGTCACATGGTTAGAAAAACAAAAAAGGACAAACCAGAGCTGGACAGTAGTTAAAGCGGTAAAATAGATTTTATTCAGGACTGTTGTCATAAGGGAAAGAGACCTTGGTACAGAATGGGCTCAATTCCAAATACAGCATGGGCAACTGGAAATTTATAGCCAATGAGCAGGGAGATGTTTTGCATGCATAAAATATTACTAAGAGGAAAGAAACAACAGGGGTAAAAAGGATTCTCTCTGAACTGACCTAGAGGATTCTTTGCCGAAGACAGTCCAGGACGATCAGACATCACCTGGGAAATAGTGGAGGATGAAGAACCTGATTCGACATTGAGGGCAAACAGATATGGAGGACGGGGGACTCTTGCTAAACTGACTTAGAAACGTTCCTGCTAAAACTGGATTTTACAAGGAAGTGCCCAGATGAGCCTAGGAGAAGACTCAAGAAACTAACTAAAGTTTGGTCAAGCAAAGTATCTTTGTCAGTATGTCTAAGCCTCAACCCCAATATTTGTATTTCCGTCCCCTGCTTATAACCCTAAAGTGTCTCTTCAGTAAAGGTCTACCTGACAAGACATTACTTACCTTGTAAAGAATGTATTTTTTACCTACAATGAGGCTTTAGAAAAAAAGAAAGATGCCCAGTCCTTGGGTGGTCATAGTCCCCAAGGGGCAGCACAGTCTTTGGTCTAGGGAACCTAAGAGTTCAGGGGTCTAGGACCCAAAGATGATTTCTGGGTCCTGGCCAGTGAAGCATAAGTGGTTTGGATGTTGTCACCAGAGGCATGTGTGATTGAGGGCTGTTCTGGTGCAGGCTTCCCTGTCTGGTGGTCAACACAATGCCAGTTAGGAAATGGATAAAAAAGTCATATCCATTATCAAAGTCATGTTCAATATCCAGACCACGGCCTTGCCTGCTTCTGTTTCTCTTCATTTTTGATTATGGATGTCTAAATATGAAACCTAAAACCTTAAACAATGTAAATATGGTTATGCAGCAGCCCAGGCCCATTCCTGCGTCCAGGTCTTTGATTATGTTATTATACTCCACCTTCCAGTAGTGCCCCTCACCCCCGTCCTCCCCCTCCTTCCTCTCCATGCAAACTTCTACCCGTTCATCAAGGTCTGACTTTGTCTTAACTAGCTCTACCTTGAACAAATTCTCTGGCTGGTGAACTATCACACCAAGTCAATATCACACAGCTCAATATTTAATCCAATTTAGAAACTCAATTATGAGCTCCCAAGGGCAAGGAATTATGGGAACATTTTTCTGTATCTAGTACAACACTAGACTATAGCTGAGCACATATCAGATTTTTGTTAACAACTCTGGTTTGGTGTAGTTTGGGTCTATTATTTCTTAAAGAGGAGGTAATGGGTGGGTTAGTGAAGGAAAAAATATTATGGATAAACTAGGAATTTAAAATGTAATGGGCAGAGAACATTATAAGAATAGACTGAGGAGGAGCTAATATAACAAGAAGGAAACAAGCAGGTAAAGAATCAAAACCTCTACTCCAGAGAGCAAAAGTGGCATCATGGAGGTTAGTATAGAATGGAAGATGGCTCCTTAAAACCTTCATTCTCGATTCACATAGAAAATTTACAAGGAGAGTAAAGGAAGTACTTTCTTCCCTTTGAAATCTAGAGGGAAAGTTAATATACCTTCTGTAACAGTTTGGATTATTATTCAGCAAATATTGCTTCTCTTCCCACCCCACCCACTATGCATACACTATACTTCCTTGTCCCCTTGAAGTTGGACTTCACCATGTGACTTGCTTTGAACAATAGCATGTTAGAAGATGGGATACAAGCAAGGCCTTCCATGTGATTGTGTAATTGGGCTTGGCTCTTTCATTCTAAAATTCATCCATGAAAAGACCATGCCGTAATAGCCACTGTTCCTTCAGCCTGGGCCCCACAAAGAGATACATGGAGCACTCCTGAACCCAACCCACAACTTGGAGCCAAGTCCACCCAACCTGCAGCTTGAAGAACAGCCACCCAGCGTTAATCAGCCAAACCACAATCAACTTATAGACCTGTGAACAGGAGAATAGATACTTGTTGTTTTAAACCACTGAGTTTAGGGGTTGCTTGTTATGCAGTATTATTGGGGCAGCAGCTGGTTAATACACGTTGCACAATCTGAAGAGAAATGTTGGGCTGAATGTGTTGAAAAGTAATAACCCAGGTAAATTCATTATCTGAGTCTCAGCATGGTTTTATAGCTTACATGACTCATGGCCCTCTAAGTTAGAGCTAGCTACTGGTAGAAACAAAAGTTCTTTAAGGGAGTAAATATCCCCCTGCTCACGCAAATATTTTCTTCAATAGTAGCTCTGAAACTTCTATATAAAAGGAGCTTTGGAGAGGTAATAACCTGGGGCTGGGGGCAACTGCAGAGAGTTAAATTTCCATTTGCATAACAGTTAATTGAGAATTGTCAACTCTCCTCCATGTCAAAGATTGGAAGCGGCTAATGACAATTCAGAGGGAAGTCTGAAAAAACCTTTATGCTACCTTTTGGTGTCATGCGTTTTCTCCTCCAAATAGAGAGAGGGAAGGTAAGCATCCAAAGGTTTAAACAAGACTCATTTGAGCCTAGAACCAGGTGCTAAACTAACAACATTCTCTTTTGGGGTTGAAAGAAGCTAAAATTCATAGAAACAACAAGAGGCAAAGAAAAGGAGAATGCAAAGATAAAAAGCTAAAGTGTTCTGAACCTTAACATCTCTGCTCAATAATATACCACGGTACCTTTCAATTTTATATACATATAAACATATATGTATTTACTTTTCCAAAATGTATACATTCATGTGATTGAAAATTTATGTATATATGTACTTAAATATATAAAGTGAAAATTCTCCCCTCACCCTGTCCCATATTAGTCTAGTTCCCCACCCCCTAAAAACCTACAAGTAATTATTTTTTACTAATTTCTCAAATATATTTCCAGAATTTCTTTAGGCAAATAGAAATATGGAATTATAATTTTCGCATCTGTAACACAAAAGATAGCGTATTATACCCACTGTTCTATGCTATTGTGGTTTTTTTTTTTAACTTCATAATATATCTTGGAGATCTTTCCATTTCAGGTCATAGAGAAATTTCTCATTTTTTTAATAGCCACATAATATTCCATTCTTTGATTGTTATTGTGGCCTTTTAAACTTCCAATAAGACTGTGTTATTGCTTGAATGATTTCAAGTTTTATACTTCTTACAGATAAATGGTTTATCACTACATTTATTATGAATGGGATAATAATGATTTAAACTGAAAATGGGGTCATTACAGGATGAGTTTTATGGTGTCTGAAACAATCTCTGAAATGTTACAAACCTTAATAAAAAAAATTCAAGAATCCCAAAGACTTCTTGGCAGAAAATGTGAATTTAGGAGTAAGAAACTCCTCTGGGGGAATTATCATTACAAAACAGAAGAAGAGTGGGCCCTTATTAAAGAAACGCCCACAAGAAGTGAGCTAAGAAATGTTTTCCTTAGGTATTCATGTTTTAAATCTTTTCCTGGGGAGCAAACTAAATTGGGCGAAACAAATTCCTGCATTTTGTTTTCTATAGAATTCTGTGGATTTGACTACTGTTTCCACAGGTCTTTTGGGGCCATGTTTTCTCCTGTTTCTCTCTTCTCCCAGGGTACCATCTGGGTTTGGATTTAATGTCTATTCAAAACTCTCATTTTTATAAAATCAAATTCCTTGCTTTTCAAATACAAGCTGTTGAAACCACTGTCTGAACCACCATCAGTCATATGACAGAGTTTGGCATGAATTCCACAATGTCTCCTGCCTGGTATGAGTTAAGGAATGGAGCTTTATGGGAAAAAGGGAAATTTACCAATCAGGGTCAGGAAAAGGGAGGCCACAAATCCCTCTTCCTCCATTATCCCATAGAGAGACATGCTGAGACGTGGACAATCTGCTGGTCCTGCAGCATGGGTGGTCCTCTAAAGCAGTGATCCTCACCTGGGGATGAACTGCCCCTTGGGGTCACTTAGCAGTGTCTGAAGACAGTTTTGATTGTTACAGCTGGGGTTGGAGGTGCTATTAGCATTTAGTGGGTAGAAGCCAGAGATGTTGCCCAACATCCTACAATGGACAGGTCATTCCCCCACAAAGAAAGAAGTATTGGGTCTGTAATGTCAATAGTGCTGAGGTTGAGAAACCTGATGCTAGAAGGAATTTCCCGATACAATGGTCTCTCTCCAAATAGGCTCAGAATTCAAAAGATCTGCTCTGCCAACTTTGTTATCCCCAAAAGCAGAGCCGATACAAAGCTCTCATGACATGGCTTGCATACAGGTAGTTTACTTTGCAAAGTGATCCCAAGGAACAGAAATAGGGAAGAGTGAAATAGGGAGGATGGAAAGCCAACTAAGGGCACATTATTAAGCTGTCACCACTGTGAGCAATAGGAGCTCAATCCTTCTGGAGATCCCTTGAGAGGCCATGGAGAATACACCTCAGAACTGTCTGCCCTAGGGACTAATATTTATCTACTGACTGCCATTCCCCAGCAGTCAAGCATTTTCCCATGGGGGTTAATTCCATTCAGATTTGTACATACCCTCAGAACACAGAGGCTGCAGGGCCGCCTGGGCTCAGTTCATCACCTAAGTAGTTAAGGTAAGGTGCATACATCCATCTGCATAGAGCTGGTTGCCACCCCAGGAATATATGTGGACCAAGAGGATATGAGGCTAGGCACAACATATATCAAAAAAAATCAGTTTAGTTATTTATTTTGCAGTGGGGGGAGGGGGCTGTGTTAAACCCTTCCTACTGCTTACCATTTAGCTTTACAGATAGAAACAAGCATTCAAACTTCTAGCGATTTTTCTAACCAAGAGTGAGGCACTAGCCTGGAGGGAGCCTGATTTTCTTTCCTGGTAATATTCCATTTCTATCTGTACTGGATTTTTTCCAAACAGATCCTAGGTGATATGCTTACTATGCCCCCAGCTGCCCAGACTGCATCCTGGGGTGAGGCCTTTTTCTCCATCCTCTGACCTTCGGGCTCAGGACTTTCAGATTCTTGAAGGAGGGTGTGTGGGCTGCTTCTGCCACCTGATACCACCCTTCAGCACCGAGGATTCTTCTCCCACAGAGTCCACCACGCCAGGATTTTCAAATGTCCAGCTGCTCCGTCTGCTAGTAATGTCAGATGGACAATAAAGCCACTGGACCACTGGCCACTCCTGGACTGAGTGGCCTGGCCTGCCCTCCCAGGGGCAGTAGAGATTCAAGATCATCATGGTCATTCAGTGGTCTTCCCTCATCCCAAATGAACCTGTTCCCCAGTCTTCCAGATACCTTGTCTGCACCCCCAGGAGGAATATCTCCTATTACCAGGGTGGCCCACTGGACCCTTTCCTGCTGAACAATATAAATTATTTTCACGTGATGTGCCAGGTGGGTCCACTTGTGGTTCTCACCTCTGGTGTTAAAAGACTTAGATTCCACAACGGCACACCATATAAAAAGGAAACTTATAAGGCCAGGGTCATTAAGAGAAGAGAGGGTACAAATGTTCCCCTCTCCCATTCACTACATGGAGAGGCATCGCAGGGCCAGGGCATGGCTTTGCATTCCAAGAAATGACTCTGGCCCTTTCACTCTCAATCTTAGAACAAATATGAGAAAAACTGACCTTGTCAGAGAAGACACACACTCCTGGGAACCAAGCTGTCTGGATTTGGGTCCCAGCTGTTTGCAGAGTTGCCTGGGAATACCAACTGGGTCACTGTTGTACAATCCAGCTCCTCACATCCCCAAACCAGTGCAAAATACTAATGTCTGAGCAATGTCTCACTGAACTATTTCAGCTAGCAGTTCTAATTTTATTGCTAGGAACACCCTCACATTTGTGTGCACCATTCACTTCTTCTTACAACATTTTTCTTGCTCTGCACATACACACCAGCTAAAATCCTCAGCTCCCTACACTGATTACAGAAAGGAATGTGACTCTTAACTAGACAGATTTCCTAGGCAACTAGCCATATAACCATCCCATTCCTCCAAAAATAACAAAAAAATCGCAATAAGTAAGAGAGATTCACTGTCATCACATTAGTATTCCAAAGAAGTAGATGTAGTTGATTGCTAAAATACAATCTAGAAGATTCGGAAGGGGCTAATACTGACTTTCACTACTGGGCTGTGAAACAATGGGGATGCACTGACAAGCAAAACATTGTCTCTGTTGGGATTCTCTCTCTAGCCACTACTGCATCCATTAATTTTCTGCCCGGATGACAGCGTGCCTCCTAATGTTTGTCTTGCCTCTTTTATTTTTCCCAATCAGCCGCAGTAATCCCCTTGCAAAAGAAAGTAAAAACAAGTGCCTGGTAAGGAAAACACAAACAAAGCTTCATTGGTCTAGATAGACACGTGCCATCCTCAGCGCTGACAGCAGCCTTGGAAAAGGAGCAGCCAAAATGCTTCCTTCCATTCTTAAAGAAAGAGAGAAAGAAGGGAAAGATAAAATTATAATGCATATAGGGGAGCTTTCCTCAAATAAAGGAGGTAATAAAAAAGATTGCCATTGTGTTTGAACACAATTGATTTCCAGTGTGTTTATAGCACAAACGGCATAAACATGAGGAACTGCAAGTAAACAAAACTGCAAATGTCATTTGGTCCTGAGTGCTGCAGCACCCCAACAGTGTGTGAGGAGAATCAGTAATCAGGTCTTCCTTCAGCCTGTGGTTAACAAATCAGATAGCAGCACAGGGCTCTCTAGGTATAATGGCATTCTAAAAATAACCACCTCGCCTCCTTATGTAACCCGGAGGCAATCTCATTCAGTTTCTAAATTTAGAGCCCCCAGCAAAGGCCAGTCTGTTGGGGAGGTGGTTTGTGATGCCAGTTAAAAGAATGACTCATAGAGCTCAGCTAATCAAAATTAAATTTTTCTCTCTCTCTGGAATAAAATATGAAGGCATACAGGTATGGGAAGCGTTTTTAAGAGCCCCAAATAAGATAAAGTAAGTTCATTATTGCTAAAGGGAGGGAGAGGACGACTCATATTCTCTTGCAATAGAAACAAAAATCATATTATGTTAATCTGGTAATCATACAAGGAGGAATTCTGAAAACATCGACTTGAAGCCACTGCTTGCAGACTGTTTATAGGTGTGGGTCAGTAACTGGGTCCATGGTGACAATTTCTGAAGTGAAACAAGATTTACCGTCTTTGGAGTTTTCCATTAAACAGACACATGTTTTCCTTGTTTCACCTCTCTGTTGTTCATCTCCTGTATCAGTTTTAACAGCAAGTTTACAAAGAGAACTACACACACACACACACACACACACACACTACAAAAGCATTTCTCCCTCATAACATACTAGAATGGTTAACTAATAAAATAATTAGCTTTGTTTCTAGTTTCTCTTCACAAATTATCATTCACTCTGATAAAGCTTCCATTTATCCAGCATGCACACCACCAGAAAATTCTAACAGCCAGAACTGTTCTGCAGCAATGTTCCACAATAACAACTGCTCACAACGGTGGTTGGAATGTTACAATAACCTGAAGTATCTTTGGAATTATGACAGAAAGACAGCTTTCTGGTTTGAAGGAAATATATTAGGATTCTTTGAAAATTGTTTATCTGTAGATGGATGAGAGGAATTTGCTATGGACTTCAGAACTAAAACCCTGGGTTTGAGTCCAGACCTGCTGACAGTTCACTTCAAGATAATTTATTTAAACTTTCTGAGCCTCAAAAATCCTCACCTGTAAAATGGGGCTAGTAATAATTTCTTAGCAAAGTTCTATAAGTATCAAATAATATCTGCAAGAGTACTTTGGAAATTATAAACTATAAAATTGTTCGGTTTTGTTTTTTATGCTCTAAAGGCTTGGAAGGATATAAAATTTATCAGCATAACCCTTTCAATAACCATTCTAGTGAAATATAAATTTATTGAACTTAATTGATGCATTTGTACAGTAACAAAATTGGAGACCTAGCCACAATTAAACATTTATCAAATTCATAACTTGCACTTTTATTTACACATCTATTCCCAGAGATAATTATTTATTCAAATATGAGCATTTCCCCTAAGTGCAGCCTGTAGGGAAATGAGACGCTGTTAAAGAAGGAAACATGATAGTAACAGCTAACACTTAGTGCCCTATATTATACCAAATGCCTGCGCTGCACTGTTCTAAGTACTTCACAAATATCAATACATTTAATGTTCCTAACTACCTTCTGAGTAGGTACTATTATTGTCCTCTTTTTATAGATGGGAAAACTGAGGTGCTGAGAGGTTAAAATAACTTTCCTGAGGTTTCTCAGCATCCGAGTGACAGCTAAGAGACCCAAACTCTGAGTCCAGCCCTTGAATCTGGGTGTTTAACCACCACCAACACTGCCTGAACCTGGAATTGTCTTTTCCCCATGGTGAAGACGTAGCCTGCTGACCCTGAGTTTGACTCCAGATCCAGGAAGGTCCCAGATACTTGTCAGTATTTCCAGTTAATGGTATACATACACTGCCTTTGGAAATTCTTCCTGAATACTCACATAAGCCAATTCTAAAATACCCAGTCATAGCACAGAATGAAGCTCTCCCAGGCCAGCAAGACCAAACCTTGTCTCAGGATCAAAGGTATGAAAGGATGATCTGCTGAGGTTTCCTTTCTCCACCTGCCTCTCTTCTGTGAAGTTTCCCATCCTTGACTGGATGAATCAGAAATCTGCTCTGTGGTGAGTACGGGGCTTCCCACCATTCCAGAGCTGATGAGGAACTCATCATAATGAAGCCAGCCTGCACTTTGCAAGTGTGCTTCTGTCTCCACACATTTAACATTCACAAGGAAGAGCCAGTGTGATGAAAGTACTAAAAACACTAGTTAACAGAACTAATCTGGGGACCCAGTTATGACTCACCTCCATGACTGACTAACTAGGGGTTAGAACTTGATTGGATCATTAATCTCAGAGTTCCTGTGTCATCATCTATAAACTATTCTCATTGAGGAAGAACTCCAAAGCTTTTTATGTCAAATTCCAGTGTTCTAAAGACATAGACTTGATATAAGCAAACAAAGAAACTTAAAAGTAGAAAGATACACATAACAACAAGTAGGGTCGATTGTAATGGATTTTCTGGTTGGGTTTGGGGGTCATAATTGCCTCCCAAGACTTTTGGGGAGTTCCTTGCCCAAAAGAAACCCCCAAAAGTATTTGGGGCCTGGAGACAAATAGGCCCCCAAATCCCAACCAGAAAGTCAATTACAATCATCTCCTACTTGCAAGTGGGTCTGCCAACTCAACAAAAAATGTCTGCAAAGTGTTAGCCCGCCCTAGCATACAATACTCAGTTAGCTACACCCTCTAAAATTCACATCAAAAACATAAAAACTACACAATTAGTGAGCCAGATGTGGAGGGATTGGTGAGCATTAATGCTTGAGAGAGAGGGAAATGCAATGTAGAGCCAACTACTAAAGCACCAAAAAGAAAAGGTGCGATGATCCCTAAATTCAGAGTAAATAATTTCTGAGGGAAGCAGAAACACACACACATGCACACAAAGAATATGGTCACAATTCTTTTGTCTGTAATTACCTATCCAGTTAATTCAACTACACAGAAAATAGAAGTTACAAGGGAAAAAAATTCTAAGCAACCAAAATAGATGGTGCGAAGTTCGTGTGCAAATCTTATACATTTTAGTCTATAAGAAAAGAGCCTCAGGTCTTTATTCAGAATTTATGTGTTCTAACATTATGTGCTGTTCCAACAAACTGAGTTACCTGGTTGCCATACTGAAAAAAAGAAAGAAAGAAGAAAAGAAAAGAAAAGAAAAGAAAAGAAAAGAAAAGAAAAGAAAAGAAAAGAAAAGAATAGCTGTAAGTTTGAAGGGGAGATTTATAGAAACAGACACACTGACTGGGTAATAGGGAGAAAGAAGACATAGCAACTTAAAAAGGGAAACCCAAGATAGTATTCAAAAAGTATAGTAATGGCACGCCATGAAAGGACTCAAAGCTCCTTGATTACATCAGCAGGGCCAGAAGACTCAGCACAATCATTGCGATTCATGGTGATCCTAAATCATCCACAACATTAGACCACGTTCAGACTTCTTGAGTGAAGGAGTCAGAGGAAAAAAAGGGGGGTGGGGGTGGAGGTGAGGGTAAGGGGGATCGAATATATGGTGATGGAAGAAGTGACTCTGGGTGATGAACACACAATGGGATTTATAGATGATGTAATACAGAATTGTACACCTGAAATCTATGTAATTTTACTAACAATTGTCATCCCAATAAATTTAATTTAAAAAAAAAATTTCCATCAAGTAATTAAAAATAAATAAAATGTTGACATGCATACATTTTTTCTCTAAATGGAAAACTTCTTTAACTGGACCGTATCATTTCCTTATAATGTCAGCACATTTACTGGTAATTATCCTGAAGAATCTTTGCAATGAACCGTACTAAGAACTTGAAGCAATGGCATGCAAATTAGATAGAGAAAATCCAGAAATAGGGTTTAGGGTTTCCTCTCCAGGCAAGGTTAATGGAGAGGCTGAATGCGATGAAGGTCATGAATGCTGAGACAGGAGAAGGAAGAGCATTTGTGGTTGGAAAGACGTTATCATTTTAGATACAAAAAGCCTAGAGTGATGATAACATTATCAAAGCTTTGAAGTCCTAATCAAAATCCTTATCATATGTGAAAAAGATGCTATCTCTGAAACTTTAGTCCCTGGATCCATCTCCTTATGATTTTTTGAGATTACAGCACCAACACCTAGGTTTTCAAGGGATACTTAAAAGTCTCTGGAAGACAGTAATCTTCCCCCAAATCCAGTTCCACACTGCTTCAGTGTGAAGGAATCCCACGTGGGGTGCTTGCTGTCACACCAGCACCTTTAAAGGTAGATAAGTGAATGAAACAGCCAGAAGAGAGTTGGGCAGTAGAACGTGGCTGGACGATTCCTCTTACATCACATATTGAACTGGCCGTGAAGCACTAAGCAATATGGTGCTTGTTTTGTGCCACCAGGGCCAGAAAGCTCAACAAATCCTAATATATATACACATTTAGCTGAGTCCACAGTATAAATGCTCTTTATTTCCTCCTAGAGGCACAGCATATTGATTCGAATGCTATCCCTGGGCAGAGAGACAGAATTAAGATTTCATCTATTTGCCTTTGTACAGAAAATCCTTTCCAACCAATGGGGCATGGACGAATGACCTACACAAGCAGGGACTGGTATGTTTATCTTTCTTTCTCAGGTATTTGTATTTTCCCTATATATGTGTGTATATATACCATAGCTTCCCCCATGACTACTGAAGTGAAAGAACTTGGAATAAGATGATGGAAAATCCCCTCACAGAAATCCCTACTGTCAAACAGCATCTCTTACTGAGTCATTTACTCCTCTAACTGCCTAGAAAATGGCCTCTTCCAGTG
Organism: Rhinolophus sinicus; assembly: GCF_057876585.1. Lineage (NCBI taxonomy): Eukaryota > Metazoa > Chordata > Mammalia > Chiroptera > Rhinolophidae > Rhinolophus > Rhinolophus sinicus. The sequence continues at coordinate 15,081,576 of NC_142518.1, read as the reverse complement.
AACTAAATGGCATCTCAAGTTGCTTGAGAAATCTAATACACCTCCTTCTACCAGGCAATCTGTTCTCTCTTCATATGTACCATTAGGTCTATTATCCTTAATTCCACACCCACACAGGCTGTTACCTAGGCAACAACATCTCTAGATCACAGATTGGTCAAGCCAACATTTCCATGCATCTTTGTGAATCAAATGGGTGGCTAATATGATCAAATGTACCAAAATTGACTTTTAGACAGTTATAAAAGGAAATTTATACAAACAGCTTGAATTAGTGGTCAAAAGGAAGGTTAACGTGTGCAGGGAGGTGTTTAGGTGGTTGTCAAGGCATAAAGAGTAAGTCTCTACAGGCCAGTAGAGTCAATACTTACTAATACTTAGTCGCCCCAGTTCAAGTAGCAACTGAGAAGGTGTTGGTGGTTGTTTGGAGGATTTTGTTGTTGTTCCTTAAAGGAAAATGTATGATGTATCAGTTTGGGATCCCCCAGGAGCAGATCCTGAGTCCAGAATTTGGGTATGAGCAGTTTATTTGGGAGGGGATCCAAAGGCTGGCAGAAAGAGAAAGAAGTCAACAATGCATTAATGAGCTAGCTATTGCTATGGGCAATTGGGGCACAATCCCACTGGAGACCCTCTAGACTGAGTATGGAACACAACTCACAATTGTCTGACTGATGGCAGGGAAGCTAAGATATTTATCCACCTATTCCCATGCTTTTTTTATTAAGGTTCGCTCCCATGCATGAACTCCCAAGTACTTTCAGCATTTTCTTTTTAACTTCTCTGTGCCTCAGTTTCCTCATCTGTAAAATGTGGATAATACTATTACTTACCCCAGGATTGTTGTGGGAGTTAAATGAGATGATCTTTATAATGTGTTTAATGAGTATATATCCCAAAAAAGGAAATCACTGTCTCGAAGCGATATCTGCACCCCATGTTCATTGCAGCATAATTCACAGTAGTCGAGACATGGAAACAACCCAAGTGTCCATCAACAGATGAATGGATAAAGAAGATGTGGTATATACAGCAGTCCCCCCTTATCAGTGGGGGATATGCTCCAAGACACCCACTAGATGCCTGAAACAGTGGATAGTACCAAACCCTATACTTACTATGTTTTCTCCTATACATACACATCTGTGAAGTTCAATTTATAAATTGATTGTTACAGTAAGAGATAAACAATAATAAAATAGAAAAATTATAATAATATACTTAACAAAAGTTATATGAATAACTTCAGTGCCATTATTAAGTAAAATAAGGGTGGCTTGAACACAAGCACTGAGCAAGCAGGACAGTTGATCTGAGAACTGAGACTAAAGGCTACTAAGTTCAGCCTACTGGGGAGAAGCACCTACAGTGTGGAGAGCCTGGACAAGGGCTAAGTCATGTCCAGGGCAGGAAGGGGCGGGGCAGTGCAAGATTTCATCAAGCTACTCAGAACGGCGTGCATCCTCAGAATGGCGTGCAATTTAATACTCACGAATTGTGTATTTATGGAATTTTCCATTTAATATTTTCAGACCTCAGTTGACTGTGGGCAACTGAAACCACAGAAAGCAAAACCACAAATAAGGGGGGAACTACTGCGTATACAAACCCAAAGAAGGAAATCTGCCTTTTAGGACAACATGGATGAACCTTGAGGGCATTATGCTAAGTGAAATAAGCTAGACAGAGAAAGACAAATACTGTATAATCTCATGCGTGGAATGTAGAAAAGCCAAACTCATAGAAAGAGAGAGGTAGAATGGCTGTTGCCAGGGTCCAGGAGGTATGGGAAATGGGGAGATGTAGGTCACAGGGTACAAACTTCCAGATATGACTAAGTTCTGGGATCTAATGTACAGCATGGTGACTGTAGTTAATAATATACGTGTATGTGAAAGTTGCTGAGAGATTTTAAATGTTCTCACCATAAAAAATATAATAATTACACGAGGTAATGGAGCTATTAACTAACCTTTTGTGGTAATCATTTCAAAATATTTACATGTATCAAGTCATTACATTGTATACCTTACACTTACAATGTTATATGCTGATTATATCTCAGTAAAGACTTAGTTCTTTGTAAAATAAACAAATCTATTTTTGAAAGATAAAACAAATAAAATTAAAAATAATACTGCAGGGCATAAAGTACAAGATATTCATATTTTAATAATTATAATCACACATGAGCTACTAGAGGGCAGGAATTTCATCTTTTTCATTTTTGTATCTGTTCTGTATTTCACTAGTGTCTCACCAAATATTTGTTGGACAAATGAATAAACAAATAAGTAAATAGAAGGAATGCTAACATCCTTTAACATCTATTTTCTATGATCTTGTTTTTTTTGTGTGTGTGTTTTTCTAATTTGAATGGGCTTCCAAGTATAAAGGAATAACTGGCAGCAGATCATGTTTTTGTCAAGAAACATGAGAAAAGAACAGACAATTTAAAAGAGAGAAACAAGAGCAAAAGGAACAGAGGGAGGGAGGGAAGGAGGGAGGAAGGGAGGGAGGAAGGAAGGTCTGTTTGAAAGAATCAGAGTGCTGCTAATACAAACAGAATGATAAAAAGAGGAAGCTAGAGGAGTGAGTTGGTATTCCACCTCTGCTTTTTTCTGAGGGTAACTAGCAATTCTAACCATGGGGCAATACAGGCTTTTTCCCAGAGAGAGGATGCTAAGGGGCAGAGAATCAGAACTTTAAGGGTTTAAGATCCCAATGAGAAGGGAGGAACAGAGAACTGAGTCTTGCACTTGACCCTTTTTCCCTTCAAAACTTTTGCTGAATTCTGAAGCTGAATAAGACAGGAGGCAGGAAGCCACTAAAGAGCAGAGGATTGTACTTAGCAGTTTTTCCAGGCTGAGGAGACAAAGAGTTTGGGATCAAAAATGGTAGAGGAGCCTCACAGAACACCTGAGGTTCTCAGCTGGAACTCTTGGCGGACTATACCCAAGGCGCATGAAGCAAACCATTGGCAGATAGACACTTAAGAAAATGCAACACAACCTTGAGTTTCTGTCCCCGATTAAATTAAGGTAATCAGATCCCCACACACACACCTGCCTAGAAGAGAAAAAGATGAAACCTCTCTGGAGAAAAATGACATCATTCAGCCCCTCTAAAATTTTTCATACACAATATGTGACATATAATCAAACACTACCAGAAGCAAAAAACCCAATCCTATAGGAAACTGGATACTATTCATACATACTCACAGATGACCCAGATTTTAGAGTTAGCATATTCACGAAAAATAGCAGAAAAGACAGACACATAATAGATGAAAAGATGGAAAATATCATCAGAGAAATAGCATCTGTTAAGGACATAAACAGAAACTCTAGAACTGAAAAATACAATATTTGAAATTAAGAATGAAACAGATGTATTTAACAAGAGATATGGCACAGCAAAAAACAGGATTCAAGGCGCAGCCAGTTAGCTCAGTTGGTTAGAGCACGGTGCTCTTAACAAGGTTGCTGGTTCGATCCTCACATGGGCCATTGTGAGCTGCGCCCTCCACAACTAGATTGAAACAACTACTTGACTTGGAGCTGATGGGTTCTAGAAAAACACACTTAAAATAAATACATTTAAAAGTAAAAAAAAAAAACTATACTTTTAAAAAAACAGGATTCATAAATTGGAGCACAGGTCAATAAAAAATGTACAGACTGAAGCACAGAGAGAAGAAAATAATGGAAAATACTTGAAGGCATATAAGACACATATGAGAATCAAGTAAAATACTTAACACAGTCACAGAGAAAAGGAAAGATAGAATGGGGCAGAAACAATATTCGAAAAGATAAAGTCTGAAAATTTTCCCAGTAGATGAAAAGCACCAACCCACACATTCAAGAAGCTTAGTAAACTCCAGGCAAGATGAACACAAAGAAAACCAAAGTTAGGCATATAACAGTAAAACTTATAAAAATCAAAGACTAAAAGAAAACCTTAAAAACAGAGGTAAAAAGATACATGAAGGTAAAACATTAAGATCTATAGCTGGCTTCTCTAAAGAAGTTATAGAACCCAGAAGGCAATCAAAATGACACCTTTAAAGTGCTGAAAGAAAGTAACTGCCAACCTACAATTCTATATAAGGTAAAATATTCTTCAAAAATGTAAGTGAAATAAAGATGTCTTCCAGCAAAAACAGAGAATTCATCACCAGCAGGTCTGCAATACAAGAACTACCACAAAGAGTGGTAGGAGGAAGGAGGAAAATCATCTCTGAGAGAAACATGAAAATATAGGAAGGAATGAAGAACAAAACATAAATATGAAAGTAAATCTAAATGAGTACTGAATACTATATAAAATGATAAAAACATTTTCTTGAGGAGTTAAAATATATTAGGTTGGTGCAAAAGTAATTGCAGTTTAAAAGGTTAAAAACAATCGCAAAAACCACAATTACTTTTGCACCGACCTAATACATATGATTAAATTGCATGACAACAATAGCATAAAAAGGAGAAGAGGAGGAGATAAAGTTCAACTCTTCTAACAGCGAGGCTTGTCTGGGAAATGGAAAAAGTAAAAACTTTTATTAAACTAATAAATTAAGGAAGCATTCTATAGTCTCTTGGGTACCACTAAATGAAAAGGAAAATGATGTTTAATTAAAAAGCTAATTGAGAACAGAAACTGAATAATAAAAAATATTGATTGCCCAAAGGAAGGTAAGAAAGGAGAGAAAAAAGATCACAAAACAGGTAGAAAACATATAGTAATATGGAAGAATGTAAACTCAAATATATCAGTAATTGCATTAAACATATTTTGTCCTAGTGGATTAAAAAATCAAATCCCAAGTATATGATGCCTGTAAGAGAAATATCTTTTTGTTGATATAGGAACATTTGTGACAACATGGATGGATCTTGAGAGTATAATGCTAAGCAAAATAAGTCAGACAGAAAAAGCAGAGAACCATATGATTTCACTGATATGTGGTATATAAACCAAAAACAACAAAAGAACAAGACAAACAAATGAGAAACAAAACTCATAGACACAGACAGTAGTTTAGTGGTTACCAGAGGGTAACGGGGCGGGGGGTGGGGGGTGGGAGATGAGGGTAAGGGGGATCAAATATATGGTGATGGAAGGAAAACTGACTCTGGGTGGTGAACACACAATGGGATTTATAGATGATGTAATACAGAATTGTACACCTGAAATCTATGTAATTTTACTAACAATTGTCACCCCAATAAATTTAATTAAAAAAAAAAATCTTAAAACGTGAAAAAAAAAAAAAAAGAAAGGTATTTTGTAACAATAAAGGGATTAATGTACTAGAAAGATATTAAAAGTCCATAACAATATGAACCCAATAACATATCTTTAAAATATGTAAAGCAAAAATTGGTAGAACTAAGAGGAGAAATAGATAAATCTATAATCATATTAAGAGAATGAAGTTGGCCATTTATGTAGTATAAAAATTAGACCTTAAAGAGTAGTATTTGGGTGGTCGGATGGCTCAGTTGGTTAGAGCACGAGCTCTCAACAACAAGGTTGTTGGTTCAATTCCCACATGGGATGGTGGGCTGCACCCCCTGCAACTGAAGATTGAAAACGGCAACTGGACTTAGAACTGAGCTGCACCTTCCACAACTAGATTGAAGGACAATGACTTGGAGCTGATGGGCCCTGGAGAAACATACTGTTCCCCAATACTCCCCAATAAAATTTTAAAAAATTTAAAAACCACATAGGAGGATAATAATACAAACATCACCCTTATCACCCTTTTAAAAAAGTAATATTTTACTTCAAAGCATTCTTCCAATCTATTGTTTTTGCTTTACTCCACATATGTAATATCAGGGCTGCCACAAAAATGTATACAAGTGGACACTTTGGTCAACGTTGCTCAAGCAGTAGTTTGACATAGTCAGAAGTGTCTGGATGCTGATTGTAACCACTTTGAGCACCTCTTGTAATTGCAGAAGTCAAATGTGACTTGTATTCATCTTTTGTTATTGATATATATTGAGTATTACAATTTTAATATAGTTTGCCTTTCTTAAAATGTGTATACATTTTTGTGACACCCTCTGTACTTATATTCTGTCATTTTTTAATAGCTGTACGTCCAATGCTACTTTTTTAAACTGAAAAATTAAATGATAAAAAATTGTATGACAGAAATACAGTATTATGATAAACACTAAGAAATATAATGCAATCAACTCTAATCGAGTGATAGAGGGGGGTGAGAAAAAAGTGTATAATTTATCATGTCTCAAAAACAAAAGATGAATAGATACTTTCTGAAAAAAATAGATGAAAAGCATTTTATGAACTTATAATTATAAAGCTAGCCACCAGAACAAATATATAAACATTTCAAATGATCAGAATAGACTCACAAAAGAAATAAAACTGACAAAACAATAAAGGATATTTCTAAAGATAGAAAACAAGTAACTAAACCCAAAATAAGATGAGTTGACTTCTGCTTCTGTTGATGACAGATTAGGTAATTTGGACACACTCTCCCACTAAGAACCACTAGAAAAGCATGACAAAATTTTTTTTTAATCTGCCCTGCCTAAAGGGCTCACAATGTGAACAAGATAGAGAAGCATTACCTGGATAAGATCCAGGGGAGAATGAATGCCCTGAGTAATGAACCTTGTGTTTAGAGTCTCTACTCCTGGCAGTGTTTGATGGTCCTAGAGGGGACAGCTGAGAGACTAAGAAGCTAAGCAATAATTCAGTCAACCTGCTGTAGCTAAAGGAACAGACATTGGCATCTAGGAGCCACCAAGAAAGTGTAGGTGGGGAAGGGGAGTACAGGTCAACCTTCCTCACTTTGGGTTGTATCTCTAATGGTCTGTACCCTAAAGTTAGAGTGAACTGAAAGTACAAGGCCTAGTGCAGGAACTGCAGGTCACCTTCTAATCTTCTCTATCCCTGAAATTGGATAAAGGTGATCAAGATGGCTAGTGTCTCTAGGCATCTGGCAGAAGCAAATAGAAATCCTCCCTGGAGGAAAATAGCATAATCTTGGGCCTCAAATTATTTTTACAAACAATTTTTCAAATACAATGTTCAACACACAAACAAAAGAAGACAGGCTGGAGACATGACAACATGAATTAAGACCAACAGGAAAATAAATATAAAAATGGAATAACTAGGGAAGATGTTGGAGTTACCAGACAAACTCCTTAAAATAATATGCTCACTGAATTCAAAGAGATAAAAAGCAATTTTGAGAATTGCAGCAGAGAAATGGAAATTACACAAGAGAATCAAGGTCCTTCTCTAAGCACCAAAAATCTACGTGTCAAGTCCAAAAACAAGTAGACATGCTTTATAGCATTGGCATGTGAAATTATTGATTCATTTAACAGGCATATACTGAGATAATTTTCTGTATAAGCCACCATTAGATACTGAGGGACATAGGAAGAGAATTAAACCATCGGTACCCTATCAAGGACTTTATAGCTTATAGCCACATGTATCATACATTATTCTATTACAAAAAGCACTGAGTGGAAATGCCTTAAGGTTCTCTCCATGTTGTTTTTTAAAAGGTGAAGAAAAAGGAATACGCTTTGATGTTTAAATGGTCTGGTCCTAAATCTATTCTGTGGGGAAATTGCTCGAGATGGATGGATGGGAGGCCACCATTACTGTTTGGTGTGTACAGGATTGGTCACCTTAATCTGGAGTAGAAGAGAAGAGCCACAGTCATTCATACCCCACAGCACAATGGCTTCTGTCTAAATATGATGATCACACAGAACTTCTGGTCAGCACCATTCTTCAGCCCACATAGGAAACAGAAGAAACTCAATCCCATCTATAAATGAAACTGTATTGATTTGGGGGCTGCTGAAAGCAATATATTTCTTTTCAATTTCTTTAAAACAGGAAACTGCTGGGACCTCTTGGAGAAAATAACTTCCTTTCAGTGCTGACAGGACACTTGAATTAAAGTATAAATTACTAACTTCTATGATAAATATCCCTCAAAGCAAATATCATACATTATTTGCTTAAAAAGTTTCTATTTGGAGCCTGGTAGGGAACAAAGTTATTTTTAAGAAGCATGAACTTCTTTTCTAAGGCAGATGCATGAAGGAAGGGGATGAAAGCTGGTCTGTTAAAAGAAAACACATCCTACAAACCCCCTTTATTAAAGGGCCATAGGAATGTGGAAAATCAATATTCTCTTATACCACTCTCCTATTCTGCTTCTGTATAACAGGGTGGACCACCAGTCTAATTCAAAGTAGTATTTCCTATGTGGTTAGGTAGTCGTTGTGTGGGTATTACAGATGTATTCTACTTCCAGAGTGAATCCATAACCACGGCTCATAAACTGCAAGTACCGTGTTTCCCTGAAAATAAGACCAGGCTTTATATTAATTTTTGCTCCAAAAGACTCATTAGGGCTTATGTTCAGGGGATGTCATCCTGAAAAATCATACTAGGGTTTATTTTCCGGTTAGGTTTTATTTTCGGGGAAACACAGTATAACAATTTGGGCGATCATGTGTGGTTCTAACAACACATGCCGAGTAAAGCCAAAAAGTCATCCGAGATCAGAACAAAACAACATACTATCCTAAAAGAAAAGTCATCTCAGACAAAGAATTGGGGGTTTTGTGCTTAGATTGGCCAGGTAATTTTCTCATTTCTCTTCCTTTAATTAAAGAATCACCATCCTTGCTATCTCCAATACACTTAAACTGAAGGAAATTTTGTTCTGGCTGATTCAATGGCTACAGGTGCTGTTTACCAGGTCTTTCCACTTTGATGTTAAGATGGTGACTAGAAATGTCAGGTGGGTCTTACCTAGTACACACTGTTTTCCTGAACAAAAGCTGAAAGGAGCTTTCAATTCAGGATTTGTAAAGATATTTAAAAATTTAAGGATTGAATTCACAGTAAAGGATAAACTCAGCAAGGTTAATAATTAATTTAAGCATATTCTATTAGGTTGGTGCAAAAGTAATTGCGGTTTAAAAGGTTAAAAATAATTGCAAAAACTGCAATTACTTTTGCACCAACCTAATATAAACAGGCAACTACAGATGTTGTGCATGCACAGTCACAGAGAGGTTCAGAGAGATTCCAATTTAACTACCATTCCTTTTTCACTAGGAAATGGATAAAACCAGTGATGATGGATAATTAAAGATAGCAAGTCTTTTTCGGTTGTAATTCACTTTCTCTCTCATCATGTCACTGGCGCGTTGTTCACACATATATTTCTGTACTGCCCAATGCAGGTCCAAGCTGGTTCATGCTGGACTCACCCTGCCCTCATATCAGAGGTGATATATATTGCACTTGAGAAGTATTCTCAGTTTCCAAATGGTACCTTATCAAAGTTCAGTATGTAAAATTCACAGCCTTCTTCAAATGCGTTTTTACAGCTCCATTTCCATCACTATTTGCTAGTGCACAGATCTATACAAATGAAAGCCATGAAGGTTATAACTATTCTGCAGTGTAAATGGGTTTTATAATACCTTCTGCCAAATCTCTGCAAGGCAAAGCCTCCTACAATGTGTCTGCAGGGGTTTTTCAGACCTCTCTAATTTCAGGCGAGAATAGAAAAAGTTAAGGTTTGAAAGTTGCCTGCAAGGGTCTCCCCATTAATCAGACCGCTCTCAGCTCTCAGGAGGCAGCAGCTGAAGTTAAGAGCTGTTAAGATATAGCTATTTGAAAGTTTTGTGTGTCTTACACTTACTTTACTTAAGGAACTGAAGAGGTGAACATCCTCTTTGGAAACTGGGGACCCAATGCTTCTAATATGAACGAAATTCTGGAAGCCAGGATTAGACACAAAAATGGAACAGGGATCGCTCTCAACTGGGAAGCATGGAACTGGAGCTGACCAAACCTCTTCATGGGTGAAGGTAGACTGAAGAACACTGAGAATTCAACAGAGCCGCAACACCCAAGACACATGGAGAGGGGAAAGCCAGTACGGTAACGATGCATCTAATGACCACAGTTAGGGTTAGGGTTAGGGTTAGGGTTAGGGTTAGGGTTAGGGTTAGGGTTAGGGTTAGGGTTCAGAAGATGGGGTTCAGAAGACAGATGAGAGGCAGATGTGAGCAATCACCTTGGGCTCTTAAACATAAGGGACTTTTTTTATTAGTTGCAGGTGTACAAAACAATGTAATAGTTAGACATTTACACCCCTCACAAAGTGATAACCCCCTCCCCCAACCTACTACCCCTCTGACATCGTATATAGCTGTTACAGTTCCACTGACTCTATTCCCTATGTGTCCTCCATATCCTGTGACCATATATATTTAGTTATAGTTGACATGCAATATTATTCAGCTTCAGCTCCAGGTTTACAGTGCAGTAGTCAGGCATCTACACAGTCTATGGAATGGTCTCCCTAATAAGACAAGTGCCCATCTGACACCCTACAAAATCTTTACATTATTGATTACATTCCCCAAACTGTCTTTCACATCACATGGAAACAACGGAAATGCCCATCAGTAGACAATTGGATTAAGAAACTGTGGTACATTTATACAATGGAGTATTATGCAGCCATAAAGAAGAATGAAATCTTACCATTTGCAATATGGATGGACCTGGAGAACTTATGCTAAGTGAAATAAGTCAGACGGAGAAAGACAAATACCATACGCTCTCACTTATATGTGGAATCTAAAGAACTGAATAAAAAAGCAAACTAAACAGAAATAGTCTCAGAGATATAGAGAAAAACCTGAGAGTTGCTAGATTGGAGGGGGGTGGGGATAAGGGTGAAGGGGAGGGGATTAGAAAGCACAAATTAGTAGCCATAAGGGCCTTTTTAAAGCGCACCTCTGGCCTTTACTATAGATGAAAAGGGACACCAATAATGAAAGACCTGGCAAGCTTAATCTAAAACTAGGCTCTTGAAAAATTTTTTAAAAATATTCACCCACCCCATCTCCAAAGATATATTATTTGGTAACACATTATTATTTTTTTTTAATATTTAAGCTGATTTATTTTTAACATGTGGACACAATTGTTTTCATAGATCTCATGGTCTCTAGTTGCCATCTGAGACATATTTTCTTGGGTAACCTTGAGTGAAGTTTAGATTTTACATTCAGAACTATAAATCTTGGTGGGGGGGTTCCTCTTTTTCAATAAAATGTTCTAAATCACCACAAAATTTTCAAACTACTTTCTTCACAATAAATGACAATGAAAACAGGGACATCTAGATCTCTCCAAAGAGCCCATGCATTAAGGCAAAAGGCAACATCGATTTTATTTAAATCTCCAGAAGCCAAGAATAAATGCTGTGGTAAGCAGAATACTGCCTCCATCCCCAAAATGCCCACGTCCTAATCCCAAAGTCTTTAATCTCAATAACATAACTGAGTATGGTGTGTTACATAGCAACATGGACTTAAGGTTGTGAGTCAGGGGACCTTAAAGTAAGGAGACTACCTTGGGTTATCCAGGTGGACCCAATGTAATGACATAGGTGTTTAAATGGGGAAGGGGGAGGCAGGAAAGTCAGAACCAGAGAGATGCCATCACGAGAAAGATTCAACCAGTCATTGCTGGCTTTGAAGATTGTTGCGAGCGCCTGTAAGGGCAGTCACCCCATTTCAGTCTCTTCCAGAAAGTCAAGGGGACATTAGGGCCCTACGTCGCTGCGTGGTACTCGCGAGGCGAGTGGGGAAGAAAGTCTCGGCACACAGGATCAGACAGAGTAACGCAGCTTTATTTGGGAGCCAATGTCCCTCCAGAGGCCAATGCTCTGGTAAGCACAGAAGGTTATACAGAATAGAATAGAATTTAATAACAAACCAAGTCCCAGAGTCAATTGGGATGGAAAAGGTCCCTGGTCTGGGAGAAGTGACTGGGCCCACAACAGGTCTGAGGCGAGGTGGTCTTGCAAGGAAGAACTTCGGAGAGTCCCAGCGGCTTGCCCCTCGCAGAAGGTCTTAGCCACAGCGCCCAGTTGGACCACTCACGGCATTGCTCTGGAGTTCTGCTTTTATCCTCTTTTCCTTGGACTTGTTTACTTCTTAGGTGATAACCAGAAGTGGTTTTGGTAAACGTGTTTATCATTCAAATTTGCTATGCTCAGTTTCACACAAAAACATGTCTTTTACTTCACTCTTATCAGTCTCACACATGTGCGGCCAAATCCTGCCCCTCTTAGCAAACAACTTGTTTTGCAATCCTCAATCCACATAGATAATATATTGTATATGCTCTATACGAAGATGGAAAAAGAGGTCACAAGCCAAGGAACGCAGGTAGCCCTCATGATCTAGAAAAACTAAGGAAACGGATTCTCCCCTAGGGCCTCCAGAAGGAGCTCAGCCATGGCAAGACCTTGATTTTAGCCAAGTGAGACCCGTTTTAGACTTCTGACCTCCAAAACTGTAAGGTAATAAATTTATTGTTGTTTTAAACCACTGGATTTGTTGTAATTAGTTACAGTAGCAAATTAATACAAGTGTTGAAATGCTTTGGGGCATTTTGGACTTCCTTGATGTTGCCAGTCTCTTTAAGAAAAGCTGGCATGGAGGACAGTACTTATGCAGTATTCGTGCATCTTCTTCCAATAATTCCCATGTTTATTAGCATTGGACACTCTGGCCAGCCAGTCTTCCCTTGTCATAAGACAGTAAATGATGTGCCCCCAACACAAATTGCTGGGCTCCACCCCCAGAGTTCCTGATCTGGGGAAGGCCTGAGAATCTGCATTTCTAACATATTCTCAAGTCAAACTGAAACTGCTAGTCAAGGGACCACACTTTGAGACCCACTAGTCTAGTGGTACAGAAAGGCATTTAAAGAAATAATTAAAACACAGTGTAATAACTGGTATGATGTAATTATACAAATGATATAGTAATCACAGTGCAGAGGCATCAAAATCATACATGTGGTTGGAGAAAAGTTTTAGAAAGAAGTGATGTATCTGCTGAGGTTTGAAGAATGTATTTTGAAAAACAGAAAAGAGAAGGAAAAGTGGGAGAGAAAACCAGGAAAGGAATATTTGGCAGAGGGAAACCTGTATGGGAAGACACAAAGGGGGAAACTGCTTTTTTAAAGAACATTGGAAAGGTGGGAAATGAGGCCAGAGAGGGAGACAGGCCAGAGATGAGGGCCTTTCTGTGCTAAGCAAAGGAATTCGAAGTGATACCAAATGCGAGGGCTGTACATCGGTGTCTATAAACAGACTGACACGTCAGAGGGCTTACTTGGTGGTTGTGTTGGATGAGTGAGGCTGCTGTGAGACCAGAAGCAGGGAAAGTAACGTCTCTTCCAGCAGCCCCCAGAGATGCAATGAGCGCCTATACTATGGTAAAGTAGAAGCTACAGACCTTGGTTACCAAGGAAATACAGAGGGTGCCACAAAAACGTATACACATTTTAAGAAAGGAAAACTGCATTAAAATTGTAATACTCAATATATACTGATAACAAAAGATGAATACAAGTCATGTGCATACATTTTTTTGGCACTCCTGGAATGGGGAGTGAGGGAGGAGTATGGAGGACTAAAGAATGACCAGCAGGGTTCTGGCCTGTACATTTGGTTGCCTCAAGGAACCATTCACCAAAAGAGGAAACACTAGAGGAGTCTGCTGGGTGGGAGGTGATGATGCAGTGATGGATTCACTGGGGTTCAGGGGCCTGGATTATAGCCAAGGCAAGTCAACCAGATGATACTTGTAAACAGCTATGAGCTGCTAGTATATCAAAGCAGAAAATGAAATTTAATGTTCCAATCAAAGAAAAATGTTTACCTACAGACTTTAAAATAACGAAGGTAGTTTTATTTTCATCAGATACTTTTTGTAGAACAGTGCACCCTCCCCACTCCTCTCTGGCTTAATGTGTGGCTAGCCGCTTTCAAAGTCAACAGCATCAGGAAAGAAAAAAGAAAACAGAAAGGGATTTAGTAATTACTCATTTGTGATAGAATCCACCTAATAGTAATCATACTGACTGAGTGAGGTGCTTTCTCCAAGCATCTGTTCTGGAGTTGGCTACTACTTTGCTCCTTCTCCCCTGTAAATATACACAGGCTTGTGGACATGTTCTATCTGTGCCCTAAAGAAAGAACCAGGTATGGTGATTATAATGAAACCTAGGCAAAGTGTGGGGTAAATTACAGTTAATGTTTTCAATTTTCAGCAACCATATAGATACTACATTAAGAATATAAGTAATTTATGTATATTTAACTCTAATGAAAACATATCAAATGCCATTATATATTCAAATGCTAGTAAGTCATGTGGTTTTAAAAGATAAAAATTAAAAGTCGACCCTCTAACAAATTTAATTTAAATAATTATTAATAAAAGATAGAGATTGTAGAAAAGGTGGAAAGTTGGAAACTTTTTTTACAGAGTGCCATATAAATGCATATAAAAGTAATACCAAAAATCACCTACAGAAATACAGATAATTTTAATTTTTACTTATCCTTTCCTATATTGTATAAATATTCAATAATGGGCATGTATTGCTTTTTTAAACTAAAACACAATTATTTTAAAGCTATTTTCCCTAATAAAAAATAATAGTATTTTAGTTACATTTTTAAGTATATATTCTAAACTGAAAACCTAAGATTATGCAGACATCTGTCCCTAAAACAGATATTTGCCCAACTGCCTCCTCACAGTCTTAAATGCAGCCAAGAGGCATCCAAAGTGATGTCAGACTTGGAGACAGACATCTGGGCTGATGCAGAGCTGGGGGGCTAATAGCTTGCTTATATGTGATTAGAATAGAACAGACAGAGGAAGGTTGGACTAAACAGGTAAAGGCAAGTTTTAGGACATCGATTTAGAAAGCCATTTCAGATTGTTGGGAGCCAAGAAAGGAGGGGTTAAAAGGATGGTTTTCCTCCAAGGCAGCCCATGCTAACTTGAGCCTCCTTGGATGCAAAGATAAAGAATAAGCGACTATGGCTCTATATGCTCCCTGAATACAGATCTGTCAGTCATAAAGCATAGAGCTAAATATTCAAGGTAAGAGCAGGCCACTGTAGCTCAGCTATTGCACAAATGGCTCCCACAAATTTAGGACCTCCCAAGACAGCAATTCAGAAGAGAAAATCTGGAATAAGGTTTTATGCTGATAAGCACAAGACTTTGCATATAGTCTTCAGTAATTTGATCACCAAGACTCTAGGAAACACCAGCAGCATATGCAGTGTCTACTTAAGCTAAATTCTCCACAATTTGTTGAAGGTCTGTGCAGGTTATTGAAGGTTAATCATCCTTATAACTTGGATATTAATGAGGAAACTGGGAAATGAATATGTGCAGATGACAAAACCTGAAGAAAATATTTAGTGTACTAAACCCTTTCAAAGGTGAACTTTCCCGCGTCTTAACATCAGATGTTTGTAATTCATGTTTTTAAAAATACCTTATATTAGAATAAATTTTAATTGTAAAACTGGACAGTGTGTAATTCTTTGACTATCGGGGTGAAATGAGGGCAAAAATGGCTTGTATGAGTTAGCTACCACTGTATAAGAAAGCATCCCAAAACTCCATGACTTAAAGCAACAAGCATTTATATTATTGCTCACAAAATGACAGGGAACCTGAGTGGTTCTTCGGGTCTCAGATGAGCTCCTGCATGGGTCTGCTGTCAGGTGTGAGTTGGGTTAGTAGCTCTGCTAATTTTGGCTAGGCACTGTCACATATTTTGAGGTTGGCTGACTTTAGGCTGGTCTAGGATGGCTTTAAATAGGAAAGATGAATTCTCCTCAATGCATTTTCTCATCCTCCAGCAAGGTAGGCCACGTTTATTCTCATGGTGGCTAAGCTCTGGGAGTGGAAAGACACAAAGCTTCTAGGCTCAGAACTGACACAACGACACTTCTACCACATTCTATTGGCCAAAGCACATCACAAGGCCAGCCTATATTCAAGGGGACATGAAAATAGACTCCACCTTTTGATAAGAGGAACTCTGAAGACACACTGAAAGTGCGTATATATAGGAAGGGTTAAGAACTGAGGAAAGTTTTGCAATCAGTCTCCCACATACATAAACCAAACAGAAAATCCAAGTGAAACAGTAGGAAAAAGTTAAAACACAGCAAACAATGGTCAATGAAGCAGTCCTTCTATTTCCTATTGTGTGATGACACATGACTAAAAAAATACTAAGTTTCATTCAGCAAAGGAAAAGGGGTTCTGTATCCCCACCTCATCCCAGTCCCATCTACATCACATTTTTACCTAGGTCTGACCTTGAAAGATGCTTAAAATATAAGTGAGTGCCTCCTATTGGAAATGAAATCTATCTATTGCCTATTTTGTCTAAGAAAAAAATGTATTACTTTATTCAGCATAATGTTATTGGCACTGTTATGAGATGTGCTAAATTCTGACACTTTTCAGAATGATTCAGATAAAACTTTGCCAAGAAAATTCTAATACCTGAGGCATTTTTTTTCTGAATTATCCATTTAATTACCCCCTTCTTCCCCATCCATTGTTTTTGTAGACACAATCCAAGCAGATTGCATCTTCCCATCTGTGGTTCCTGAGCCATTTGAAAATAAAGAATAGATGGATACAGAGTTAACAATAAAAATATTTAACAAACAGTATGGCATGGGCACTGACCAATCAGAATCTAGGCTGGCACTGGATTCTGCTATGCTGTGAGTCCCACTACCACCTCCCACTTGGAAGAAGGGATGAACGATGCCTCCTACTTTACCTCTCAGGAAAAGGCCACTTTAATGAAACCATTGAGGAGGCTCAGCATATGCTCTCTGGAGCGTTAGTGACACTCTAGACTATTGTCTGGATACTAAGCTGCAGGATATAGGCTGACTAGTTTCTCTAACAGCTGAGGAAGAAAGGGAGCTGGTAACACTGGGATTGGCCAGCTCAGTCAGAGTTTATTAGGAAAAAGGAAGTGTTTCTCATGGGCCAGATATTGCCCCTCACTAGAGGCAGCCAGTGTGGAGTTCATCTTAGGTCCTGTCCCAGAGGACCACCTGGAGGGATGAGCACAACTCAGTAGAGAAAAGCTGTAGGTATTACCAGATTCTCAGGGCTGAAGAATAAATAAGGAACTAACTGGAAAAGAGATGAACTACAGGGAGAGATCTGGAGTGTAAAGGAATTCTTGTCAACTATGAAAGCGCCCATGAAAAAAATCAATTCTTAAAACTTGTAGTCAGGCCCAGAAAGCACTAATCCAGTTTCATTTGGTATCAATCGAGTAAGACCTTTTCTACTTTCCTCACCTCTCCTGTCCCAATCCCTTGCACTCCAACTCTGGAGGATCAAGACCTCCACTTATTGAAATAGGGGAGAAGAAATAAAAGCAAATGTGGGTAATGCAAGAAGCTGACCACAACATTCTCCCCCAACTGCTAGTTTTCCACTAGCCATAGCTAGGAAAGTGGGGAAAAGCCTCATCCTTAAATAAATTCCAAAGTTTGACCATCACATCAGACTGGACATTTTAATTACTAACTACAGGGCTTTCTATCATCTAACTGTATAGAGAAAAATCATGAGATGGTCCAATTTTTCACCCGGGGCAAAATAAAATGTAAAAAAAAGAAGCAAACAGCAAGAAATGAGTATCACTCATTGTCTTTCGTTGACGGACCAGTACAAAGACCCACCTTCCTTGAAAATGACATTCTTGTGGAGGAAACTAAGAAAGCAATAATTTACGTGACAGGTAGTACTAGTATCATGAAGAAAAATAAAATAGGATTAGGAGATACAGAGGGATGGTGGGGGTGATGCTATTTTCCACAGAGTAACAAGAAAGGCATTTGAACAGAGACATGAAGTGGGAGAGCCAGCCGTTTCATGATCTGTGGGAAGACGGTCCAGGCAGAAAACACAGCAAGTAACAAGTGCAGAGGCAGGAATGAGCTTGGTGGTCTGAGGGTCAAATAAAAAGCTGTATGGCTAGAATACACAGAGTGAGGAAGGAATGGTAGGTGATGAGTTTGGAAAATTCACCAGTAAACTAATCGTAGATAGGCATGAAAAAGGAACTGGACATGAAGTGCAATGCAAAAGCATTTGAAGGCCGATTTCCATTTTCAAATGATTACCTTGATTGCTGTATACCGAAAGGATGGTAGACCACCAAGAATGGAGACTGAGTGACCAGTGACTAAATTTGTCAGACAGCTACTTCCAAATCACCTAGGATACTTACTGAAAGGGCAGATTACTAAGCCCCACCCATCCCCCCAAACCTACTGAATCAGAAGCTTGTGGGAATAAGGAGGCAAAGAACGCTGGTTTTAGCTGAGTCTCTCATGCTGTCAAAATCAGGTATCACCACCCTATATTACACCGTGACCATCTTATGAGCACCCACAAAAGAACTTAGCTCAGTATCAGACTTACACTGTCCATGAGATGTGCATGTTTTTTTTATCTTGCTTCTTTGCTTTAACCACATTTCATCCATCATTAGCAATGGTGCAGGACTTTCTGGTTCAAATTGTTTTGGTTCCACCTTTAACTTGGCCTTGATTTTACTATTTATTCTACCTTGACTATCCCTTTATCTGATGTCTATTTTTGTTTCTTATACTCTTTTCTAGTATTTATACATCCACTTTATAATTTTTAAGGATTAAAATGCCACTTCAGCAGTTTTCAGAGTAATATAATGCACTGTACATATATTTAATTTAGACTTATGTCCTTTATAGCTTCAAAGCCTTTCCTGATATAAGGCAGGGTTTGCATCATTTTTTTTTCCTTAAAGGAAAAATAACAGTAATTTTGTTAACTCTCTACTTACCACAGCCATTCAAACAATAACTGGATGAGTTTACTCCTAACACCATTTAAATATTTTGTCTATTACAACATATTCACCTGATTTGCTTTGCTGCATAACATATATTTAGTTGAGAAGACTTAAAGTGAATTTGACTATTTTCTTAGTCCAGGAAATAAAGAATGATAATGTATCTTAACAGCAATATTTTAATAGCTCCTAAACTTGAGCAAAAAACAGAATCAAGTTTGTACCGGTCCAAGTACCTACAATAATATGATAGAAGCATTTACCATCATTTCACACTTTGCGCTTCTATTAACAAGGCTTTCTCACCAGAAATATTGCATTAACACTGGACTCTCAAATTGCTAGGTATGAAAAATCACTTACTTTTTAAAAAAGTGTATTAGTTATTTCAGGCTGGTCAAGGTTAAAATGGCCATTTATATTATTTCTGACTTCAGCTCTAAGCTCAGAGATGTGTTGGCATTTGATCAGCCAAAACAAGAATTTGTTTTGCCTGTACCCAATAGGATAAAATAATAAATTAGTAGTTCATCCTTTGCCAAAAAGAAATATGCTCTAAATCCATATACTATAAACTATCTAATAAATTTATCCACATACTACACATTTCATGTTTATATTATATACTATTTAGGGGAGGAAAAACTTCACCAAGGTTTACTCAAATTATATATAATCTCCTAAGAATGTCAATTCATACATATGAATTCTGTATAAAGTGTAAGTGGTCATCTTAGCAGGAATACAAGATCCTATAATGCAAAAGCTGATTCTAAAGGCTCCTTCTAAAGCAGTGAAATTTATATCATTTAGTCATTACTTTCCTCCAATACAAAGTTATCTATTAGTCTTCACTGTTAACTTCATGCTAAAATGTTCCAAGTTTAGAATCCTTTACCAATGAAAGAAATATGAAAGAATAAACAGTTCCTTTCATTTCAGGTGAGAGGAAAAACACTTATCACACAATAATGAAACCCAAACAAATGCAAGTTAGTGACTACAAAAATGTCAATCATTAATACATTATTCAAATTTCTCCATGGCACTTAAATTGTATTTAAAACCCAATAAGCAAGAAACCATAAGAAAAGAACCAAACTCTACCATGAAATGGGGAATTATAATAGTCTATTCAGCCCTAAATATTTAGTTTAAGACAAAGAGCATAGTAGCACACACTTCATCTAAATGACACCATTTAAACACTGCTATAATAGAATGTCACTTAAGACTAATACTAAGTATGGCACATTATGTGATTCCAACCATTCTGAAAAAAGGAAAGTACTAATAAGAACTGTAACAGCATCCCCACCAACTTGGAGCCTACAGAGTCACTTTGGCCATATCCTTCCAAATGATTTAGTAATGCTTTTTAACATTACAAACATAAAGCTATCACAGTACTAGAATTCCAATGTACTTTGGTGCTTGTGGGGCTGCCTAAAAATGAAAAAGCATCCAAGTGAAACGCACTATATACTTATTATACCCCAAAATTTCAGTGCCTAAAATGTGAAATAATTCTCTAGCACTGAGCTGTCTATTTTACACTATATTCTAGATTTTCACTTCTAGGCTTTTTATTGTACTTTGGGAAATTAGTGGTAAAACATGGTTTTAAAGAAACAGTATGTGACTGTACTTAAATTCACATAAAAATAGCATTTTGACAACCATATTGAACCTTAATCCTTTTACACAAGTTAACAAAATATATCACCACAAAAAAATCTAAACAAAAACAATAATTTTGAAAGTGGAACAATGCAAATTTATTTCAGGAACTCATATTACAAAAGGCCACCTCTGGGTCGATTTACCACACTAAGGGAATAAAGCTGTTAAAATGCAGCTATGCTCAACTGACTTATTTATCCACACTACAGTAAAGAACCTGAAATAAATCCTAAAGTCAAGGATTAAAACCATTTTAAGAGACGAGATCCTGAGTGTTTTATAGCTAGCTCTGTAAGAAGTGCTTTTCCTTCCTAAAACAGTCCAAGTTTAATTAAAAGGTTGACTATATTAAAGGTTTTTGTCTTCATCAGCTCTTCAGTTCAAAATACTATTATCCTTGCTACTATGGTCTGTATCATGTCTGATCTGAATGATGTGGTCCAGGAAGTGGGGTCGAGGAATGTGGACCTCGCATTGGTGAAGGAGGTAAAAGTCCTTTTGATATAGGCCATACACCAGGATTTGTATCATCTGGTTGTGTAAATGGAGAGCTCAGAGTTTATTGTTCGTTAGTGAACTAGGGTAAAGAGGATTGATTGCTCAAAGGGGATTCACTTTCAGGTGGACCACCATTTTGAGACAGAGGAGATCCTGAAGAAGGAAGATTAATATAAGGTGGCATCTGGCCAATACTATACCCAGGGGAAGAAGTTATTGGTAATGGGTCGCAAGTCATGGGTAGAGGTGGCACTTGACTACAAACCATGTGAGGAGTACCTGAACCCTGGAGAGAATGTGACATTGGACAGTTCACTGATGGTGCAAGAGATGGGGGTGGTGCATGGTACTCTGGAGGCGTAACACGATATGGGTACAAGGCTACTGGCTGACTTTGATATTCAAGATGATGGTGAGAAGGAAGTGATGGTTGTTTAGCACCAAAGTTTGAGTCATCCAGTAGGATGATCATTAATTTGCTATGTTCTTTTGTTGGAATACTAATGGTTTCCTGATGGACTACAGGAGATGAGAGCGGAGACAATTCTGCTAAAGAAGCACAGACATCCTCATGTGGCTATTTATAGTGCTTGTGTGGCCCATGCTGCACAGGAAGGAGGTGGGGACATCAGGGTGTGCTGCTCTGGTAGAATATAGCTCACGTGGTCCTCGTCTAGCAGCATTTAAGGGATTTCAGTTGTTGGTAAGGAACTTATGGCACATGGGTAACAAGTTTTTCAGCTCTTATAATAGTGGTTGATATAGGCATGTAAGTTTCTTTGAGACAAATATGTTCTCTTGCCTCCCTGGACAGTGCTACACATGAAGACAGAACCTCGTGTGCGCTCCTCAGTCTGCAGCACAGGAGTACTACAACCTGGATACATGTGATCTCCGTTTTCCTTTTTTCATATAAATTAGCACCCTCATAGCAAAATGCATGCTTGCACAGACTCATTCGCCCATAGATTTTAACAGGCAAATCACATTTGTCACAGAAATTAACTGGTGAGTCATCCTTTTCACCTATGATCTTTATCTTAAAGTTTCCCAAAGGCATTCGGGGTTTTTTTTCTTTTTTTCTCAACAGTTCACCTCTTTTACAGTCATACTGCCTTTCTTCATTATCTTCAAATTCTTCTTCACCAGCAGGCATCCCATTCATAGTCTTTGCAGTTTGAGACACAGATCTGTCTTTGCTCACTTGCTTGAAAATGAGCTTTAAAGGAATTCGGCTTTGAACATCAAGGCCACCCGAGGATCCATAACCCTCAGCCCTGGTAACCTATTATCAGTGTCTGTGGGATCCATGTTGGCATACGTTTATCAAGCCCAGGAGGCAGAGTTGAGATCACATCCCTCCACAATCTGCGTAGCTTTAACTACCAAGGGCTTCCTTCTCCTCTCCTGCCCTATCCCTACTCTGGTGAGCAAGCCAGGCATACTCGGAGTTTGGACAAGAGCTTCAGTAGTGTGGAAGTTGCTAAGTGATCTTCACGTGCCTTTAACCAGAAAGTGACTGATGGGAATGGGGAAAGGGAGCACAGCACCTGCCAAAAGAGTAAGCTCCTAGCAGGCCCCATAGAGCACTGCCTTCTGATACTGCCTTGTTTATTTTTGTCCCATTGCATTTTTGTAAACTGCCTTAAATCCCTTGATGGCATATATGTAGGTGTGTGCACATATGTGTACACACGTGCACACACATACACACACACACAGGAATACATATAAGGTCTGACAATTAAGTTCACAAACTCATCCTAGAAAAAGTGCTACATACCTCATTGCTGACTATCACTATGGTCACCTTCAAAGTACTCCCCTTGGGCAGCTATGCACCAATGCCAGCACCTAGTCTACCCCTGAAAGTAATTTTGGAACTCTTTTTCTGGAATGGCCATCAGAGCTGTCATTGGATTAGCTTTGATGTCCTGAATGTCATCAAAATGTCTACCTTTCAGTATGTCCTTTATCTTTGGGTAAAAAAAGAAGTCACTGGGGGCCAGATGAGGTGAGTAGGGAGGGTGTTCCAAACAGTTATTTGTTTACTGGCTAAAAACTCCCTCACAGACAGTGCCGTGTGAGCTGGTGCATTGTTATGATGCAAGAGCCATGAATTGTTGGCGAAAAGTTCAGGTCATCTAGCTTTTTCATGCAGCCTTTTCAGCACTTCCAAATCGTAAACTTGGTTAAGTGTTTGTCCAGTTGGTACAAATTCATAATGAATAATCCCTCTGATATCAGAAAAGGTTTAGCAACACTGTTGCAGCAAGTTCACGAACTTAATTGGCAGACCTCACATATGTGCACACACACTTTTAAGATCTTGTCATGATACAATGAATTTAAAATTGTCTTTGTCTGGAGGAAGGGAACACTGTGTTTATCTTATCAAGGAAGAATCGTGTAAAAAGTAGTGTACATGGTAATTTCACCGGTCCAGACATTTGCTGTCCTTGCTTAAAGAATAATTATGGGTATTCAGGCCAAATTTCCCCAGGTCTTAGCTCCCTGCAAGTAGAAACTGGGCCACAAAAATAGCAACAAACCATACTATTCACTTGACTCCACCCCCACTCATAATTGTGGCTCCTCTATACTTCAGGGGGTTCTCTCCTGAATATACAGGTATTCACACTTTTGGCTATATCAACTGTCAATTCTGTCCAGAAAACACCAGGGGGAAAAAATTGATCAATCATAGAAAAGTTTTTTAGACTTACTGCAGCATAGGAAAACGCTATCTTAACAGAGTCTAAATAGTGACTCAGAAGAAGGATAGCAGGGCAGGCTACCAGGGAGTGGGCTGGGGAATTTTAGGGCAGGTCTTGCAAGATGAATTGGGCAGATTTTATAACATGACAGCTATAGATCAGCAGGCACAAGGAGGTGAGAATACTGAAGTGAGGATTAATGGGAAACATTCTTGTTAAGTAAACTCTTTTAGTTGGCTCACAATTTTATCTTTCAGGAAAAAAGTATTTCCAGGAACAGTTAAGTTTGCTTATTCTCAGAATCATTTCACATAGGAACAGAAAACTATCACCAGTCCAATTATTATTTTACATGGTGACAGGAAATTATGTTGGTTTCCTATTCTCTGGTGTGACTGTTGGGCTGTTGCTTCTGGGCTACACCAATGGTGAAAACACAATGCCCAGACAGTCACCAAAGACGCCAGTGCATAGCAATGCCCAAAGTCACTGCTGCCCCAGAAAAGAAACAATACTCACTGGAGGTACTGCTAAGTCCAAGATCAACAGACTTCCTTGCCCTTTTTTCTTTCACTCTATTGCATTGGCTACAAAGCACTTCAGACTTAACATTTCTCGGTGTGTTAAAGAGATTTTTCTGAAATCACCCTTTTAGTTTTTACTTGCTCTTAATTACTGCTTCCTGGGAAGAACTCAGGCGGTGCAAGCTCATGGCAGTTGGTTTAAAGTTGACCATAAATGCCACTCACCTCAGATACCCTCCCCTAGTTCTTGAACCTTTTTGGTATTTCCACAGTGCTGCCCTCTCTGGATTCCTTCACTCTCAGGAAGCAACTTCATCCCTCATGCAAATAAGGTCCTCATGGGCCCTTCTCAGGGAGGCTCCAGACACACTTAACCTGCATAGACTCTAAGGCCAACACGCTTCATTCTTTCAAACCAGGCTTCCCATTACATGTTGATTTAAATTTAGATAATTTGAAATTTTGCTGGCCTAAAACAAACTGTTTTTTAAGAAGTCAAAGTGGTTCTTACAAAAGTATGGATGTTCTGCCCCTATTATGAAGAGCAAACCAGAATTCTGAGCAAAAACTAAAACATGGCATTAAGATATGTGCAAATGTTCCTGTTTTGCAATTACAATTACTTGTTTGCCAGGCTTTTTATGAGAGTTCAGTATTTTTTTAAGCGAAGTGCATGAAATTCAAAGACCATGAATACAAAGGTAAATATAATATCCGTAACCCATTTTATTTTCTTTCCTGGAACCAGTGCTTTTCTGCCTAAACTGAGACATTTCTTACATGACAGAATGTTGACCCTGAGTGAAAAAAGCCAGTTGTCTTTCATAGGTGACTAAATTTGCTTTTGTTGCTCATTGGGTCTACTTTAAATTATTTTGGAAATAAAATCTAAGTTCAGCTTTTGAGTCATGCAAGTGGGCTTTACTATAGACAAGCGATGTTAACTTCCAGTCTAGATACCCACACCCAGGAGCTGCTGTTTCAGCACTTCCAATAGCTCTGCCTGGAGTATTTGCTTGTTTACAGATGAGAAGTCTGACCTGAAAGCCCTTAATAAATATTATTTGGTGAAATTGTTGATAAAATAAAGGGTATTGACCTTCCGTTTATCCCCATCAGATTTAAGAAGCTATCTTGCTACACTTGAGAAGCTGCCTTTACACACTGATCCTTATTTAGTGCCTTTAAACAAAATTTAAATAGGCTTCCATTCATCCACCTCCTTTAAGGCATAGAGACTCTGTCCTTCAATCTCATTGCTCTCACTAGTTGTTAGACTTACATTCGATAGACAAAAGATTCAGTGTCTGTCAGCCTGTAAGAGCGATTGGATATAAAAAGGTTTGGGTTTGGAGATTTAAAAGAAATTGGACCTTTTGAAATTGCTTGGATTCATGGAGGTCTATTAGAATTTGGTTTTGCCTCACAAAAAATCTAAATGAGGTTGACGATGAAGAATTATGGACTGCACAACGAAGGAGTTATCAATGTGCACAATTACTGCTAGGAAACAGGTTGAGACATCTCCGTTTAAGCCACGCTGCCATCTGGCCCAGAAGCAGTCATTCCACCAGAGTGACACCAAAGGTCGGCTGCAGTAAGAGCCGTATGTCCCACTGCCAGGCTCCTGGATCTTATTTCTCGTTTAAGGGAATCTGATATGTCATTCCTCTGGCTCCTGTGGACTTTAAATTCACATAATCAACATATCACTGCCAGAGACTTAGTAATAGCTCAGGCAGTTTAAAGGTGAGTAGAGAATAATCATGCTCCCAAGCCAGATGCCTTCAGTTCTGCAAAGAAATAAAAAGTCCATCTCGGGTCCAAAAATTAAGGCAAATTGCCCTGTGTGAAAAAGACCTTGGCTCTCCTCCCAAATGTGCTAGTAGCTATATTTTTTTGTCCAGGGAGGGCTGGCCCTTTGCAAAAGTTTAGAGCAGTGGTTCTCCAAATGTGGTCCACAGGCCCCTAGGGATTCCCAAGGTCCTTTCAGAGGGTCCTTGAAGTCAGAACTATTTCCATAATAATACTAAGGTGTTATTTGCTTTTTCCACCATTTGACATTTGCAATGATGGTGCAACAGCTATGGTGGGTAAAACCGCTGACATCCTAGCACAAAACAAGGTAATGGGACTAAACTATACTAGTAATCACTGTACTTTTTACTGCCACACGGTAAAAAGATAATGCCAGCTTCACTTAAGAATGTCTTTGATGAAGTGCTAAAAAATATTAATTTTATTAAATCTACAACCTTGAGTACATGTTTTTCATATTTTGCGCGACAATATGGAAAGTACACATAAAGCACTGTTGTTGTGGAAAAAGCATTTATTCCATCATTTGAGTTGGAAGATGAACTACCTGCTTGTTTTGTGGAACACTGTTTTCACTTGAGAGAGCAAGTGATAAACTATGGCTATTCAATGTTGAGTATTTGGCAGACATTGTCTCAAAAATGAACCAAGTTAGCCCATCATTTCAAGGAAAACTGACAGTATTTGTTGCCAATTATAGAATTCAAGCTTTTGAATGAAGATTAGAATTTTGAAAATCTTTTATCTGCCACCATGATCCTGACAGCTTCCCAGCACTACAGACTTATCTGATGAAATCAGTGGTGATTAATAATGAACAGAGTTTTTTGAAACTGTATGATGAAATATGTCAACATTTAGTTCTGCATAACTCAGTGAACCAGTATTTTCCAAATAACCAATGGTCGATGTTATAAAATCATGAATGATTAAAAGACCCATTTAAAAATCAAGACAACAATGAATTTTAGTGTAACAGAGTATGAAAACTTCATGGATATGTTTCAGATTCCATATAGCAACTAACCTTTAAGAAACTACCACTCGTTGAGTTTTGGTTTTGTTTCAAAGAAGAATATCCATAATTATAATATCTGAAAGGCTATTCAAATACTCCTCCCTTTTCGATAAATCTGTATGAACCTGGATTTTCTTCCTTTATTTTACCAAAACCAAATATCACAAAAGACTGAATGCAGAAGCAGATATGACAATCTTTGTCTTCTATTAAACTAGACATTAAAGAGATTTACAAAAACTTAAAACAATGCTGCTCTTCTCACTTTTTTTTCCTTCGGGGAAATACATTTTTCATAAAAATGTGTCATTTATGTTAGTGTGTAAAGATTTATTATTGTTATTTTTAAAGGAAATAATAAAGAAATATTTTTAAAGTTTCTTGAAAGATATTCTCCACATAAACAAAAGCTCTTTGGGGTTCTCCTTTAATATTTAAGAGGGTAGAGGAATCCTGAGAGTCAAACATTTGAGAACTGCTGCTCAAGGTTATCTCTAATGCCTTTTCCCTTTTCCTCAGAGACACTGTCTGTCATCCCTCCCCAGTTCAATGCCCCAAACTCTGTCTCATACAAATCAGATTGTCCAGAACATCCCAGAAGGTCCCCATCTTCAAAATTAGCTAATGATCACACACACGAAACCTATGTAATTTTACTAAACAACGTCACCCTAATAAATTTAATTAAAAAGTACACTTGAAACCTATATAATTTTACTAACCAATGTCACCCTAATAAATGTAGTATAAAAAAAAAAGAAAATTAGCTAATGATAGCATGGGAAGGGTCACTTAAACGCCAAGCATTGTGCCATGCACCTAATATACTGCATCTCATTTAATCCTCACAATAGCCCTATGAAACTATGAATAATATGCCCAAGTAATGGGGCAGCATTACACATGAGGAGTCAACGTTATTTCAAGGGTCAGCAAAACCAGATGCTCACTAAGAATTTATCTGCAGACCAAATAAATGAAAACAGCTTACAAATACCACACTATTCATTTTCATATATATGTGGGTATTGCTATACTGAAATAAAACTTCAATATAAAGCATTGTCAATTTCACAAAAGCTGCTGGTCATAATGGTTTTTTAAAATTTCAATTAATGAATCATGACACATGGGAGATAAAAAATTTTTGACAATAAAAAGAGAACAAAAGGATCCTCATCTTTGAAAAATACTGAGAATCACTGCACTGTAGCATTGTAACTACATTGAATCCACAGGAAATTTCGTACCTTCAGGACAATGCTAAGTCATTTAGAGTGATATCTTTACCACTAAAAGCCCACTTTCGCCATCGAAGCATTTAAAACTCTTGGCAGGAAAGTGAATAAACACATGAAAGCCAACTAATAGCCCGGTGCAGTACAGAATTGGATGAGAGAAATAGACAGAAAATGCTCTGAGAGTTCTGGAGACATAGAGAACTTCCGGCCAAGATGATCTTGAATGAACTAAGACTAGACCTGCATCTTTAAAGATAGAATTTAAATGGGCAGAGAGGAGAATGATTGGTCTTCCAAGAGAATAAGATGGACAAAAACAGGTGTGGAAAGCAGGTGTGTTCCAAGAACAATATACTGACTCAATAGCGAGCTCATATAAGGAAGCAGTTGAAAGATACAGTTGGGAAAGGTAGTTTGGGGCCAAATGTTGGAGGGTCTGGATGGACTAATGGGGGGCATAAACTTATCCTATAGGCAATTCAAAATCATCCAGTAAAGACGTAAAAGAAAGGGAGCAGAGTGTAGTGTAGACTGGCAAACTGGGACAGAAAACAGAAAGTCCTATGAGGAAGCAATTTACAGTTCAGGGCTGAGATTGTTTAGGTCTGAGTGGGGAAATAGAAGCCAAAAAGAATGAGTATGAGGGAGACATTGAAAGGTCACAGTCCGGTGACTAATTCAGTGGCAGCAGGCAATGGAGAGGAGGGAAAGAGAGAGGACTCCAAGTTTTCAAGCCCAAAAGACCATCACATGGTCCAATTAAGGAAGAACCGTTTGGCCTGTGACACATCTACTTACGCAACATCCTCAGAAGTTTGGTCCTGGTCCACTAGGTCTGAGGCCTATGTTTAGTGATATGGAGGAATTTTGTCTTGGCCTGAAAAGGAAATTGGGACAGAGAAATCCTGAACTCACTACTGATCAATTATTCAGCTGTTTGGGAGATGCCTGCCCCTCACCATCCCATGACAGTAAAACTTGAAATTTAAGGCTGCAGCTGCCCACTCACTACATCGGCCCACATCAAGGCTGCTCCCTTCACTGGGCAAGTCTGCACGATTCTCCCTGGTCTTCTGGACCAGCAAGGACTTTGGACTTGGCTTTGTTTTTTGAGGAGGCCACCTTGGATTGGGGACCTTGGTTCTGTATTAACATCTGGGCTTTCACACCCATGGTTCAACTGTACTGGGCTTTACTCCACAGCTGTGGGTAAGAGACACCTGCTTCAACAGTCTCTGTTGCTTTCCCAGACCCTGTTTAACTTTAACTTCCCCCCCCATCAGATGGAGAGCAAGATCAACTAGGCTTTTTGCATAGTATTAGGGCCAGCTCTGAAAAGTGTTTGGCAATAGTTAAAAGGACGGGGATCCTAGAAATGACCAGAAGAAGAAGAACAATAAAAAAGCTGAAGATGAACATTTTCAGTCTGGAGAAGGAGAAGGAGGGTGGCATGATGATGAGACAATTGCCTTCAGAGACACAAAAAGCTCTGCTGGGGAGCAGAAGCCTGGCTGTTCTCCCATCCGGCCAAGGGCAGACCAAGGCCTCAGAGCACGGGGGATTTACAGACGCTGAAAGAATTTCTTGGACAAATGCGGAAATGGGTTTCAGAGGGGTTTCATATAATTACCTTTGCAGGAGATGGCTAATAATAGCATAGCTCCTCTGGCAGCCGGAAGGCGAAGAAGTGTTCTGTGGACAAGCAGAAGGTGAACTAAGGTCCTTTCTTGTTGCACCTTCTCTAATTCCCCCTCTTCTTTTACGGTAGGAATAGAAATTTCCGTAACCTGTTAGGCCCCCTGAATCCTTCTCCAGAGCAAAGGCTCTTGGCCAATTCCTGATATTTTTAGAATAAATTCAGCTAGTAAAGCTGTTGCCCCAGTGGTCACCAGAGCACTGCAGTGGTGATAATTCCAAAAGCCATAGAGGCAATTTCTGACTAAATGATATCCCAGGCAGACTAAAAATTGTTTCTGTAACTGAAGGGTTGCATGGCTGGTTTTTAATTAGAATGAATTAATACAGTGCTCCTGTTTATAAAAACCAAAATTGAAAGGAAGGAAATGCAATGAGGTAATTAAAGTAAGGAAAATATCCTCCAGATTCTCTCCCACCCAAATATAACCTTAAAAAAGCAAGGGAAAATTAAATAAAAATATGTTATTCTTTATATACGCAGACAATCTATATCTAAAATATCAAGGGTATCACATATATAGTTGTATAAGTTTCTAGTGTGAATCTATGTGTGTGTATGTATATATATACATGTTATATTTATTCATATGTGTGTATACGTATTTTTATATCTATATAATCATATCTGCACATGCACAAATTGTTTTTTGTTTACAATTGTATATGACAGTGTATATAGGTACCACTTTTTTTCTATTTCCAGAATGGCATTAACACAGGGCTTCTCAGATAAACTACCTTTTTCCCTCTCAACCGACACATTTGGAAAAATTAAGAAATTTGCTTGCTAGTGCATAAGAGGACCTACGTGATGCTCCACTGACAAAATATGAAATATGTCACTGAGCTTTCATTCTAAGAAGCAATGAAAGTAATTGGTATGCTTTCTCTTGTTTGTCACAGCAACATCCTTTAACCTATGAAACTGTAGAAAGGTGTTAAAGGGGAAAAGAAAGACAGGAAGAAGGCTAGATGAGTTCCATTATTTATCAAATTACAGGTTCTACCATGTTATTTACTAGAAAAAAGCACCATGTTTACATATCAATTCCAAACCCATCAATTACCAAGTCCCCCCAGAACAATTCTGTCTCCTCAGTAGCTCTCATATCTGTCCCCACCTCCCTATCCCACGGCACTAGCATGTCATACCTCCCATGGATTATTGCAATAGCTTCTTAACTGGTCCCCCAGGCTTCAGTCTTATCCCTCTCCAAGTGTTTTCAACACCATCGCTAGCTTACCCTTCATTAAACAGAAATCTAATTATGTCACTGGTTCAATTTAAATTGTTCAGTGGCTCCCAGAAGCCTACAGGATCAAGTCCAAACTCAGCAGCATAACCCTTCAAGGCCCTTCTCGATCTGGCCTCTGCCAAACTCTCTTGCTTATCGCTAATTGCTCCTCAGCCGCTCTTTAAGCTCCAGCTCTAGCAAGCCATTCCCAGCCCTTCCCAATGGGTTCTTTTTCCCCCTCTACCACATCTTCATGTTTTCCAGCAGTCTGGCCTTTCTGCCTGGAACTCTCTGCTCTTCACTTGCGTCCCTGGCTGTCTCCAATGGATGCTACAAAACTCAGACCCAGTGTCATCTCTTCTAAGCAGGCTTCCCAGGCAGACCCCACACCTGGTCTAGTCTCTTACCTACATTCCCACAACAGATGCAGGATTACCCAAGAGTACCAGCAAAGCAAGAACTCAAAAAGTGGGTGGAAAAAAGATTTTTAGAAGAATTTTATATTCATTATTTCCCTCAAAAAGCATCAAAGTAGTTATTGTGGGGGGAGGAGAATCAAAACTTACGTGGACTTTCTTGTTCTTATTTTACTGTAATTTTTAAAACTTTTTAGTGAAATATACATATCTAAAAGTATATAAATCATGAATACAAATAACATCCAGATCAAGAAACCTAATATTACCAATACCTCAAAAGCCCCCCCACTTGTGATTTAACATCCAGTCACTAACCCTCAAAGGGCAACCATTCCCCTGACTTCTAATTTTTACATATTTTAATGTTTCATATAAATAGAATCACAAAGAATGTTCTTTTTTGTCTTTGGCTTCTTTCATCCAATATTATGTTTGTGAGAAACACTCATCTGTATGTAGTGGTAGTTTGTTCATTCTTGTTATTGTATACTAATATTCAATTATTTACTTTACTGTTGATGGGCATTTTGGCAGTTTCCAGTTTTGAACTATTATAGTGAACAGTCCATGAACATTCTTCTATATGTCTTTTGGTGAACATATGTGTGCATTTCTGTTGGGTATACATCAGCTTGAACAATATGAAATTGACAATATTCAACCATTTTGGCCTACTAAGATAGCAACTCAATACCTAGAAGTGGAATTACTGGGTCATGGGATATATGTGTATTTTAGCTTTATAAGATAAGGCCTAATAGTTTTCCAGAGTGTCTGTACCAGTTTATAATCATACCACCAGTATATGAGAGTTTGGTTTATCTAACTCCTTTTTTATTTTAGCTATTCTGCAGGGAGGGGCGTATAAATGAATCACACTGTGGTTTTAATTTGCATTTCCTTAATGACTAGTGAAATTCTTTTTCATGTATTTGTTGGAAATCTGGATATCCTTTTTTGTGAAAAAGTTCAAGTCATTTGCCCCATTTCCTATTGGGTTGTCTGCCTTATTCATTTTTTATTATTATTTTGATTTCACAGCTGACGGCACTGTAATTCTTTCATTGCTTAGCTTTATGAATAGTTTTATCCCACCCTGTTCCCAAAGAACCCTGTGGTCACCTCTATTCTATGATATATTACACTGTTGAAATTGTTATTTACATATCTACTTTTCCTTATGAATTGTTAAATAATCTTTAAATCGTTAAATAATTGGGAGCTAGATCTCTTATTCATCATTGTATTCCCAGCCCTAGAATATTATCTAGCAAGTAGTTCAATAAATATTTGTCCAGTTAACTGATATGCATTTAACATTGTATTTTTCCCAAATCTCTGTTAACTTTACCATACTCTTTTGTATAACATTTACTCCAGCCAGGCAAACTCTATGAAGTAGAGCATTCTGCCCCTGTCTCCACTACTTTACAAAAGAACAACATTAGCTGCACAAGTACAAAGATGAGAATCAGAGCGGAGTGGAGCAGAATTTTTTCCATTTAAATAAATGACTACAAATAATAAGAAATAAAAATCTCATATAAGTGAAAAAAAAAATCAAGATCTTAACAGCTTAATGGGCAAAGGGCATTGGTATGTGGGTAACTTACAGTAACAGAAGTAAAAACCAAAAAGTTAATTAGTAAAATTAATAACCAGATATACTTTTATATATTTAATAGATGTAAAATATTAGTAAAGACAAAATTAGTAACACCTCGAGCTGCTCAGGTTTTGTTAAATGTGGTACCTTCTCATAGTGTTCTTCATTATGCTTTATATTATAGTTGTTGGCTTACACATACATCTATTTGTCCCAATATACTGTAACTTTCTTACGGGCAAGACCCTTTTCTGATCCAGTTCTGTTGTAAAACAATGTATGTATCCTCATACATATAACCTTGGTTAGAAAGCAATTTGTCAGTATATTTCAAATGCCACAAAAGTATTCACTCTTGAGTATTTATTCTAAGAAAATAATCAAGAGGAAAGGAAAAAACTCTACACATTAAGATATTTCTCTCTGTATTATTTACAATAGTTAAAAAATGAAATCAATAATAAATTTCTAACAATAAAAAAAGATTGAACAAAAAATGTCACAAAAACCCTAAAGAAGATTATGGTGTCATTATAAATAGAATATTATAAAGCACCATGGATGCATGCCAATACTATTGCATGGAAAAAAAATCATGCAAAATCATATTATGCTCTGACTAAAATTATACCATATAATTACGCCTGGATCCAGGGAGCAACATGGAAAAAGAGAAACACAAAAGAAATAATTGGAAATTTTAAGGTAGCATGATTCTAGAGGAGTTTTGTTGCTGTTGTTGTTTGTGTGTTGCCTCCCCTGCTACTCTGCTGGACACAGCCATCTCTCACCTGGATGATTGCAAAAGGCCCCTAAGTAGTCTTCCTGCGTCTTCCCTTTTACATCCAGTTTTTTCTCAACACAAGCAGAATCACCCTGGAAATCATGAGTCAGATCTTATCACTTTTTGCTCAAAAGTCTCCAATGACTTTCCGTCTCACACAGAGTGAAAACAAGAGTCCTTACAATGGTCTACATGACCATCAATGATCTCAATGGCAGTTTTCATCCCGATATCAGCCTGTTCTGCACTCTTGTGCTCACTCCACTCCAGCTGCACTAGACACTAGCCCCCTTGTTATTCTTCAGAGTCCGAGGGATGCTCCTACCTGAATATTGGGAGGTTTTATTTTACATAGAAGCCAATCCTATTTTTTCTTAGTTATTGTAATAAAACAAGCATGCATGAACATCTGGTGTTTTTCATTTCTTCTATAGACATATAACTTAGTCTTTGGAGAATTCATTTGAGATGAAAGGATTGTATCTCTGTCCACGTTCTGAAGTTGCCTAGGAATTGGTGAAGGAGAATTCTAGGGTGGATTTGTCACAAATGTTCCAGAGGAAATTTTTACTCATCAACAAAGGCCAAAAAAAGAAAGGGGGAGGGGAGGGTGATGGTTGGGGAGGGGAGGGAGATCTAGGAAAGTGTAAGCTAGGTGAGGTGATAGACTATATAGAGTGTAGGGTCCTAATTCTGATAGGGTTATATGAAAGATATGCAAAGACCATTTCATGCAGAGCTGTGAAGGTCCTGAGACTGAGCAGATAGCTGAAAGCTTAGTAAATTGGACAAACAAAAAGACCAGTGTAACTAGGAAAAAAGCAATGGAGACATGACAGTGGAGAAGGTCATGCAGGGCCTTTAGGTTAGGGGAAGTTGTTTGGATTTTACTGGAAATACAATGGAAAGATCACTGAAGGCTTTTAAAACAGAGGAATGATGATGCTATTATTATAAATTGTTTATGAAGCTTGAGGTTAAAGTCACCAAGCTCCCGGATTAATCAAAATGCAGCACGACTACTAGCACTCTGCCTCATGTGTTGCAGGCATATGTTAAATGACAGTTGAGTTTTTTCTTATTCTACAGTAAATATTACATCGTAGATATCACCAGGGCCTGGGTGAAGGAGTCCCTTTATTATTATTGGCATTTGTAGGGTAGTTTTAATATGCTGAATGCTTTAAAATGGTTTTTATTCAATGCTTACAATAAAATTGAGGCACTGAGTTTTCAGTTCCTAAAGAACCATTTAAGCTTAAAAAGGCTTTTGATTGATTTCTTCCCAACAGGCTATGTGCAGTAACTCAAACTCAGTCTGTGCAAGAGCCTGCGTATGCGTGCAAATGAGAGTTGAAATGTGACTCTCCAAGGATGGAGCTTGGCCCTTGTTGATAAGTAAAAATTTCCCCTGGAGCATCTGTGACAAATCCACCCCAGAATTCTCCTAGACGAATTCCTAGGCAACTTCGGAAGGTGGACAGAGATACACTCCTTTCATCTGAAATCAATTCTCCAAAGACTGTTATACGTCTTTAGGAGAAATGGAAAATACCAAATATTCACACATGCTTGTTTTATTAAAATAACTAAGAAAAAGTAGGATTGGCTTCTGTATAAAATAAAACCTCCCAATATTCAGCAATTCCCAGGAAGTTTTAGATTCTTTAGTTACACATACTGTGGGGTAAAGGCAATAATTCAGTATAGAACTATATCTATAGCAGCATTTCTTTCAAAACAACTTTTTGTTGTATTTTCCTATTAGAAAACAAAACATAGGCTTCCAGTTACTGAGATATCGATCTACTCTCCCTCTAACAAAAAAGGATACTAAAAATATTTGTAAAAGATATAAACCCACATGGGTAAAAATGATAGACCCGTACTAGAAGCAAGCTGAAGTACCCTGTAGAATACCAGAAGGCCTCAGGCCTTGGAAGCTCTAGGTAACAGAGAATGTCAGTATGCATGAGAGGGTTAAGAACAGGGTGATTGCTTTAAAGTCTCAGCTACCTACAGGGAGGGTTGGAAAGGTTTTGTTCTCTGGAGAAAGTGACCTGGAAACATTCTGGTTTCAGATGACCAAACAAAGAGAGCACAGGGCTGAATACAAGTAAATTTAGCGGGAGTCTACCAACTGAACGGGGAGGGGGGGGGATATTCCAGCCCGGAATTCCAGGACTTAGTGTCACCATAGCTGTACATTTGCCTAAGAGAGCCCTTGGATAAAGCTGGATTCAGATCGGGCCCTGCTGCTTGCTAGCTAAATAATCCTGGGCAAGTCTCTGATCTCTCCAAGCCTCTGTTCCCGCACCTATAAAATGGGGATAATAATAGGTGCCTAAGTTATTTTAATGATTAAATTAGACGGTGTAAATAAAGCATTTAGTGCATGTCTAGCACGTGGTACATGCTTACTAAACGGCAGCTAGCATTATCAGTGAAGAGCAGCTTCTGGAAAGCTTTCTGAAGGACTCAAGGTGGAACTACCATCAAGTACAAATACCTGTGAACTGACTCCTGTCTTAACATTATTTTCTAACAGATGACTATGGAACATAACCTGAGATCTTCAATAAGTTACAGGTCAAAATCAGGTTTGTGAACATTGTTCCATATGCCCAGTAGAGCATTAGCGAATGGGCTTTGAAATCAGACAGAACTTGACTTTATTCCTGTCTCCTCCAATTGCTAATGTGGTCTTGGCAAGTCATGAAAGTATTTCTCACCTGTGAAATGGAAACAACAATAAGTGTTCGCAAAACTGTTGTGAGGATCAGCTATAATGCCTGCAAGACCCTGGCAGAGTGCATAAGACATGGTTGGTGTCGCGAGATGGAAGCCATTTTTATCGTAATTGTTATTAGAAAAAACATCATTTACGAATGCCAACTGAAAATCTCGTCAATTTTGGAAAAATTTGCTCTGGGCTTTCTTTTTTTTCTTTTTTCTTTTCATTTATCAAATGTCACTGGAGTGGGAGGATTGTATAACTGTTACCAGCGTACTAATACCACTGACTTCTAAATCGGTTTGGAAATTGACACAGTATATTTCTAAATGGTAAACTATATTCTTTTTGCCTAGGACATCTGCAGACTTTTCAGCCCAACTGGCAGCATAAATGACACTCAACAGTTTAGGTAGCTTTTTCACTGTGGATTTTAACTTACTCACTTAATTCTTCTTTCTCTGTAAAGTGGAATCTCAAGCCAGAATTCAAACAGTACTTCTGTGGCTCGTACGTGGACATTCATCTTCGTTTCCTGGACTCTGAGCTTTAGTTTCTCTTTCAAGTGGAGAAACCATAAAATAAGAATATGATGAGTAGAATTTTTCATCTCATAATCAATGGAGAAGTAAAAACAATTTTCATATAAATTCTTGGGAATACTAGAAGACATGACACAATATTTTATTTCACAGGCTATTTTATTTACTATCTCAATGGGATATATTTTAAAAGCTTAGAATATCATAAATCCATGGCACAGCCACAGAATCTTATACTCAGTTATCTTCCTAATTGAGGCAATTAACTAAACAAAATACACATTCAAATGAAACATGTATCTAAACCATTTAGAAGTAATTAAAATTATAGATCAGGTTTTCTTTCACTGATCGCAAATTATGGCAATGCTTTGTGGTGCTCATTTCTGGGCTCACTTTGGTGTGTTTATTAAAACACGGTTTTGTCAGATCACAGGGAGTATCTCATTTTCATTTTCATATCTCTAATTCTAAAGGGGATTAAATTATCCAATTAAGCTGTTAATTAAAAAGACTCCTACAGAATAAACTGCAGGCTACCAATGGCATTTTACATTTTCATTGTGCTATGCTCAAAAGCAATTTCCTAAATCCTTAAGGGCTCAACGTTACTGCCTCATATTTCACTTTAGAAGGTGTGGCTGGGATTGCTAGCTGATAGCCAAACTCATTTCCTCTTCTTTCTAGGCACGTAGCTAGACTATGTATCCCAGCCTCGCTTACAGTACATTTGCCCACATGACTGAGCTCTAGCCAACGGAATATGAGCAGAAGTGACAAAGATAACTTCTAGGGCTAGACCAAACCTTCCACTCAATATCTTCCATGGCCTCTTCCCCTCCACCAGCTTCCTGTAGATGAGCATGTATTCAATCGTGTTGAGAATAGTGAAATCACAACATGGAAGGAACCTGGGTCCCGAAATCACCAACTGGAGGAAAGAAGCACACTGATCATTAATATCTGTTTTGTATGTAACGAAAACAAGAAATAAAATTGGGTTGAGATGATCTGTTTCAATAGCTAGTGTGATCTCCCCCGCCCCCAGGACTGGACAGGACATGTGTCAGTTTCTTCTGCCCACCAAGCTTGCTCCAGAGCACAGCTGTGCTTTTTTTTGTATTAGTTTCATGTGTACAAAACACTGTAATAGTTAGACATTTATCATTTATACCCTGAGTTTGATCTTAATATACACCTGAACTTGAGGGACATGCAAATACCTTAAACCTATTTGGAAACATTAGCTTCTTCAAATTTCAAATATATATAGCACACACACACACACACACACACACACACACACACACACACAAGGTCAGATAATTAAGTTCACAAATTCATCCAAGAAAAAGTGCTGCATACCTCGTTGCTGAATATCACTACGGTCACCTTCGAAGTACTCCCCTTGGGAAGCTATGCACTGATGCCAGTGCCTAGCTCACCCTTCAAAGAAATTCTGGAACTCTTTTGCTGGAATAGCCATCAGAGCTGTCATCGTATTACCCTTGATGTCCTGAATGTCATCAAAACGTTTTCCTTTGAATATTTCCTTTATCTTCAGGTAAAGAAAGAAGTCACTGGGGGCCAGATCAGGTGAGTAGGGAGGGTGTTCCAATACAGTTATTTGTTTACTGGCTAAAAACTCCCTCACAGACAGTGCCATGTGAGCTGGTGCATTGTCGTGATGCAAGAGCCATGAATTGTTGGTGAAAAGTTCAGGTTGTCTTTTTCACGCAGCCTTTTCAGCACTTCCAAATAGTAAACTTGGTTAACTGTTTGTCCAGTTGGTATATATTCATAATGAATAATCCCTCTGATATCAAAAAAAGGTTAGCAACATCGTTGCAACAAGTTTGTGAACTTCTTTTTTTTTTAATTTTATTTTATTAAATTTATTGGGGTGACAATTGTTAGTAAAATTACATAGATTTCAGGTGTACAATTCTGTATTACATCATCTATAAATCCCATTGTGTGTTTGTCACCCAGAGTCAGTTCTGCTTCCATCACCATATATTCGATCCCACTTACCCTCATCTCCCACCCCCCACCCCCCACCCCAAGTTTGTGAACTTCATTGTCAGACCATGTGTGTGTGTACGCGCACGCGCGTGTGTGTATCAAAGCAGACTCAATAACTTTTGGGTCTCATAAAATCTATTGTATAGATCATAGCAACAAAGATTCTAGACTTCTTGACTTAATTCCCGCAAAGCTCTCCTTCCTGTCCATGCCCCAGAGATCTCTCATAAACTGTCATATCTATGCATCTTTCCTTCTGCCACTATTCTACACACAAAAATTCTTATTTCAAGGATCAGCTCAGAAACCAAAGTAAACTCTCTAAGTGCAATTAGAGGCCATACTCAGCCACTTACTACCCACCAACTGTGTATCCCATCTAATGTCTATCTCCTATCCATGGGTACTATGGCACACCTACTACAAACCAGTGCATACTTTTCTAGATCTTAGAACAGATCCATGCCAGAAATATCTCGAAAATAATCAACAGGGCACTCTACTTGCACTGCCAGCCTAACCCAAAAATGTCCCATAGAGTAGTATGAATTCTATGGTATGCCTCTGGATTTGTCCGGACTCGGGCAAAGCAGTGAGGCTTTCATTGTCTTGCACCACTAAGCTATTCTCCAGAGGTCGCCGGGAGATATAAACTCCCAAGCACTTACAGGTGCCTGAAAGTGCATGGGGCAAAGAGACCCTGATAGAATGAGGGTAGCCATCCCAGAGAGCCACAGCTAATTAGAAAGAAAAGCACACAGGGAGCCTTTGAGATCTTGTTCCCCAGCATGTGTCATCAGTTTGGCTCAAATAAGCTCTTATAAAAAGTCTCAAAAAAAAAAAAAGGAAGGAAAGAAGAAGGAAGGAAGGAAGGAAGGAAGGAAGGAAGGAAGGAAGGAAGGAAGGAAGGAAGGAAGAAAGAAAGAAAGAAAGAAAGAAAGAAAGAAAGAAAGAAAGAAAGAAAGAAAGAAAGAAAGAAAGAAAGAAAGAAAGAAAGAAAGAAAGAAAGAAACCTTATAGAAGATAAGGTTAGGGTGCCCAGTAGAAGGGATTTGCTGGGATCTGGGCAGACAGAGCACTGATAGTATCCACTGGAGGAGAGGTGAGTAATTGTTTCTCTGTGCACCGAACTACAACCTGATATCCTTGTATATCTATTATCATACTAGTCACGAAGTAGGGTGCTTGTAACAGTTTACGTATCTCTCTCCCATGTTAGACCAGACTGTTCGTTGAGGCCTGCAGATTGCATATAACCCACCTAAATACAGCTACTTCGGTGATTGAAATGTTTTTGTGTGCTGAACGAGTGACTATAAATTGACTAGATTGTTAAAAAAAAAAAAAGGGATTAGCACATAGAGATTCTTTGGTTTGATAGTAACTGTAATGTTCATTGTTACCGTTGTCAGATCAGCCATATCGTGGTTGATAATTTCCTCAGAAGCCTCTATTTTCCTCAATAGGAATATTATTGCATAAGCAATAAACAATATCTGCTGACTTATATCCTAGAAGAAAATACAATGACCACCTCGCAAATCTCTCATTGTTTGTGGAGAAAGTTACTGCATTCAAATCCCACTTTCCCAAGCCAAGAAACCTAGTCTACTACAATGCTTTGTGTACTTTTGGGGCAAATATCATAGTCTAAAACAGAACCTCGTATGTTAATAGATGTGATAGCTTTTAATATTTTTTTTAAAAAAGAGGAAACAGAAAATTTTCAACTTTTTATTGTCCTTAAAATGATCGTTCACATTGTTTCACAAGTAGGGGAAGAAAATACAATAACCATTTAGATATAAAATGCATAATCCAAGAACACCTTTCTTTAAACCAGTGAGACACTGCCACTAGCGATGAGAATATTGTTGCATGAAATAATCATATATTCTTCCATAATTTAATATGCAACTGAGACATTATGCTAAAAATATCAAGGAAGAAGCCTATCAAATGCTAAGATTATAGAAATACCAATGGAGTAAATGTATTTAGAAGTGAGTAATCTAAGGGATGAAGGTTAGTTAATGCCAAGG
Organism: Rhinolophus sinicus; assembly: GCF_057876585.1. NCBI lineage: Eukaryota > Metazoa > Chordata > Mammalia > Chiroptera > Rhinolophidae > Rhinolophus > Rhinolophus sinicus. The sequence continues at coordinate 15,040,173 of NC_142518.1, read as the reverse complement.
TCAGCAGCCCAAAGAACAAAGACTCTGCCTTTCCTGATTCTGGATACTTGACAAGCGATTTCAAACCTCTCTTGTTCTCTGGCACGAGCATAACCTGTGTGGCAAGCGATAGTTCCTACCTGCCTCTTAGCGATGCTCCAGGGCTAAATAAGACAAAATTTATGTGCTATGCTTTAGGCTCCATTGAGGAAAGGTACTGAATAAACTTCAGGATAATTTATGAATCCTCAACTAGCATTAATCATGTCCAACCAAGTCCATCTCATAAAAGGAAAAAATGGAAATAGGAGGCCAATGCTGTGTGGTTGGTGAAAAGCTCAACAAACTTTGGGCAATGGTGATAAGCCCAAACAATACCACTTTATATACATAAAGTTCTTGACTAATCCAGGAGCATTTCACAAAAAGCTAACTCTTTCCAATGCCCATATAATAGTTCACTGGCAGAACATCTGGTATATGAATCAGAGAACTGTATTATGGCAGTCCTAGTTTGAGATCCAATATCTAATTTCCTTTTAATTTACCATAATTATTTTTGTAAAACTTTATGGCTCTCCTCCAGTGGATGTGCTTAGCAAGGATTGCCAAAATCCTGTCTTCTTTTCAGAATCACATTCTTAGGCCAGCTTCTCCCTACTTTTTTCCTTTCCAATTATATTTTACCTTCTTCCCTCTACCATTTAATCAGTGTCTGCTTCTTTTAGCTATCCATATTGAAGAGAAAGGACAACAAAAGCATACTCTGAAAACTTAAAACACAAGCATATATTTGGAAATCCAATGCTACTAGAAAAGCTAGTAGTGATAATTTGGTATTGCTGCCTTGGGTGTTGTTATTTTAATAATGGCCGTCCTTCCTGCAGCTTTCAGTCTAACTGAGTTATATCAAGTAGAGTTGATCAGGACAAGGTAGCCTCATCATTTAGAAACTGTGACAGCCCCAGATGATCACCAACCAGTTTTCCCAAACCAAGAAGTGACTAAACAATTCACATTTCCAAAGTCATAATTTTAGGCTTTTATCAAACACTTTCTCTGACCTGCAGGAATGTGTTTATTGGATGTTTAAAAAGAGAAATCTAGCAGGAAAATGCTATCCATATAAGCATAACAAACCTCAGCTAATTTTAAATGTACAGGTGCAGGAATAAAACAAGGAGTATCTTGTATGTGTAAACCACATCGGAATGATTCCTCCAGAGAAAAGGCACATACGTTTCTAGCATCCCTAACCTAATGACGCTTGTTTTTAAAACTACAAAGGTCATATTAAGCTACGGCTAACAGGAAGAAAAGGTAGCTGCCCTTCAGAAGTTTATCCATTCAGAGAGGAGGATGAAGTCAAGGGGAAGATCACGCTCCTCTGACTAACTCAGTATAATTGTTTTCCTCATGATGGTGCCCTGCATTTTTCTACTTTCAGAAGTTCCCATGGTTACAAAAGGACATGGCATACACTTATATTTTATTGATATTAAAAAAGAACGAAAAATCACAGGGATGTAAAATGGTCTCCTATGGTTAGTCTGAATTTGTTATTTTGATTTTGAGATTTTCCTATTGGCCCACTTAACCTAGAACCACATGTACAATGTATGGTGTGAAGGAGGGAGGTGGTTGTTTTATGAAATGGGAAGTGCTAGGTAACAACTTTAAGGCCATTATGATTCCTCTCTCTCTCTCTCTCTCTCTCTCTCTCTCTCTCTCTCTCTCTCTCTGTCTGTCTGTCTCTGTCTCTGTCTCTCCTAAGAAACGGAGGAGTTTCACTTGGACGGATAAAGCTCTGAGGATCAAAAATGCAGTCCTGCTCTTTCTTACAGACTCTTTAGAAGAAGACTTGAACAGTCATGTTTCTTTGGACTATGCAGAGAATTTTTAATTGAACCAATAGATTCTAAAATGTCTTCAATCAAGAAATTTTTTCAAAAAGGTTTTTTTAAAAAACAGAGGTAACATTAACTTAGCCAAAACAGAAGGGACTTTGTGCCCTCCTCAATGCAGTGTCTGGCCCTCTGCACTAAAAGGGAATGAAAGCCATACATTCCTAACGGGGAATTAGAAAAGCATTTCCTTGATGGCTACTAAATTCAGAAATGGGAGAACACACATACATGAAGGTAATATGACAAACAGGAACTGGGCTAAAGAAAAGTGTCTGGCAGACAGACAAAATCACTGAGGTTTGGGCAGACCACATCAAATTTGGGGGATTTCATTTCCTAAATGGTTGCATTAGATGCAAGCTGGGAGGCACATTTTCATCCCAATAGATTCCAAAGCTAAAGGCAAGAACTTCATCAAAAATTGTAAAATAAAGATACAACATATTTCTCATTTAACTACCTTAGAGTTGTTAAATGCTGTGTAATGACCATACATAAAATCTAGTACTGCATTTCACAGAGCAGTAAGACTTCCCAGGTATCCATGCACACGTCCTCATCATTGAGGGTTCAAAGTTTAATAGACTGATTTTTTTTCTGGATACATTCTACTTAGGCCCCCTGCAAAGCTGTAGATTAAAATGCTATGTGCCGCTTAGCTGTGGCTTACACACTAAAATGGACAACTGCAACAATTCAGCAGATAGCGTTTTTAACAAAAGTAGCCCAGGGATTTATTTTTGTTGGTTTGATATTCCAAAGATACATACTTGGTTCACTTCTTGTATTCCATTTTTAAGCTCTATGACTTTGAGTAGATACTGTTTAGATCCAAGCAATACCCAAATAATGAAGGTACGTTAAAAAGACAAGTCCTCAGGGGAATACAGGCCTAAAGCAGTAGGCGATGCATGCCCAGTGCAGCCTCTACTGGCACTGTACAGCTCCCTCAGAATGGCATGAACCAGCAGTCCAGCTACCAGAGTCGGCAGGAGTCTGTGCCTCTGTTCATCGTGGAATTGGATGGACAGTTAAAAGCATTCTGGAATTCTTCAAAGTTGCTAATTGCACCATTGACCCTGAAAAAGATATGTCAAAGCCCATGTCATTTAATTCTTACATATCAAAAGGTTCTGGATGAAACTATAGCAGCATATTGCTTTCAGGGATGTTGCATTCATCTAATCTGTTTACAGGGGAGACAACTAAAGACCAAAATGGGTAAGTAAACTCAAAGAAATTAACAGAGCTGACACTAGAACCAGTACCTCCTGAATGCCAGGCAAACACTCCTAATTAATCTTCCAAATATCTTCAAATTCCTGTAAACCATGGGATTAACAATTCCAGTAAATTATATATAGGTTTGTATATTCCCATAAATTTACAAATTTCTATAAACTATAGGATTTACCAATATTTAGCTTTTCTATTTTTTAACTTTTAATGGAAGGTACAGCTGCCATAAAGTACATACATCTGAAGTGTAAAGCCCATTAATTCTTCTCATGCATATAATACACCCATGTTACTACCACCCAGATCAAAACATGAGATACTTCCAGTACCTAGAAGGTTCGCTGGTTCCCCTATCAGTAGTACCTCCAAGGATAACTACTACTCTGATCTCTATTGCGATAGATTCATTTTGCCTGTTTTTGAACATCATATGAACAGAATCACGCAGTAGGCGCTCTTTTGTCTCTGATTTCTTCCACCCAGTGTTATGTCTGTAAGATTCATCCATGTTGTTGCTATCACTATCTTTAAAGAACTCATTCAATCTACAAAAAACACTTTCTCTAAATTCCTATTAGGTGTGAAGGCTCATATTTATCTGTAATTTGGTTCATGTAACAATAACCCAGTGAATGGTGTCTCGTTGTTATTGATGAGGGATGTTTTATGGAAGTTAGCTTCAAAATCTGGTGTTCTTGCAAGTTCCCCAACTGCAGTAAAGACTGCAGATTCCTACTCAGCACTTTGATTGTAACTGCTTTTTGGAAGTGGTATTTCCATTGTGTGATTTCTGCTGCACTCAAAAATCTATAGTTACTGCAGACATCACTAACAAGCCAGCAAAAAACTCCCCCCTCATCTATTTCTTACTGAACTGTATGGTCAAAGGGTTGACTTGGAGACTCAGCATTCTCAGTTACTATTTCTTCCCTCATGATTTGGTTACCTATGGGCATTTGAACAAATATAATGGCCTGTATCCAAAATATCCCCATAACCTCTTGTACTGTAGCTGGGATATATGGGTAGGGATACATATTTCATGGTGCGATTCACCCGGGGTAAGTGTTAAAGATAGAATTTAGCTGATAATTAGTATACTCTGAAAATTATCAGCTAAAATCCAACATTAAAGGCAACTAGTTAGTAAAAGGAAATTAGTTTCTAAAAACTTCTCTGTTGAGTAATTAATCTACTGCGTGGTTTCATCTGCACCATTTGTCAGTAGGAGCACATTTTAGTCCATTAGAGACTGTCAGCATTCTTGACAGTTCAGCCCAGTGGGGGAGAATTTCTAACACAGTGATTAGATTTTATGTTATTGGGTAATTTATAGTCAATTTCTGAAGCATTTCTAAAGCAAGGCTTTAGGAATAAGATTTTAAAATATAGGAGACATTTTAGATGACTTTCCTGCAATATGCTAATGGATTCATTTAAACATTAAATATAAAGATATCCAGACATAATATGTTCTAAGCAACGAATGAATAAATATAAATTATTATGGTTTCCTGAATTTCCCATTATAATTCTCTGTCCCCTACTATAGAAAATTTCCCTCAAACTATGCTAGAAACCCAGCACAGGGTAAGTGATATTAACCTTAATTTTATTTTTACTTAATATTTTATAAATTCTGACAATTAAATAAGATTGCAATGCGTCATCCTTTTCCCTTAATATATAAGCAATTGTTTCAAAATAAGATTCCCACTAAAAGCTAAAATGTAGAGCTTTTGACTCTAGATATGAATTATAATAGCTAAATATCAGCATATATCCTCCTTTGTGTTCAAAGCTATTCTGAAAGTGGGCACTCATTCATGTCTTGCACGAAAGAACAAGAGGCATTAAATAGGATATTCTATGACACAAAATAAACCAGAGTTCTAAGTGTTTCAAGGTGCAGTACATGATCAAGTCCTTGTCTAAGAAGAGAGGCTTTTTTAGCCCATTCAAAAAAAGTAGGTGGGTGCATAAATGGAATATTCTGGCTTACTGAGTGCCCATGGTGCTCATGGCACCCATGGATTGCTACCTTTCAAAAATTGGAAGATAATAAACAGGAATTAATACTATAGCTACGATTTGGATTCTAAATTACCTTTGGAATCTTATAAAATCTCATGGATCTCTTGATACAGCACCAGACTAGAGGTGTGTGCAAACGCCCACTACAGAAATTTAGCTGAGAGAATGCTAACTAAACCAGCTTCCTACTAATGAAAGAAAAGATGCTTAGTTTCTGTTTGGCCCAATTTTTTTGCCTGCAAAATGGAAATATCACTATTCACAATACAGGCTTTTGTTGAGCTTGCCTATTTGGTAAAGCACTAGGCTGGATAGAGGAGGAAGTAGGGAGACACACAGTTGAAACGGATATCACCCATTCGCCCATTTACCTAAACTCAGGGGGGCTGTGAGCACCAATTTGGACTTGTTCTCGGGCAGCTTCTGGTCTGTAGGAATTGCACCTTACCTAGAAGAGAAAAGCATCCCAATAATTGTGTTTCCATTCCAATTACACATTTTCTACTGTCTTAACTGCTCCAAATTATACTGAAGAGGAAAAACAGGTTTAGTAGATCAGATAAGACCTTCATCAGTAGCAACATCTATTATTTTAATCCCCAGAGCAGAAGGTTTTATCATTGTAAATAATTCCACAATTTGAGTAAAGTGGGAAGGTTTCCAGAGAAATGCTATAAATCAAGAGAATAGTATATGTGCCCAGGAATCAACCAATGTATTCATTCAATTAACATAATGCTTGGAATAGCTCTTATCAATTGTAACCAGACTCATTTAAATCAACAAAATGAATCAACCACCCATTATTGAGTGGTCATGAGAAGTTAGTATTTTGTACCCTGGGTGCCTTTCTTGCCTCATCATAGTCCAGGCCTTGGATGGGAGGACACTTCTCCATCTCCCTTGGAGCTAGGCACAGCTATATTACTTGCTTTGACCAATGAAATGCGAGGAGAAATGATATATGTCATTTCCTGGCAGAAGTTTTAAGAGCCTTAAGAATCATTTCAGATGCTACATTAAGGTCCAGTGCGCATTTCCTCATATTACTTTCCTATTCCTGTGGTGACCATGGAAGCACATGTCAAGATAAAGAACCCAAAACCCAGGTCCTTGAGAAAAAACTATGAGCAGAGACCCACTGCTGACCCATGTTGGACATAGAGCATGAACAAGAAATAAACTTCCCTTGTGTCATTTGCTCCTGCACCATAACCTACTTAATCCTGACTTGAAGTGTGTCTTAAAATATGACATAGTCTTGAAGTATGAAAAGAACTAGGGCACATGACTGTGATGTGGAGGGATTCAATAGAAGCAGAGGCCTATTTGATAGGGAAAGAAAAGCAAGACATTCAGCTTGGCTGGACTGTGTGGTGTATACGGGCAGAAATGGGAGACCAGGGGAAAGAGTGGCAGATTCTGAAGTCCTGAGCAACAGGCTAAAGTGTTTAAACTATATTGAAACATTGTTTTGAGCAGGAAAATGATCAATTCATATTTTAAAAATATGTATCTGGTAGGGGCATATAGTAGTAGAAGGAAATTAGAGACTAGTTAAAAGATAATTTATGGGTCCCAGGAAGGTTCCCAATGAATGTCCACTAAATACATAGAAATGGGAATGGAGAGGAGAGAAGTAGAATAGGAAAAATATCTGAGGGGAAAAAACGACAGATCACAGAAACTACAGGGATATAGGAAGCAGGAAAGGCGATAGGATGCTATTGCTTTTGATGGAGATAAATCATCAGTCACTGCGATTCTGAGTTTGACTTTGAAGACATTTTTATAATGTGATTCCTTAATATCCTCAGAAGTTAGCTAATGTTAGGTTGTTTCTAGCATTCAACTTTACCTCATTTTTTCTCATGTTGTTTCTTCTTATATTCTCAAATTATTGCATAGTATTGTCTTTGCTTCATATATCATTTAAGAGATTTCTGGAAACACATTATGGTTCTTACTGTTTTCCTAGTACCTTCTCAGGAGGGAAAATAACTACTCCCTATAAGCAGACTTATTCCAATGTACAGAAGATTAAAAATCTCCACCTTCTGTCAGTAGGAAAAGCTCCAATATAAATTTGTCGTTAATGATATAAAATGGCTTTCCATTTTTCCCTAAATCTCTTTAGTTTAAAATGAATCAAATATGGTTTGGAATTTTATTTGCAGACATTTCAAAATTATGACTATAATGTTACTATCAGTTAGTTTATTTCATCTACAAAGGGATATTGTGGACAAGGATATAACTAAGATGGACCTTAAGTAAGTAAATAAGAACCGGGTAAGAACTGATGACAGACCTTGTACTTTGTCCTCTAGAGTAGGGGTCAACACACTTTTTCTGTAAAGGGACAGACCGCAAATATTTTACACTTTGTGGGCCATTCAGTCTCTGTTTCAACTACTCAACTCTGCCGTTACAGCACAAAACCAGCCACAGATACTACGTGAAGAAAAGTGGTGGTTGTTTTCCAATAAAACATACAGGCCATATTTGGCCCATGGGTCCTAGCTTGCCAAGCCCTGCTCTAGAAAGTTCTAATTACGTATGTGTGTGCTTATTTTAGATATCTGACCCAGTAATGACCCAAAAAGAAAGTCTTGTTAATTGAATCGCTAGTCTTATACTTTTCAAGCAATTCATCTGAATACGTCAAGCATCTTCAATATAGCCAGCATCTCTGCTGGGCACTCTGGAGAGACATAAGAAATGTAAGAATCCAGAAGATTAGCTACGGAGGTAAAACTAAAAATCTTCAACATTTTGAGAATAATTAAGTATTCAATTGGATGATAATGAAGGTAAGCGTAGAGGAACTGGACTTTTTTTTTTTAAATGAGAACTGGAATCCTGGGGAAGTTTGTGGAAAGTGTGGAGGAGGTAGAATTCAACATGGATAAACGTGGGATTGAATAATCTGAGGGGGAGGACTAAGAACAGGGTCACATTATAGAAGGAAAATCAAAAGCAAAGCCACAAAGACAATAATGGGAACGACACCATGGGGTGGAAGTGAGGACACCTGTCCAGCAAAGGGTACATCTGCAGGAGCTGTGGGAATTTAGAGCTGGTTGAGTGGAGTTGGATAAGACTGCAGATAACTTTTTTAAAAACCAGTTGGAAGTGTTTGGCCTCAATGTAGTACTATGTTTCCCTGAAAATAAGACCGGGTCTTATATTAAGGTTTGCTCCAAAAGATGCATTAGGGCTTATGTTCAGGGGATGTCATCCTGAAAAATCATGCTAGGGCTTATCTTCTGGTTAGGTCTTATTTTTGGGGAAACACGGTAGGTACATGGGAGCTACTGCAGTTCTTTGGCATGTCAGTAATGAAATAAATGTGGTATTTCAGTGCCATGTAAGACAGACAGTGGTGTTAAGAGAAATGGGAAAACTAAAAAGGAAAGTCGTGTTGTTCATGACTCCAGTTTTGTTAATGTCAGGTTGCTAAGGGATAATTTACTTAGAATTGTCATGTCAGCTTTAAGAAATAAAAGACCCCAGACAGGTGGGAATCCTTTAACCAGAGTCAACTGAAGAAGACGTGGGAATGGAGGCGCTTACTGAGGAGTGAATGCAAAAACATAGGAACAAAAGGCTGCACTAATGAAAACGTCTGTCTAGTTTTGAGCATACAGATACACATTAGCTCACTGTGAGGCCATGCATCCAAACCTTCAACAATCCATCTCTGACTTCTCTGAAAACGAGGCCTATATATTTCTGATAAAACCTGTGCAATAAGAACAACAGGCACTTGCCTCATTAGCCAGAGACTTGAACTCAGATTTGTGCCTTAGTTAGTGCACGTCTTCTTTGAATTTCTGCTTAGAGACCCCATTAAACTCACAAAAGAGTGACATGATTTTCCTTGCCTGACTTGTTTTCTTCAGCTCTAGTAGTCTTCACATCTTCATTTGAAAGTTTGGAACACAGCCTTGAGGATCTCCCACAGATTGAGAGTAGTGGGATAAAGTCAGCAAATGAGACAAAGGAAAAAGAAAAATACAGGAAAGGACATGGCCATGAAAGCCAAAGACAGAGTCATTAGAAATGGTTATAAATTGTATAAAATACATTAGAATTCAGGATATATTTAAAACTTATCAAGAGATACCATAGGGCTAGTAACCCAGTTGATATAAAAAAAAATGCCAATCAACCTTGATTCTATCAGTTTAATCATGTCCCATAGAACATTAAGAAGATGAAATTTATCTTGAAAATAAGCAAGATAAAATTTCAGCTAAAACAAAAATTATGGCACTAAATTTTTGGCCCAAACCTTTGATGAAGGAAGAAAGCCAAAGTCCCACATTTCAACTGTGATGCCCCTTCCTTGGTCTACTCACGTGAGCATAACTCAGGAAGAAGAGTTGGTTGTTGGTGAATGTTATACCTGGTAGGAGAGGCTCCTCAACTCCCTGCCTCTTGTCATTTATCCATTTCCTGTAAGCCTAGTGAGAGAAGCAGAATATATGATCCTCTGCAATGATGGCTTTCCTCTTTTCTCATCCAGTGCAAAGATGTATAATAAATATATCCTCCACCATGTGCAAAATGCACCCTGTCAAGTTTTCCTTTACGAAAACAAACCTGAAAATGCAAGTCGATGTCATATTGCTTAACAGTGAGGCAGGTTTACCTGCAAAAAGACCTTACATTCAATACATACCAAAGCAGCTGAGCCAAAGTGCTCAAATGTCAAACAACTACCCCTCCCCACCAAAAAAGATGTGTGTTCCATTCCTATCAGGGAACAAACAAATCTAACACAACAACAAGGCCTATGGAAATAAATTTTGGGGTCAACATATTCCCAATTTTTTATTTTGCCAAGTAGGAGGGAAAACTATCATCTCCAATCACTGTCATTTTATAAACTATATTTTAACTAGACTAGAGGAAGGATATAACCTTGGAATAACAATCTGGTCTTTACGTTGAATGCATTTAGCTTATGAAAGTCTTTCTGCATCATCCTTATGTTTCTTGTTTCACCACAGACCAGTGGATGATGAAAACAGTATTATGGGCTCTTACCTGGCCTCTATATGAGAACCACCAGCCATAAAACAGAACTTTGGTGTTTTAAGAGAAAATAAGGAGGACTATAGAGAGAGTGTACTCAAGGAAAACTCATATGAACTTAGCCCTAAGGAGACTTCTGTAGTGTGCTTTGATATTACTGTAAATGTATCTTCTGAAAACTATCCTTTAAATACATGATTCTTAATAACAAATATTATTCTTTAGAGTAACTTTATACCCCAAAGAGAAGAAAGAAATGCAGCTCTATTCATACAATAGAGTATAATAGAGTCAATAGGGAAATATAATTCTACTTAAGAGAAATTCATAGAATTTACAGAAATCTAACTCCTCAAGAACATGTCTGTGGTGTAAACTGAGGTGTACCCATACAGTGTTTTAGAACTCAATTTTTAAAATCACAGCAAATGTTGCAGTGCATACCCTAAAAGCTTCCCGCAGACCTCCATTATCAGCAATATTTTCTCCCAGGGTCCTCTTTCCCTTCACCTAACAAACAGAAAAGAAAAAAAGAGTGTTTTATAGCCAACTATCATTCAGCAAGAGGCATAATGATATCAAGAAAAAGTGCCATATTTTAAAGAGAAAATTACATTCAATAAATGAGACGTAGTCATAATATATTGTGAGATGGCAAACTAACCCCAGCAAGGTGCTCCTGAATATAATAATTTCTATTTTATTATGGAACACATTTCTTTCTCACCCACCTCTTTACTCTCACCAATTTAGCCAGCTCCAATAAAATGTTAACAATATTCTGAGTGACTCTGGTTTAATGGGGGGAAAAAAATAGAAATGTCAAGATACAGATTACTTTCTCTGATTAACTCAGATAAATTGAGTATTCTTTCCAGTGCACTTGTGTTTCCAAAAATTTACCATCCACAAAGGAACAAGATTTCAAGACCAACCATCATCATTTCACCTTCGGCAATTTCCATGAAAAATTAAATGGAGGGTAGTCCTCATGGGGGAACAAACATCAAATAGAAGTAGTACAGACCACAAGGTCAAGGTTTGCAATAGGTATGATAACCAGCCAAGCATGGTGAATAAATTCTTCCAAACATTTGAAGATTGTTCCTTAAACTCTTAAATAGGCTAGGAGGAAAATTACTCTAAACCAATACAGCCCAAAGCCAAAATCCAACCTGCTGCTTATTTTTGTACAGGCTTCAAGTTAAGACTGAATTTTATATTTTTCAATGGTTGTAGGGGAAACTCAAAAGAAGCATAATATTTTGTGGCTTGTGAAAATTATATCAAGTTCAAATTTCATTGTCTATAATTCAAGTTTTGTTGGAACACAGCCACACCCACTCATGTGCATGCCTATGGCTATTCTGTCACTACAGTAGCGGGTTCAGTAGTTGCAACAGGGACCTTATGGCCCACAGAGCTGAAAATTATTTACTATCTGGCCCTTTACAGTAAAAGTTTGCCAGTCCCTGCATAGGAGGCAGAATAATGCTCCCCGCCAAAAGGTGTCTACGCCCTAATTCCTGAAACCTGTGAAAATGTTACCTTATGTGGCAAAAGAGACTTTGCAAATATAATTAAATTAAGGATTAAATTAAGGATGGAGACATTAGCCCGCATTATCCAATTGGGTCAAATGCAATTACAAGGTCCCTTTCAATAGAGGAAAAGAAGTCAGGAGAGTGACTGTGCCAGAGTGATGCAATGTGAGAAGACTCAACCAGTTACTGCTGGCTTTGAAGAAGGAAGGGGCCATGAGCCAAGGAATGTGGGCAGCCTCCAAAAGCTAGAAAAGGCAAGGGAACAGATTCTCCCCTAGAGCAGGCAGAAAGCAGTCCTCTTCACACCTTAATTTTAGCCCACTGAGACCTGAGTCAGACATCTGCAAGTGTACAATAGTAAATTTGTGTTGTTTCAAGACCCTGTATTATATTACATTATATATGACCAAGTCTTATATTACATTAAAATAAGAACAGGTCTTATATTAATATTTGCTCCAAAAGACGCATTAGAGCTGATGGTCCGGCTAGGTCTTATTTTGGGGGAAACATGGTACATTCTTTCTTTTACTCCAATCCCACAAGGTAAGTGCTATCATCACTATCATTGCTTAACAAACGAGGAATCTAAAGCTCAGTGTAGCAGATGGCATTGGTGAAGCATCAGACCCCCTTTTCTCCCAGGACTCTGCACCCATTCCTACAACTGCTATTAGCTCAGGAAGATTGAGCTTGGCTTAGGGGGGATTCCTGGGAGGTGATACCCCACCTGTCAGTAGCTGACTGATGTGCAGTTAGAACAACCCAGCCCCTTACCCCAGGCTGAACAATTTCTGTAGTACATTCATACTCCAGAACCCTGTTTTGGATCAGGCTGATGCTAAACTTCTGAAACCAACATGTTTTCCTCATCCCTTTATAGGTTTCTCCTGAAACTACTTCCGCAATAAATCACTTACCTAAGAAACCCCTTCTTGGGCTCTGCTTCTAGTGAACCTGACCTAAAACAAAGTGACTAAGTAAACTGCCGGCATTTCACAGGGATTCAAACCCAAGCAGTTTGTCTCCACAGACTTTGTTCCATAGTAAGCTAGCTTTTAAAGTCTCAACTCTTCTTGACTCTGGTGCTTCTGTTTATATCCGCTCATGCTTGAACTTAATCTCCTTCCTTGTTCCTCTAAGCTTTACCTAAATTTGAGGTTTTGTGAGTAGTCTCACCCCTCTGGCCCCTCCCACTCTGGATCGCCTCAGTAGGCCATATGGCACTAGGTTTGCCTCTCAGGACTCAACAGCTGCTAACAGCCTGTCTGCTTCTGAGGCACTCCATTGGGGCTCCCCTCAATTCACTGCAAAGAGGACTGGCCTCCACAAATAGAGCCAGAAAAACAAAATATGGCCCTTTATATCCACAAAGGAAGCCACCCCTCTCCTCTAAGAATGAGACTGAAACTGTTTTCTGATGGTTGAGTGAATTTATGCTGAGACAGGCATAACCTTTCAATCGACCTTGTGACAAAGGTATACATTTGTCAGAATTCAGTTTCAATACCTGACACTTTGGGCAAAATAGATGTTGTAGCATAGTCCTCCCCAATATATTGCCCAGGTATAAAATGAACTTAAAATAAGAGAACAAAGCAAGATACGGGGTGGGGAGCAGAGTATGGATTTTTGGTGTCATACCAATCTAAACTCTAGTCTAGACTCTACCATGGGTTTTAATCTCTTTGAGCTTTAGTTTCCTGATATGCTAGTAGTATGTATACTTCTCAAGACCAGTATGAGGATTAAATTTGTTTCAATTAAATGAAAAGTCTAACTCCCATGTCTATATATAATAATCACCAGCAAATGTGCATTCCATTCCTCCAAGAAAACTGCTCTTCTCTTGTTTGTTTGGGTTTTTTTCAGCCTTTATTTTCCCCTGGGATGGCATACTTATGAGTATGTCACCAAGTATTAGGAATATTAACCACAATTTATTGAGCACTTATTACATGTCAGGCATGGTGCTAGTGCTTTACATTATTTCATTTAATTCTTACAACAAACTAATGCATTCAGAAATAGTTACCCATTTCACAGACAGACTCTGAGACTCAGGAATGTTAAGTAACTTGCTCAAGTTCAAAAAATTTGTAATTGGTTGAAGTAATATTTAGACCTACGTCTGACTCTAGAACCCCTTCCTTATGCTTTTCTTGAAACAACATATATTTTAGATGCATTTTCATAATGTGCTCACCCCTGAATTGAATACAGATACACAGAAGCACCCATTTTAAGTCTTCCCATTTAAGTAGATATGAAAAAAAAAAAAAAAAACCACAGGCAGAGAAATGGCTTTTGAGAACACTGATGAAGGAGCTAGAATACTACCAAGGATACAGACTCTGGTTTCTCTGACTGGATAAGAACTGGTCTCCCTTGAGGTGAATATGGTTTAAGAATCAGGAACTGAGTCAGTGTTTATAAACAGTATTCCCTTTAAAAGTGCATGGATTTTTACCCAAATTCTTCTGGAATGGTGAAATAAACCCCAAGTATAATAGACTTGAGGCATAGCAAGGATTTGGGAGCTTTCCCAGCCCCAGTAAGATATCAAGATGGTGTACATGCCGGTTAAGGGACCAAGAGACCCTGGGAAAACCACATGAAGATATACTGATCTACTCCAGTTCTGTGTAGTCCTCTGCTTCTCTTAGGTGCAGTGCCCCTGACTACATGAATTAGGAGCATACAGTGTGTGCATGTGTATTTTAGAGGAAGGTCTTCCTACAGATTCAAACCTACCAAAAAGACTTCATTACTGTCAAATACAATGAGAGAAATCTGTGTCTTATAATTATGAAAGCAGGAAAATGGAATGGAAAACTCCAAGAAAAAATTAATAGTGAGGAAAAGGAATGAAAACTAACCCAATCAAACCAGCCAAAAAACGAAAAGGAAAAAGAAGTAAAAACAATGTACAATAAATAAACTACATAGAGAAAACTATAACATCATATGTGAAAAGCTAAAACAAGAACCAAGCAGATGGAAAAGCATACCAAGGAGATTATATTACAAAAAAAAGTCAATTCCGTACATTTAACATATATTTAATGTGATTTAATTTAGAATCCCAATAGAATTTTCTTTTTTTTTTGGTGGGGGGGAGAATGTAAAATGGTCTTAGAGCATATACAAAAGCATATTTGCATGAGAATGGCCCAGAACATAAAAGAAAAAAAGTGAGGGATAGCTTGTATTGACAGATACCAGAACAATTCACATAGCCATAGTAATAAGGCACTGGTACAGAAATCAACAAATACATCAGCTGAATAGAATATGTAATCCAGAAATTTATCTCAGTATATATGAGATCCCAAATAGTCAAAGCAATCTTGAGAAAGAACAAAGCTGGAGGCATCATCTCCCTGATTTCAAACTATATTCCAATGCTACAGTAATTTAAAACAGTATGGTACTGGCATAAAAACACACATACATCAATGGACTAGAGAGTCCAGAAATAAACCCATGCCTATATGGTCAATTTATTTATGACAAAGGAGCCAAGAATATACAACGGGGAAAGGACAGTCTCTTTAAATGGCTGGGAAAACTGGACAGCCACATGCAAAAGAATGAAACTAGACCACCATCTTACACCATGAATTTAACTCAACATGGATTAAAGACTTGAACATAAGTCCTGAAACCATAAAATTCCTAGAAGAAAACAGTCAGTAAGCCCCTTGACATAGATCTTGGTGATAATTTTTTTTGAATCTGACACTAAAAGCAAAAATAAATAAGTGGGACTGCATCAAACTAAAAAGCTTCTGCTCAGCAAAGGAAACCATCAACAAAATGAAAAGGAAATCTACTTAACAGGAGAAAATAATTGTAAATCATATATCTCATAAGGGACTAATACCCAAAATCTACAAAGAACTCATACAACTCAATAGCAAAAAAAAAGGCAATCCAATTTAAAAATGGGCAGAGGACCAGAATAGACATTTTTCCAAAGAGGACATACAGATGGCCAACAGACATATGAAATGATGCTCAACATCACTAATCATCAGGGAAACGCAAATCAAAACCACAATGAGATATCACCTCACTCCTGACCTGTTAGAATGGCTATCATCAACAAGACAAGAATTAACAATTGTTGGTGAGGATGTAGAAAAGAGGGAACCCTTACGCACTGCTGGTGGGGATGTAAATTGGTGTAACCACTATGGAAAACAATATGGAGATTTCTGAAGAAAACAAAAATATAACTACCATATTATCCAGCAATTTGACTTCTGGGAATGTATCCGAAGAAAATGAAAACACTAATTCAAAAGGATATATGTACCTCTATGTTCACCGCAGCATTATTTACAATAGCCAAGATATGGAAACAAGCTAAGTGTCCACTGGTACAAGGGACTATTACTCAGCATAAAAAGGAAAGAAATCTTACATCTGCAACAACAAGCCATGTTTACCCGAAAATAAGACCTAATTGGAAAATAAGCCCTAGCATGATCTTTCAGGATGACAGCCCCTGAACGCGTCTTTTAGAGCAAGGCTTAATATAAGACCTGGTCTTATTTTCAGGGAAACACGGTAGATGGACCTTGAGGGTATTATGCTAAGTGAAATAAGTCAGACAGAGAAAGATAAATACCATATGATCACTCTTATAGGTGAAATCTTAAAAAAAGAAAGAAAGAAAGAAAGAAAGAAAGAAAGAAAGAAAGAAAGAAAGAAAGAAAGAAAGAAAGACAGACAGACAGAAAGCAAGCAAGCAAGCAAGCATATAGAGAACAGATTGGTGTTTGCGGGGGGGAGGGCGGATAAGTGAACTGTTTTTGTTTTGTTTTTAGTTTAAATAAATTCAATAAGAAAATATTTTTAAAGGAAAAAAATAAATAAGCCACTGATTCTCTTAGCAGCTCCCCCACTGGTGCTACCCCACCAGTTCAAGGAACAGTTTAGCTGGGCTCTTGATAATTGTGACTGACTATTGGCTACGGTGGGAGGGCACCTTTGATATTTTTCATGAGAATATTTGAGCAATAAATGGTGAAAACCTACATCATTTCATCTAGTCATTATAGGAGGTGGTTAAAGTTTTTATAAGGCTGCCGTTCTATATTTCAGTATCAAAAAGAAAGCTAAAGGTGACTAGATGTCTTGTTCAGGAACTAAAGGTAGAATTTGTCCTTTGCCACCCTGTGGCTATAAGATGACTATAAATAAACCCATACCTCTATCAGATGCACAAATCCCTTGGACAACTATAGACTTAGATATCAACTACTTTCCTAAAAACACAGCACAATGTCTTCACACAATCTTATTCCCCAAATATGAGTAAACTAGAAGAAAAAAAAAGAATTTCAATTCCTAATAAGTTCCCAGTGGAGGCTGATACTGTTGGCCTAGGAACCACACTTTAAGAATAAATGGTCTAAAGCAAGCCAATGTCCAAATGAGAAAAAGATGACCCACAAAATGCCCCTTCACAACCGTTATACTCACATTTAAGCCAGCTTTCCTCCAATAATAGTTGCTATACTGGTTAACCATGCACTTTGTTTTTTCTTTAAACTTTTCTTCTGAGTCAATAGACCACCAAGGATCCAGGTTGCCATTTTTATCATATTTTCTCCCTAGCAAAAGGAAAGTTAAAAGATATTTGTATTATTTATGGAAACTAACTTCATCTTCTTTATCCCTCACTTAGACCGGCCTTGAAAAAGCAGTCCCAGCAGCAGGGATCACTCCTGGGAGCAGCTCCTGCCTTCTCTACAGTGTCACAGATTAATTGTAAACAGGCGGGGGAGAGGAGAAAAAGGTTTGAGGAAGTTCTTTCCTTCTAAGCAACAAAGAGCATTTTAAAAATAAGATCCATCAACTATGGCATACAGCATTCTTAACCAATCTTGGATTCTTTGTTTTTACCTGATCTGACCCAAAATGTTCTCTGGATTGAGAAATGAAATGGTTTCATTCAGAAAGCCCATGGAGGAGTCAGAATGCCACTACCAGTGAAATTCCAAATGATCCATAGGAACAGCCCCGATGAGTCATTCACACCCTGCAACCATAGCCCCTGACTCAGCCCTATAGGAACGTGTTTCCTCCAAGTTGCCAGGAGCCTAGAGACACATAAAACCTCTGTTATGAATCATTCCACAGCCATCAGTGTGGATGGAAGGCCCATCTGTCCTGCTTTGACAAGAAAGGTTGCTCTAAAAAGAGAACTTGGAACAAGAATGGAAATCTCCAAAACATAATGGAAAAAAAGTTATGCATGCTTTTTTGCTATGGGCTCACTCTTCACTTTCTCTACACCTTCAAAAAACAGTTTGGGTGTATCTGGAATATCTTCCATACTCACTCAAGGTAACTAATACTTTAAATTTAATTATGCAGAGAACCCTCCACAGGGCTTCCAAGAAAGTCCCCTAAGCAAATGTGTTTATTGGAACAACCCAAAGCTCTTCAATAAGGATGGATGCCACGACCACCCCCTCGGAGAGCATAGAGCCACTGTCCTCCACCCATTAACCAACCAATCATTAAATAGTTACTGGCCATGTCCTTATATGTGCAACGTACTGTTCTAAGTATTGGTTACAGAGTGAAATTGCCATCATTAGATTCTGTCCTTTGAGAGACAAGCCTGAAGGCCACCAGAAGATTCTGAGGGAGAACTGTACTTACATTTCCAGGAATAAAGGCCCCGAACCAAGAAACCACTACTAGCTTTTGTTTCTTAGCTGAGACTATTCTCTCAGATAAAGCAAACACGCAGACAGAAAGTGTAGCTCTAGGGATTCAGATGACTACAAGGCAGCTACATTTTAACAGCGAGGAGACAGCAGGGGAACAACAAACCTAAGTGATTCAAGAAGGGCTGGTGGGAGTACAGGCAGAATTGTCCACAAGGAGAAGAACCAAAAGGGGCTCGGGCCCTGGGGTCGGCATCCAGGAAAGGATGTTGGAGACACCACAGATATGGAAGAAAGAGGTCCTTCTATGAAATGTTGCATTGGGCCAGATGCGTTCTTAAGTCTGCCTGTAAACCATTGTGTGGAGGTAGATATGATCATAATTTGCTGCTAATTCCTAAGTTTTGGAGGTTTCACATGATTTTCCACTAATGCTCCAAAGTGAAAGGAGTGTTGATTAAAAACGATGATAACTCTCAAAGGTTGATCATTTCTTCAGTTCATGTTATATTCTGCTCTTTCTTATTGCTTAAATGTGACCAGGGTACATAGCATATCCCCTACTATGCAATATTAGGAAAGCATAGCCCTTTAAAAAATAATTCTGAATATATGCCAGCATCAAGAAAAATAGAGATCAAGCATTGCATAATCCTTGTAATAGTATGAAGGAATCAGTCAGCCAAGTTCCAGAGTCCTAACTCGCTGAGTCCTAATTTGGCAACACGTATAATCATTTTCAGAACAGAGCTCACACTTCCAGGGAGAGCATCTTACTATGGTGAATAAAGAAATGACAAAGGGAAGAAGCAATAAAGTAATTCCTATAATTATTGTGGCAGCTACAGCAATCCTGATCTGGATACAAAGCTAAGTTCATTGAAATTACAAGGTTATTTTTTCATCATTCTACCCCATCAGCAATAGGAACATTTATTTATTTCAATATATCATTGTACGACATGGCAAAAAGTTTTCAATCAGCAATCATACTGTTTTGGATAATATTTAATCTATGATGATGCCACTATGCAAAAATAATAGCAACAATTAAAATCCATATAGTCAACATTATCCTAAAAGCGGCAGCTTATACAATGAACCAGTACTTACCATTATTATCAAATCCGTGTGTAAATTCATGTCCAACAATTACTCCTATAGCACCATAACTCAGAGATCTACAGCATAAATATATAATTTGGAGAAAATTATGAGCATGAATCTCAGAGCACAATCCTTCATTTTTTTCAATGAAAAGCCAAGATAATGTTTTCTAATAACCACACCCAAAAAATTGTGCAAAAAAAATCTAAACACACCCTTCTCATTGAAATAGATAAAGAAAATATAAATTCTAACACTGACATTATGACCATGAAGCAGGGCCGAGTTGGGACTCCAGTAGTAGAGGCCTCGCGGTATCCTCAGCCTCACCTTTCTTTGCCCTAAAACTTAGTAGTGCATCATCCCCCTGTGGTTTGAGCTGGAAATGTCCCCTGTCCCAGTTCCCTGTTTTAGAAAATTACCCTGAAACTTATAATTAATACCCCCATGCTTACTGATCACAATCTTTATGGCCTAGCATTCTCTCCAGGTTATTGTCATCACTGCTCCTGGGTTGATGAGCACATTGGAGAGCCACGTTGCCAGAGGGAAGGTTCCATGTAGACCCCTGGAACCGTCACGTGACCTCTGGAGGCATGCCCAGATTTTCCCTTAAATACCCTAGACTGGTCTGAGAATGTTATGGCAGTTTTTGGAGATGTGAACCTGCTGCCTTCTCAGACCACTGGAGCACTGATGATAAATGCTTATCCTATAGTCTAGCTCCTATGTTGGTCTATTACTTGAGCGGCACAGGCACCTAGTGCCCTGGATTTGTTTGGCTTCTGCTTTCACCATGCATGGGGTTTAGTTTTCCTACCCTGTTAAATTACGGATGTAAAAGAGATGGTTTCTAAAGTCCCTTCCAGCCCTAAGGTTTTGATGATTCTATATTTGCTCTAGCTATAGTTTATATTTATAAACAGCCAAGGCAACAGCAGGGTTTCAGGAGTTCCTGTCAGTAAAAATACCATTTATTTTTTATCTGAGAACCTGTTTAAAAATCACTAAAGACTTAGAAGTTAAATTGTTTTCCAATTGGAGAGATGACATCATAAAAATGGCAGCATGAAGTGAGCCTCTTGAAATCTCTCCTGGAATTTACAACAAATTGAACAACTATAATATCACAAAGGACTCCCTGCATAGCAGACAGGCAACACTAAGAGATGCACAACTGAAATCATCTAAAGGGGGACAAATAGCACGAGCAGGTGAGGAGGGAAGGGAGAAATGCAGAGACGGGGCCGCAAGGGCACAGGATGCAGACCTAGCTCAGTGCTCCGAGCTTGCTGCATCCCGGAACTACCACAGCTGTGGGAGAGGGAAGAACTCGAACTGCTAGGGCTCCACTTATGTCCCACAGGACTGAGGGGACAGCATATAACACGGCTGAACCCAACACTCACGGCAGAGACCTCGGAGAAAAGCCTGAGGGAAGAAGGCTGAAAACGGTGGTTTAAGCCTTCACTGCCAAGCAGAGAACGGAAACCTTAGGCACTGAGACTAGCCACCCCATCCCTACCCTCCCAGAGCTAGCCCCGCCCCCACCTTACCAGTGCTAGAAGTGGAACAGTAGCAATGTCAGATCAAAAGAACAGAATATTTGCAGTTCTGAGAACTGTGGACCACAGACACAGATTCGCAGGCCAACTAGTTCCGGCAAAGGGGAGGGAGCCGTGTAAGCAGGACTAGCTATGGTGGTGGTCTCCGCCACTGCTCTAGGCCACCTCTCACAACCCACCCCACCCCTGTCCCTACTAGTCTGGGCAGATCCCTGCAGGAGTAAACAGAGCCACTGAAATGCACAGGATCTGAATCTGGTGCAGGAAGAGCTTTGGAATTTCAGAAGCTCTCCACATTCTCCCAAGGAGGCGGTGCTGTATGACCCAGGCAAACTGTTAACAGAGAAGAAGCCCGCCTTCCAGGGAATCCCCTCATTGTGTGAGAAGCCAGAATACTACAGAGAAAATAAAACACTATAATGTGAGAGAGAATAAAAGGCAGCAGTCAGAGAGTAAATAAAACATTCTACCAACACGTAATGGAAAACAAAAGAAAGACATCTTTCTATCAACCTGTTGCAGAACGCACTCCTGTAAATGTCTAGAAAGAGAAATAATACAGCATTAATTGCCATGAATAACCAAGGTAACAAGACAGCTCGGAAAGAAAATGAAAAGTCTCCAGAAAATGAACTTAAAGACATGGAAATATATGACTTAAATGACAGAGAATTCAAGACTTCAGTTCTTAAAAGACTCAATGAGATGCAAGAAAACACAGACAGGCAGTTTAATGGACTCAGAAACACAATCAAAGAAAAAAAGGAACACTTTAGCAAAGAGGTTGAAATTTTAAAAAAGAACCAAATAGAATTTCGGGAGATCAAGAACTCAATAGAAGAAATGGGTAATGAAATAGCCAGCTTAGGTAGTAGACTTGGCCAGATGGAGGAAGGAATCAGTGACATCGAAGATAGAAATCTGGAAATGACACAGATGGAAGTGGAAAGAGACTTGAGACTTAAAAGAAATGAAAGAACTCTACAAGAACTTTCTGACTCCATCAAAAAGAGCAATATAAGAATAACGGACATACCGGAAGGAGAAGAAAGAGAGAAGGGAACAGAGAGTATATTCAAACAAAGAGTCAACGAGAAATTTCCAAACTTGTGGAAAGAACTGGATCATTGAATCCAAGAAGCAAATAGAACACCTAATTACCTCAACCCTAACAGGCCTTCTCCAAGGCACATTGTATTGAAGCTGTCAAAAATCAACTACAAAGGAAGAATCCTCAAGGCAGCCAGGGAAAAGAAGACGGTAACCTACAAAGGAAAGCCCTTTAGATTATCATTAAACTTTTCAGCAGAAACTCTAAAAGCCAGGAGGGAGTGGAACCAAATATTCAAACTATTGAAAGAGAGAAATTATGAGCCAAGAACAATATACCCAGCAAAGATATCCTTTAGATATGAAGGAGGAATAAAGACCTTTCCAGACATACAGAAGCTGAGGGAATTTTCTAATACAGGACCTGCACTACAAGAAATACTAAAGGCGGCTATTTGACCACCATCAACAGGGACAATTTGTGGCAACCAAAACATAAAAAGGGGGAGAGTAAAGGCCTGAACGGGAATATGGGAATGGAGAAAGTAGGCATGCTGAAGAAAATGGAATACTTTAAATATCAAACTTTCTTTTACATAAACTTAAGGGTAACCACTCAAAAAAAATCCAGAACTGAAATATGTACTATAATAAAACAAGAAACAGAGGGAAACATCATAGAATACCACCACATAGAAATCATAGACAACAACAAAAAGGCAAAGAAACAATGGAGACACAGTCTTACCAGAAAACCAAAGACAGAATAATAGGAAATCCTGACATATCAATAATCACCCTAAATGTAAATGGACTGAACTCACCAATAAAAAGGCACAGAGTAGCAGATTGGATCAAAAAACTAAACCCAACCATATGCTGCCTCCAAGAGATACATCTGTGCTACAGGGACAAACATAGACTCAAAGTGAAAGTGTGGAAATTGACACTCCAAGCAAATGGTATCCAGAGAACACCAGGCGTAGCCATGCTGATATCAGATGAAACAGACTTCAGGATAAAAAAGGTAACAAGAGACAAAGATGGACATTTCGTAATGATAAAGGGGACTATACAACAAGAAGACATAACAGTCATCAATATTTAGGTCCCCAATCAGGGAGCACCGAAATATACCAAACAACTACTAACAAAACTAAAGGGAGAAATTGACCAAAACACAATTATACTGGGGGATCTAAATACATCATCAACAGCTATGGATAGGTCATCCAAAACAGAAAGTAATGAAATAGCAGCCCTAAATGATACATTAGATGAAATGGACATAATTGACATTTACAGAGCACTTCATCCTAGAATATCAGACTACAACATTTTTTTCTAGTGTATATGGAATATTCTCAAGGATAGACAATATATTGGCACATAAAACTAGCCTTAGCAAATTTAAGAAGATTGAAATCATGCCAAGCATATTCTCTGATCACAAGGCTTTGAAATTGGATATCAACTGCAAAAGAAAGCAGGAAAAACCACAGATACATGGAGATTAAACAACATACTTTTACAGAATGACCCAGTCAAAGAAGAAATTAGAGGAGAGATCAAAAGATACATAGAAACAAATGACAATGAAAATACATCCTACCAAAATTTTTAGGATGCAGCGAAAGCAGTTTTAAGAGGGAAATTTATATCCTTACAGGCCTATCTCAAGAAACAAGAAAAATCCCAAATAAATAATCTCATGTTACACCTTAAAGAACTAGAAAAAGAAGAACAAATGAAACCCAAGGTCAGCAGAAGAAAGGAAATAATAAAAATCAGAGCGGAACTAAATGAAATAGAGAACAAATAGACAATAGAGAAAATTAATGTGACAAAAAGCTGGTTCTTTGAAAGGTTAACAAAATTGACAAACCCTTGGAGAGGTTCACTAAGATAAAAAGAGAGAAGACACTAATAAACAAAATCAGAAATGAAAAAGGGGAAGTTATCACTTATGCCACAGAAATACAAAGGATCATCCAAGAATACTATGAAGGACTATATGCCACCAAATTCAACAACCTAGAAGAAATGGACAAGTTCTTAGAAACATATAGCCTTCCAAGGCTGAATCACAAAGAACTGCAAAATCTAAACAGACCAATCACCAGCAACGAAATTGAATCAGTCATCCAAAACCTTCCGAAGAGCAAAAGTCCGGGACCAGATGGCTTCACTAGTGAATTCTACCAAAACTTCAGAGAGGATCTAATACCAATCCTGCTCAAACTCTTCCAAAAAATTGAAGAAGAGACAGTACTCCCTAACTCATTTTATGAGGCCAACATTACCCTGATACCAAAACCTGGTAAAGATAACACAAAAAAGGAAAACTACAGACCAATATCTCTGATGAATACAGATGCAAAAATCCTAAACAAAATTCTAGCAAACCAAATGCAACAATGCATTAAAAAGATTATTTATCACAACCAAGTGGGGTTCATCCCAGGGGCACAAGGATGGTTCAGCATACACAAATCCATCAATGTGATACATCACGTAAACAAAATAAAGGACGAAAATCATATGATTATATCAACAGATGCAGAAAAACTATTTGACAAGATACAACATCCATTTATGATTAAAACAATTAATAAAATAGGTATAGAAGGAAAATACCTTAACATAATAAAGGCCATATATGACAAACCCTCAGCTAATATCATAATTAATGGTGAAAAACTGAAGCCCTTTGCTCTATGTTCAGGAACACGACAGGGCTGTCCCCAATCACCTCTGCTTTTCAACATAGTGTTGGAAGTCCTCGCCAGAGCAATCAGGCAAGAAAAAGAAATAAAAGGCATCCAAATTGGGAA
The DNA here is from genome assembly GCF_057876585.1 of Rhinolophus sinicus. Classification (NCBI taxonomy): domain Eukaryota; kingdom Metazoa; phylum Chordata; class Mammalia; order Chiroptera; family Rhinolophidae; genus Rhinolophus; species Rhinolophus sinicus. Next base: position 15,015,182 of record NC_142518.1, on the reverse strand, counting down.
TGAAGAAGTTAAACTGTCACTCTTTGCAGATGACATGATGTTATACCTAGAAAACCCTAAAGACTCCACCAAAAAGCTATAAGAAACAATAAACGAATACAGTTAAGTTGCCGGCTACAAAATCAACATACAAAAGTCCAGTGCATTCCTATATACTAACAATGAAATCTCAGAAAAAGACATTAAAAAAAAAAAAAAAAAACAATTCCTTTTGCAATTGCAACAAAAAGAATAAAACTCCTAGGAATAAACTTAACCAAGGACATGAAACACCTGTACGCTGAAAATTATAAGACATTTTGAAAAGAAACTGAAAAAGACACAGAGATATGGAAAGACATTCCGTGCTCATGGATGGAAAGAATCAACATAGTTAAAATGGCCGTATTACCCAAAGCAATACACAGATTTAATGCAATCCCCATCAAAATCCCAGTGGCACTTTTTAAACAAATAGAACAAAGAAATCATCAGATTTGTAGGGAAGCACAAAAGACCCTAAATAACCAAAGCAATCCTAAGAAAAAAACAATGCTGGAGGTATCACACTCCCTGACTTTAGCTTGTACTACAGGGCAACAATAATCAAAACAGCATGGTATTGGCAGAAAAACAGACACACAGACCAATGGAATAGAATCGAGAACCCAGAAATAAACCCAGATAAATATGGACAGATAATTTTTGACAAAGAAGCAAAAAACGTACAATAGAGAAAAGACACCCTCTTCAATAATAAATGGTGCTGGGAGATTGGATAGCCACATGCAAAAGAATGAAACTGGACTGCTATCTGTCACCATGTACCAAAACTAATTCAAAATGGGTCAAAGACCTAAGCATAAGACCCGAAAGAATAAACTGCATAGAAGAAAACATAGGAACTAAACTTATGGACCTTGGGTTCAAAGAGCATTTTATGAATTTGACTCCAAAGGCAAGGGAAGTAAAAGCTTAAATAAATGAATGGGACTATATCAAATTTAATAGCTTCTGCACAGCAAAAGAAACCATCGACAAAATAAAGAGGCAACCAAAGGAATGGGAGAAGATTTTTGCAAACAGTGCCTCCGATAAGGGGCTAATATCCAAAATATACAAGGAACTCATGCAACTTAACAACAGAAAAACAAACAACCCAACTGAAAAATGGGCAGAGGACCTGAAGAGACATTTCTCCAAAGAGGACATACAAATGGCAAACAGACATATGAAAAAATGCTCAACATCACTAATCATCAGAGAAATGCAAATAAAAACCACAATGAGATATCACCTCACCCTAGTCAGAATGGCTATCATCAACAAGACAAATAGTAACAAGTGTTGGAGAGACTGGAGAAAAAGGAACCCTCATACACTGTTGGTGGGAATGCAGACTGGTGCAGCCACTATGGAAGGCAGTGTGGAGGTTCCTCAAAAAATTATGAATAGAATTATCATATGACCCAGCAATCCCTCTCCTGGGTATCTACCCAAAAAATCTGAAAACATTTATACATAAAGACACGTGTGCTCCAATGTTCACTGCAGTTTTATTTACAGTGGCCAAGACATGGAAACCAAAATGTCCTTCAATAGATGAATGGATAAAGAAGTTGTGTATATATACACAATGGAATACTATTCGGCAGTAAGAAACGATGAAATAGTACAATTTGTGACAACATGGATGGATCTTGAGATTATAATGCTAAATGAAATAAGTCAGAAAAAGTAGAGAACCATATGATTTCACTGATATGTGGTGTATAAAACTGAAAACAACAAAAGAACGAGACAAACAAATGAAGGAACAAAAACTCACAGACACACGCAATACTTTAGGAGTTACCAGAGGGTAAGGGGGTGCTCTAGAAGAGGGCAAACGGGGTCTAATATATGGTGATGGAAAGAGAACTGACTCTGGGTGGTGAACACACAATGCGAGATATAGATAATGTATTACAGAATTGTACAATTTAAATCTATGTAACTTTATTAACCACTGTCACCCCAATAAACTTGAATTTAAAAAAAAATTACTTTCCAAATGTAGTCATAAAAAGGGGATAGAGCAGAGATTAAAAGGTATCACCGTGCTTTCAAACGTAGTCACATTCCTCTGCTTTCATGACATACAAGCTCACAAATGAATGGCAAAGACTGGGAAGCCTTAACCACATTTGGAAAAGGCATTTGATCATTTCTCTTCACCTCTGAGAAGTATGTGGTCGATTACCTACAAGGGTGACAACAGACAATTCCACATGCCCTGCATGCATGTGCCCCTCCTCCCATCAAGAGGCAACCTATTTTCTTTCCTGGGAACCCGGATGGGCCTGGGAACTTGCTGTGACCAACAGAAAGCAATGGGAGGAGACGGATGCTACTTTTGCTCCTAGACCTTGAGAGGCCTTCCTTGTAGCTTCCTTCTCACCCCACCTTTGAAGTCAGCTGCAATGTAAAGAAGTTGGACTAACCAACTGGAGAGAGAGAGGCAAAGTGAAGCAAGCAAGAGACACCAAAAGTTGAGAGACTTCTAAAGGAAGAGAGAGGCCCAGCCATTTGAACCAGCACAACAGGTACAGCAGACCTGTGAGTGAAGTCATGTTAGATCCTCTGGCCCAGGTCAAACTGCCCAGCCAACACTACAGGGAGCAGAGACAAGCCGTCTCGGCTGGGTCCAGCCCAAATTGCAGAATCATGTAAATAGTGGCTGTTTGGTGATGCTTTGTTAAATAGCAATAAATAACCGAAACAAAGAATACTCATGATATATGAAGAAATCAATACGGGGGCTTCCATACGTGTATGTCTGGAATCTTCTGTCTCAACTACAAGCTACATGAAGGTCAAATCCTTATCTATTTGATTGCTGCTAAATTCTCTGTACCTAGTACACAGTAAGAAAGTAACAATGCAAAAAAAAGCAGAGAACCATATGATTTCACTGATATGTGGTATATGAACCAAAAACAACAAAAGAACAAGACAAACAAATGAGAAACAAAACTCATAGACACAGACAGTAGTTTAGTGGTTACCAGAGGGTAACGGGACGGGGGGTGGGGGGTGGGAGATGAGGGTAAGGGGGATCAAATATATGGTGATGGAAGGAGAACTGACCCTGGGTGGTGAACACACAATGTGATTTATAGATGATGTAATACAGAATTGTACACCTGAAATCTACGTAACTTTACTAACAATTGTCACCCCAATAAACTTTTAAAAAGAAAAGAAAGTAACAATGGGATTTTAACTAATTGATTAACTTTACCATTTCGTGCAAGTGACAGATCTATATATAACCTATTTGTCACTTAATGTGTACAAGAGGATTATAGACAATGTAAAATCTTTGTCATGAGGATACTTCCCGAGACTTGCAATTATGCTAAAAATATTTCACAGTTGCTTCCTGACATGCAACATCAAAGTAACCCAGCAAATAGATAGGACTCATAAGTGGAAGGAATGAGAATTTTTGAAGCAACATGTTATTACAGGACATAATGATCCTTAACATGCTAATTGTTTGTCTCAACTATACCCAAGGAAGTGCTGTAAGATTTAATTTTTCCCCTTGGTGGCAATTCTTTCCTTTGTTATTTCTTTCCTGCAAGGTAATTTGCATTTGAAAAAATGCTTCCTACTGTTTTTCCATCATTGCAAACCTTCACTAAGGAAGTAAAATTATGCATTTCAATCATAGAGCTATCATAGCAGTGTGGGACAAACTTGTAATTTTGCATAGTGCTAATTTTTGCAGCAGTAGCTATCACTGCAGCCTGTAACATTTCGTTTTTCCAAACCTCTCAGCCCTGAAAATCATACTGGGTAGTCTACAAGCCTTGGTCAATGCTAATGGACTTAAGGGATGAACAACAGGAGTTTATAGGAACTGCTTTGCAATAAATGCCCCTTAAGAGGGGCTGCTCCAATGAGCTTCCTGCTTGCAAAGGTAATAGAGAATTTCATAAAATGATTGACATCATAACTTCCAATTCTCAGTTACATAATTGCAGTCCTTTGGACAAGAGACAAAGAAAAAAAGTTATTTTATATGACTAATCCTTACAATGATAATGTTTTGTAATACTAAATTCACATCTTCCATTTTATCAATGGGTATTATTTAAATTAGCATGGCATAAAAATAAACAAACTCATAGGCTTTTTAAACTATGACTGGCTAGCGAAAAGCAAGAAGACCCTTGCAGAGAAAATCTAGCCTTCCAAAAATAAAATGGGGAAGACGACAATTTTTCCATCTGCTCAGTTTTTTTGTTCTTATTACCCAATGGGTTTAACATATGCACAGGGTTTGCTGTTAACAGGGAATCAACCATAGTGCTGTCTCGAGCAACCATAATCTCATGTACTCATTGAGAAAGGGCTACACTAAGCCTGAAACGAAAATTCATACAAATCTCAAGTGTTGGAAGTTGCTTTAAGGTCATCTAGTTCTATTTCACAACAGAGGCATGGGCCCCCTCTACAAAAACCTGTTCAAATGGTGCTGAGACTTCTCCTTGGGCATTTCCAATAACCGGGAGCTCACCTCCTTCTCAGGTGGCCCATTCTCTCTTCAGGTGTTTCTACATAAAACAGCTCTCCCTAATGTTGTTCTGAAATCTCTTTCTTGTGTCTTTTATCCATTGGTGTAACGTAGTCTCTAGCCAAACACCCTTTGACCCCCTGAATATAAAATCATTCTGCCACCTTAACTTTCATTCAAAAAATGTGAAGTTATGAGGTTCTTCCTCAAGTGTTCTCTTCTCAAGTTCTTGCAACTTTTTCTTCAGTCATGAATACTAGGCCAGCATTTCCAAAACCATAGGGGAAAGGGGAGATTAGGAACCTCTAGTTAAAACACATTTAAATAGGTTTCTTTCTTACAGAACTTCTTGGGAATTTTTATGCTGCTAAGTATTATGATTCTCCAAACAAAGGGAAAGGGAGGATAATTTACCTCTATCACTACTTTAAGGAATACACACTTAGGGATAGGTTGTGTTAGGCCATTTACAATCCCTATTCTCTCTTCAGGAAACAATTCAGCTTACTGATAGCCCCATAATTAGACCAAAAACTCGGCAGAGGGCTAAGCTGACCAGTGTAAGCAGAAAGGATACTCACTAACTGGTTCTGGAGGCTATCCAACCAGAACAGATGGATATATGGGAATGCATCTCACAGGACTGTGATTCCCATGTCTCCAGCATCTCCATATTTCCAATGCCAAGTACTCAAAAGAGGCTTAATAATTATTCACAGAGCAAGTATCTTAATAGAGAACATAGACCTCTTTAGTGAAGTAATGCAAATCTCTCTCCTACTCAAGTCTTAAATATGGCTCAGCATAAGGCTGAAATAATAGACACTAATATTATTTTCTAAGTTTCTATGATTTTGATTTTTATATCAGAAAATAATCTCATAGACCCAATAAACAAATTCATTGAATCAAAAACTTCAAAAGTTAAGCAGACTATTTCCAAGTCCCCAGGTATATAACCACAATAATAGAAACTCAATTAAACTGCTAATGATAAGCAGAATCAAAGAATTCTAGGACATTTTTGGTTTGAAGGGAGTTTAGAGAATGAATATGTAACCTAAACCTCTAATTTTATGTAAGTATATATAAATTTCTAATCTTAACAACAGGGAAAATTGATTCCAAATATCTGAACAGTAATGAAAACTATGCAGCTGAGGCCTGGGATGATATGAATGGATTTGGTCGATACAAACCATTTTCATTTTCATTTATGCTGACAATGGTGCTTTCCTCCAGCAGGCTTCATTAATGCCTGCTACTGTCCCCTCAGCACTCACCACTTTCAAGTACACCAATCCAACAGCTCCCAACTGCCAGCTCCTGAAACTACGGACGCTCCTCCACTCACGATGGGGCTGCATCCCAAGAAACTCATTTTAAGTTGAAAATACCGTAAATCAACAATGCATTTAATACATCTAAGCTACTGAATATCACAGTTTAGCCTGGCCTACCTTAACATGTTGCGTACGGATCACGAGAATCTTCATGAGGGATTTAAACCCCACCATACACAACGTGTTAAACATGCTCAGAACACTACATTAGCCAACAGTGGGCAAAGTTATCTAACACAATGAATCCACTGTAGACTATCAGTTGTTTACCCTGGTGATCGCGTGACTGACTGGGAGCTCCAGCTCACGGCTGCAGTCCAGCATCATGAGAGTGTATTGTACCACATATTGCTAGCCCGGGAAAAGATAAACATTTGAAGTATGTTTTCTTTTTTTGTTGTTGTTTATTTTTATGCATAAACGATTTATTCCATCCTCTCTTTCTAGTTTTCTTAAATTTACAAAGGATCAGTTTGCATTATACCTTTCTGCCAAACATCTCCCTACATTATGTTAATAAAAGGTTTGTCCTAATGAAAAAATAACAAATCCAAGGAAAGGGTCAGGACCTTATTAAAATTGGAGCAACTCTAATTCCTGACTGCTATTAAATTACTCATATTTCTATGAACAAAGAACCATGGAATTACATGATTCACATAGGTCATCTGCTAAAGGAATCATTCCATTGGCACACTGTCAAGTATTAAAAAGAGGAAGACTATTATTACTTTGATATTACTTGGTAAATAAAAACAAGGTCCTACACATAGATAAGAAAGACAATGGACCACATGGGTAACTATTTAACTAAGGTTAAGTTTCCCCTATTCAAAAATCTCTCTCTTGGGCACTCTTTCAGTGGTTTCTGAAATTAGAGATTGACTTTTGAGCAATTATCCCATTAAATGAAGTATGTTTTCTACTGAATGTGAATCACTTTCAGACCACTGTAAAGTTGAAAAATCCTAAGTTGAACCACTGTAAGTCGGAGACTGTCTATAGTAGCTTAAGGACTTTCTCCAGCCACCAGAGCCTTCTTGGCCTAGGCTAGGCAATCCCAGGCAGTTAATACACCTGGTGGAAGCCCTCAATCAATGATGGAAGGTGAGGTGAAGGATAAATACCCCAGCTCCCTTGCCCCTGAGGTGGGATCACACTGAAGCATATTCTATAACTCCACAGCAGGACTTAGCCCCAGTTGCCCATAGTGGTAAGTGGCTTTGCAACAGATGTGTGGTAAACAGAATGAAGGCCCCCAAAAGATGTCCACGTGCTAATCCCTAGAACCTGTGAATGTGTTATTACATGGCAAAGGGGAATTAAGGTTGTTAATCAGCTGAGCTTAAAATAGGGAGATTATCCTGGATATTCGAGCGCACCCAATATAATCACAAAGGTCCTTAAAAATGGAGGAGAAAGCAAAAAAGGACAGCCAGAAGATGTGACTACAGATGAATGGTCAGAGAAATGCAACTTTGCGAGTTAGGAAGATGGAAAAAGAGGGCCTTGAGCCAAACAATATAGACTACAAAAGGCAATGAAATAGGTTCTTCCTTAGAGCTTCCAGAAAGGAACACAGCCCTGCCGACACCTTGTGTTTGGCCCAGTGAGACCCAGGTTGGACTTCTGACCTACAGAACTATAGGCTAATACATTTACATTGTTTTCAGCCACTAAATATGTGATAATTCATTATGGCAGCTATAGAAAACTCCTACAACACACTTTATTGGCTTCCTTCCTTCCCTGTCTCACTTCTCCACTCCCCTGTTGGTGTTTCCTAATGTCATCTCCCAAAAGAACTACTTGCACTTGAATACTTGTCACAGGATCTGCTGCTGGGGAAGCCCAAACCGAATGATTTCTACCATACTTCTCTTATTTCTATGTGACCCCATATCTTTTTAACCTACATAGTCATATTTAAATTGTCATTTATCCAAACCAAAACACAAGCAACTAAACTTCTAAAATCAGGACTAAATTTTGTGTGCATTAAAGCACCAGAGCAAGTAAAGGCACATAATAAAAGTGGTGATATTAGTGACAATGAATATTACATGAATTCCCACTATATATGGAAATTCTGAATTACATAAGTCTATAATCTGTTGGTATTAATAGCCTTTAAACTGATATCCTTAATCCCAGACATTGTCAATTTCTGAATTATTGTATAGCTACTATTATATTTCTAAAGAAAATTTGATTACCTTTACTTGCTCAAAAACTTTAATATGTTCTATTGCCTATTAATGCCCAGGCTCCTTGCCTGGCATTCAGAGGTCTCCAATATCAAATATCAGCCTTCTTTTCTAGATTTCTTTTCCATTGCTTCCCTTCATATACCACTTAAACAAGCCAAACTAGACTCTGCTATTCAGTATGTTTCTTTCCTTTTCTCACGTTGTTTCTTCTCTCTGGAATGGTTTTAATCCCATCACTATCAACTCAAATCACAGCAATCCTTCAAGGTCTAACTATCTGTAGTATGAATCAATGCATAAGTGACTAAATGCATAAAAACAAAAGCTACCTGTGTATTCGTTGGCTTTCCTGCCCAGTCATACACCCTGGTAATAAGAATCAGAAAACAAATATCTAAAATGGTGAGAGTGAGGTCAACCCATGCCAGGTTCCATGCCCTCTTTTTGCTGAACCACTGGCTTTGTTTTTCTGCCTTCTGTGATCTACCAAAGCAGCAAGTTCTTCCTTACATGTCAATAACTGTTTTCTTTACATATTTACTCACCGAGGATATTCTGTTCCCCAAAAGAAAGGCTTCTGGAGCTCTCCTGCTGGAAATCCTGGGAGAAAGACAAATAAAATTGTAAGGGATATAGAGACTGATTTGATGATGAATAACTGTTTCCACCAGCTTTAGCCTTGAAATTTCGAAGGCCTATCTGAAAAGTACCTCTTGTGGAGGTAGGTGTCCTCTAAGAGATCCAACTAACTCTCTAAGATGAATATCTCTAAGATGATATTCAACCGAATTTGAAATAAGTACATTACATCAGTTTCAAGGAAACCATTTTGCATGGATACACTAGTGGCAGCATCCAGCCTGCCATGAATGGGATTCCTTTGTACATAGCATGTACAGGAGGCTTCCAGCTGTCCAACAGTTTCCCTAATATAGAAAGGACAGGTTTCATGGACACATATCCCGTGCAGGCACACAGGGCCCCCCATGCAGAAGGACCCTGAACTTGATTTAATGTTCTGCTGTTACTGTCTTGCAACTCTTAATAATTTTATCTTTGAATGTGATTTTGTAAGTGGAATCCAAGGGGACAAGGAGGCATGCATGTGAGCAAAGGGGCCATGCACGATATGTGTGTCCTCGGTTCCTAGGAACACAGAAAACCAGTAGACCCACAATGTATGGGATTTCAGCAAGACTCAAAATGAATACAAGGTAAACATGTTACATCTGGAAGTGAGTAGGTGGGGGCTCTCACAGCCCCAAGCGGGCTCTTTCCATTGGAACTAAAATTTGCTTAGATCTCCAAAAGGCAGCAATGGCATTGTAAGAAACATGAATAACCAAGGAACCCTGTCATACTCTTTCTTACTCCTATTACTTCCCGGTATCAGCCAACCACATACACTGAAAATGATAACATAGAAGCAAAGGGAAAGATAGGGCAACCCATGGTTTCTTCTCCATTCAGTTCTTCCTTATTCATCAGTAAGCCAAAGGTACACAGTGTTGGTAGAATGTGTGCATATTAAGAAGTGAAATAAAGACAGTTGAGTTAGTTTTGTGCAGCATTTCCACTGTGAGAAAATAAATATGCATATATAAGCTACAAAATACAAACTGTATAATTTTGGTGATTCCATATACAAATTAAAAGCTCTTACATTTGCATTTAAAACTGGCATTGCACAATATAAAGGTGAACAATAAAATTATGTTAATGATTTAAATTTCTAATTTTTCTTATAACATCATTAAATAGCAAATTAAAAAAAATACCATGCCAAGTCTAGAGAAAGAGAGGCTATGGACGGCAGGATAAAGCTTTATATTTTAGCACCTTTAATAGTATTTTTTCCTGTTGTCTGAACAGCGGGCCTCCATATTTTATTTTGCACTGGGCCCTGCAAATTATGTAGCTGACCCTGGGTGCACATGAGTGCGAGAAATGCTTTGCTTTGTTTTGCCATTTCAACTTACCATTAAATTTAGCACCCTGGGTTGATCCTAAGAGCTGCACTTACAAGTGACCACAACTGGGGACGCAAACAACAGTAACAAAGAGAGAGAGAAAGATGCCTTCTTGCAATGTCCTTGACTGCTCCAGAGCCACAAGGCCCCTTGAGACTGAAAGCTCTTTTTATCAGTTAAAATGCTTGCTCTTCCCTCTCTCCCTCTCAGCATTCTTTCTACGTGCCCTCCATGGCAGGACACTATGACGAAAAGTGAGAGAAGGAAAGCAAATTCTTAATTTAAAATGAAATGTTAATTCTATGTAACTCGTATATATATATATTCTTTATATGTTAATAATATCATAGTTTAAGATTTCAAGATGCAAAAACCTAATTGCAAAGCAAAGATGCATCCAGCTTGTAGTTAGTTCTCTCTCTCGCTGCTGCTTTTACATAAAGAAAAATGCATCTGACTTTGAAGGGCAACATCACATTAACCTTCATAAATTCTACATTTCCTTAAGTATCTTTGGCATCTTTACATCAGTATTTCATCCTCTTTTTTCGTGATTACTTTTAGTAAGTCATTCTTGGCCATATATATATATATATACACACACACACACACACACACACACAAACACTTAGATACACACACACATATCCAAAAAATGTATACATTTTAAGGAAAAGTGCATTAAAATTGTAATACTCAATATATACCAATAACAAAAAATGAATACAAGTCATGTTTGACTTCTGCAATTACAAGTGGTTACCATCAGCGTAATTTTAATAGTTTTTTCCTTTCCCCTGTTATCTATATATTACTTTTTGAAGTTGAATTGAATTACAGTAGCAATGTGTATTATGACGTTCGCTCAAAAGATGGCGTTAATAAAATGAATGCTAGCATCACCACGCAACAGGCAGGACAGTCAGAGAAAATGGCGGAAGCACGGTTGTTGTTTGAGGAGCGCAAGACCATTTTGAGGTGGTATTTGAAATTCGAGAGCGTTGTGGAAGTACAATGACAATGGAGGTGTGGGTCTGCAACAGAGCCTCCGACACGCCTAACAACTGCACACATTCGTGATAAGTCTGAGACGCGTGGTGCTGTGTGTGATGTGCACAAGGGAAGATCCGGGAGGCCGCCCATGGTAACAAGTCCTGCTTCTGCTGCTGTGGTGTTGGAACAGGTTACACGCTCGCCACAGAAGTCTACCAAATAATGTTCACCGTAATTAGAGGTGTCTAGACGCTGACCGTAACCACTTTGAGCACCTCTTGTCATTGCAGAACTCACATGTGACTTGTATTCATCTTTTGTCATCAGTATATATTGAGTATTCCAGTTTTAATAGTTTTTTCCTTTCTTAAAATGTGTATACATTTTTTGGCACTCTCTGTGTATATGCAAGTATAAATCACATATACTACATGTAAACCACAGTGTTTATATGAAAATTCTGTCTCTCACAATACATCATCAAAAAGCAATGATATTTCCTAATAAAAACAATGATCATAAGCCAATGTGATTTAATTATTAAATCATTATGGCTTTCCATAATGTGCCCAGCTGGAAGCATTTGTGTCCACTGCCAACCTCTTTACAGGAAAACATCTGACACCTGCATGAGCCTCCATTTCTACCTCGATGGCTGTTGGAGGCCCCAGACTCGCAGGCCACAGCCATCATAGTCCCCTGATCAGCTGTATCTTTCCAGCTTGTCAGGGCCATGGAACCCAACACTGATCAACAGAAGACTCTGATGCCCTCCCTTAGGACTGTTGTGCTGAAGTGACTGGATTAACAGTTTAAGCTGCATTTTTGGAGATGTCAACTGGCAAGAGTGATAGATCAAATCCCAACAGGACCTACTCAATATCTTATCTCAAAAAGCGGGTAAGTTGTATTTAGCAAAGGTAGAAGTAAAAATATTAAACAAATGGAAAGGGAATTCTTTTTCTTTTTCTCTCTCTTTTTAATAGGCTTTCATGTTTTCTTGCATATCCATTTTATTTCCTTTTTTCCCCATTTCAGCACTTCTTCAGCACCTGTTTCATACTTTTAAAGCAGCTCCTTTTTCTACCCATGTTTTTATGGGAGGCATTCCTCACACTGTAAATGTGCATATGAGTTTGTGTGTGTGTGTGTGTGTGTGTGTGTACACAAATATATATATATGTGTATATGAATATGAGAGGGAGGAAGGCAAGTAAGAGACATTTAACCAATGGATTGGCAAAAATTAATAAATTTGGTAATAGGTCATCTTGGCCAGGGTGTAGAAAGTATATTGGTGGTAGTGTAAATTGTTGGAAGCATTTTGGAGAGCAATTTAGTCATCTCTTAATGCTTTAAATACCACTTGTCTAAATGAGTAACTATGTGCTGATATAGAAAAAGCTCTAAGAGATATTTTTAAGTGAAAAAGTATTAAGTGAACACGGCCGGCATCTGCGGCGGTGGAAACACTGACAGCATCCGCAGCTGCAGAGACGCAGGGGATCCCAGGACGGAACAGAGAACACAAAAGCCAGGAGGTGGGCTCTTTCCCTGCGTCCCACAGCTGATCTCTCCCACCGAGGGGGCAGCATATCCAGCATTTGAGGCAATAACCTCAGCTGATACCTCCAGTTGGGCCCTAGGCCAGACAAAGGACACAAACTCCATACCTGGGCCCCTCCCCCCCTCCCCTTCCAGAGACTTAAACTGGCCCCTGAACTGAGGAGTAGTGTCAGATTACAGAGCAGCCTTAGTGCTCAGGCTCTGGGAAGACTGGTGGGCAGCTCTGATCCAGGGAAGAGGCTGGGAAGAGTGTGGTTTTTGCTGGGCTAGGAGAGAAGAGACTCCTCCACCCCCAGCCACCACCTTTTCTGGCCTGCAGGAAGAGTGTGACACGGCTGGGCTGGGAGAGAGAAGACCCCTCCATCCCCAGCCCCCACCCTTTCTGGCCTGCCTAGGGCAGGGCAATTACAACTGCGGAGGCACTCCCAGGGAGCAGCAGTAACGTCAGACGCAGCTCCTGGCTTTCAGCAGCTCAGAAATTTCCTGCCCGCCACACACACACATACACACACACACACACACACACACACACACACACACACACACGGAAGAAGTGCCCTAAGACTCAGGAGAACTGGACACAGGGCTGGTGGTGCTACTCTCAGTGCGCATATGTGCAGGCTAGAGCAGAAACTGCACTGACTTTGTAAAAACTACCATCCAGACCCCTCAGCCCCACGCATCTAAATCTGCAGTCCCAACGTCACTCTGGGCACCAGGTAACCGGCTCTGCCTGCACAACACGCAGAGGCCTCTTTGGTACAGCAGAGGACAACCTGGAGATTACTTGGTGGGCTTAAGCCAAGACTGGTGCTGCTTTTTGTTTTGTTTTGTTTTGTTTTGTCTTTATATCTTTGATATCTTTGCCTGTGTTGAGTGGGGGTTGTCGGTTGTTTTTACATGTGAATGTATTTGATTTTTTCTTTGTTGTTGTTGTTGTTGTTGTGCTTGGTGATTTGCTTGGTTCTGAAATTGCCCTACCAGGGCCCAGGTTAAGAGGCACAAGATTCAACATACTCAGAGGCCAACTCCAGACCAAACCAGAGTACTACCAGGTTTGACCTACAAGTGACACACCCAGAGGGAATTCCTACAGGCACAAGAGCCCATAGAGGCCAAACCACATTTAAGTGGTCAACCCTTACACAGCAGAACACCCTACGGTGGGCAGAGCCAAGTCTCACAACTAGTCAGCCTAGGAATTAACCCCACCTACTCACAAGCAAAAAGCAATTAAAGATCTCCTTTAACAGGACAATATACACAACACAAGAGTCACCTTTGGAGCACACACAGAGAAGAACGAAGTAGTGCAAATCAAATATAAAGGGCACATACTACATAAGATAACCCAGCAAGAACTAAGAACTCTAGGGGATCTACCTAATACATTGAAGCAAACACAGAGAGTCAGCCAGAATGGGGAAACAAAGAAATATGCCCCAAATAAAAGAACAGAAGAAACCTCCAGAAATGGAACCAAATGAAACAGAGATAACCAACCTATCAGAGACAGAGTTCAGAACACTGATGATAAGAATGTTTAAGGAGCTTAGAGATGACATAAAGAAGGATAGAGAAATCATAGTCAACAACCAGTTAGAAATAAAGAACACAATTACTGAAATAAAGAACTCACTTGAAGGAATTAACAGCAGGTTAGATGAAGCAGAGGATCGAATCAGTGACTTAGAAGACAAGTTAGCAGAGATCACCCAATCAGAACAACAGAAAGAAAAAAAGAATAAAAAACAATGAAGATGGTTTAAGAGACCTATGGGATAACATCAAGTGCAACAACATGCGCATCATAGGAATACCAGGAGGTGAAGAGAGGAAGCAAGGGAGTGAGAACATATTTGAAGTAATAATATCTGAAAACTTCCCTAACCTGATGAAGGAAACCAACATACAAGCCCAGGAAGTGCAGAGAGTTCCAACCAGGATAAACCCAAACAGGCCCACACCAAGACACATTGCAGTTAAAATAGCAAAGGTTAAAGACAAAGAGAGAATCCTAAAAGCAGCAAGAGAAAGACAGAGGGTTACATACAAGGGAACTCCCATAAGACTATCAAATGACTTTTCTGCAGAAACATTGAAGGCCAGGAGGGAGTGGCAGGAGATACTCAAAGTGATGGAAAACAAAGGCCTACAACCTAGATTGCTTTATCCAGCAAGGCTATCATTTAAAGTTGATGGAGAGATAAAGAGCTTCCCAGAAAAGAATAAGCTAAAGGAATTTATTACCACCAAGCCAGCATTGCAAGAAATACTAAAAGGATTTCTGTAAATAAAAGAAAGATGAAAACAATCTAACTACAAATTTAAAGATGGCAATAACTATGTACCTATCAATAAGCACTTTAAATGTAAATGGATTAAATGCTCCAATCAAGAGACATAGGGTGGCTGAGTGCATAAGAAAGCAAGACACTTGTATATGCTGTATACAAGAGACTCACTTCAGATCAAAAGACACACACGGGCTGAAAGTGAAGGGTTGGAGTAAGATATTTCATGCAAATGGAAATGAGAAAAAAGCTGGAGTTGCAACACTTATATCTGACAAAATAGACTTTAAAATGAAGAACATATTAAAAGACAAAGATGGGCCGGCCCGGTGGCTCAGGCGGTTAGAGCTCCGTGCTCCTAACTCCGAAGGCTGCCGGTTCGATTCCCACATGGGCCAGTGGGCTCTCAAGCACAAGGTTGCCAGTTCAATTCCTCGAGTCCCGCAAGGGATGGTGGGCAGCGCCCCCCTGCAACTAAAATTGAACACAGCACCTTGAGCTGAGCTGCCGCTGAGCTCCCAGATGGCTCAGTTGGTTGGAGCCTGTCCTCTCAACCACAAGGTTGCCGGTTCGACTCCTGCAAGGGATGGTGGGCTGTGCCCCCTGCAACTAGAAAATGGCAACTGGACCTGGAGCTGAGCTGCGCCCTCCACAACTAAGACTGAAAGAACAACTTGAAGCTGAACAGAACCCTCCACAACTAAGATTGAAAGGACAACAATTTGACCATTGTTCCCCAATAAAGTCCTGTTCCCCTTCCCCAATAAAATCTAAAAAAAAAAAAAAAAAGACAAAGATGGGCACTATACAATAACAAAGGGATCGATCCGACAAGAGGACATAACCCTAGTAAACATCTATGCACCCAACATAGGAGCACCTAAATAGATAAAACAGATATTGACTGACATAAAGACAGAGATCAACAGTAACACTATCATAGTAGGGGACTTCAACACATCTCTGACAACAAGGGACAGGTCTTCCAGACAGAAAATCAATATGGAAAAAACGGCCTTAAATGACACATTGGACCAGTTGAATTTAATCGATATTTTCAGAGCATTTCACCCCAATGCTGCAAAATACACGTTCTTCTCAAGCGCACATGGAACATTTTCCAAGATAGACCATATGTTAGGCCACAAAACAAGTCTTGATAAATTTAAGAAAATTGAAATCATACCAATTGTCTTCTCTGACCACAGTGCTATGAAATTAGAAATTAACTACAGGAAAAAAACTGGAAGACACACAAATTCATGGAGGCTGAATAACATGTTACTAAATAATGAATGGGTCAAGCATGAGATCAAGGAAGATTAATCAAAAGATATCTCGAGACAAACGAAAATGAAAACATGACAACCCAAAATCTATGGGATGCCGTGAAAGCAGTCCTAAGATGGAAATTCATAGCATTGCAGGCCTACCTAAAGAAACAAGAAACACCACTAATCAACAGTTTATCTTCACACTTAAGGGATCTGGAAAAAGAACTACAAAATAAGCCCTAAGGGAGTACAAGGAAAGAGATGATAAAGATCAGAGCAGAAATAAATGAAATAGAAACCAGAAAAACAATACAAAAGATCAATGAATCCAAGAGTTGATTCTTAAAGAAGACAAACAAAATTGACAAACCTTTAGCCAGACTCATTAAAAAAAAGAGAGACAGGATCCAAATTAATAAAATCAGAAATGAAAGAGGAGAAGTGATAACAGACACCGCAGAAATACAAAAAATTTTAAGAAATTACTATGAGCAACTATCTGCCAACAAATTTGACAATCTGGAAGAAATGGGCAATTTTCTAGAGGCGTACAACCTTCCAAGGCTAACTCAAGAAGAAACAGAAAACCTGAATAGACTGATTACCACCAGGGAAATTGAATCAGTAATCAACAATCTCCCAACAAACAAAAGCCCTGGATCAGATGGCTTTACAGGTGAATTTTACAAAACATTCAAAAAAGAATTATCACCTATTCTCCTCAAGCTCTTCCAAAAAATCCAGAAGGAGGGAAGACTCCCAAACACTTTTTACGAAGCCACTATCACCCTGATCCCAAAATCAGACAAAGACACCACAAAGAAAGAAAACTACAGGCCAATATCTCTAATGAACATAGATGCAAAAATCCTCAACAAAATATTAGCGACCAGAATTCAGCAATACATTAAAAAGATCATACACCATGATCAAGTGGGATTCATCCCTGGTATGCAAGGGTGGTTCAACATCCATAAATCAATTAATGTGATACACCACATTAACAAAATGAAAAATAAAAATCACCTGATCATATCAATAGACGCAGAAAAAGCATTTGATAAAATCCAGCAGCCATTCATGATAAAAACCCTTAAGAAAGTGGGAATAGAGGGATCATATCTCAACATAATAAAGGCCATATATGATAAACCCACAGCTAACATCATACTCAATGGGGAAAAGCTAAAACCATTCCCCTTAAGATCAGGAACAAGGCAAGGTTGCCCACTTTCTCCACTTCTATTCAACATAGTGCTGGAAGTTCTAGCCACAGCAATCAGACAAGAAAAAGAAATAAAAGGCATCCAAATCGGTAAGGAGGAAGTAAAATTGTCATTATATGCAGATGATATCATACTATATATAGAGAACCCTAAAGACTCCACCAAGAAACTATTAGAGCTGATACATGAATTTAGTAAAGTAGCAGGATACAAAATTAATATTCAGAAATCAGTTGCATTTGTATATACCAATAATAAAACATCAGAAGGAGAAACTAGAAAAGCAATCCCATTAACAATTGTTCCAAAGACTATAAAATACCTGGGAATAAATTTAACCAAAGAAGTAAAAGATCTGTACTCAGAAAATTATAAGACACTGAAGAAATGAAAGAAGATACAAACAGATGGAAACACATGCCATGTTCATGGATAGGAAGAATTAATATAGTTAAAATGTCCATACTGCCTAAGGCAATATACATATTCAATGTAATTCCTATCAAACTACCAACGACATTTTTCACAGAAGTAGAACGTATAATCCTAAAATTTATATGGGACAACAAAAGACCCTGGATATCCTCAGCAATCTTGAGAAATAAGAACAAAGTGGGAGGTATAACAATACCTGACATCAAACTATACTAAAAGGCTACAATAATCAAAACAGCATGGTACTGGCATAAAAACAGACACATAGATCAATGGAACAGAATAGAGAGTCCAGAAATAAATCCATGCCTATATGGCCATTTAATCTACGACAATGGAAGCAAGAATGTGTGGTGGGGTAAAGACAGTCTATTCAATAAATGGTGCTGGGAAACCTGGACAGACACATGCAAAAAAATGAAGCTGGACAACCTCCTTACACCATATACAAAAATAAATTCAAAATGGCTTAAAGACTTAAATGTAAGATCTGAAACCATAAAATTCCTAGAAGAAAATATAGGAACAAACTTCACAGACATTACCCGGAGTAAGATTTTTACTGATATATTCCCTCGTGCGAAGGAAGTAAGAGAAAAAAATAAACATTTGAGATTACATCAAACTAAAAAGTTTTTTCACAACAAAGGAAACCATCAATAAAATAAAAAGGGACCCTACTGAATGAGAAAAGATATTTGCCAATGATATATCTGATAAGAGGTTAATATCACAAATTTATAAAACACTCACTCAACTCAACTCCAAAAAAACAAACAACCCAATTAAAAAATGGGCAGAGGACATGAAGAGACATTTTTCTAAAAAGGACATACAGATGGCAAAGAGACATATGAAGAAATGCTCAACCTCACTAACCATCAGAGAAATGCAAATAAAAACCACAATGAGATACCACCTCACCCCAGTCAAAATGGCTATCATCCATAAATCAACAAACAACAAGTACTGGCAAGGATGTGGAGAAAAGGGAACGCTTGTGCACTGTTGGTGGGATTGCAGATTGGTGCAGCCACTATGGAAAACAGTTTGGAGGTATCTCAAAAATCTGAAAATGGAACTACCTTATGATCCAGCAATCCCACTCCTAGGTATCTATCCGGAGAAATCCAAAACTCTAATTCAAAAATCTTTATGCACTCCTATGCTTATTGCAGCACTATACACAATAGCCAAGACATGGAAACAACCAAAATGCCCATCCGTAGATGACTGGATTAAGAAACTGTGGTACATTTATACAATGGAGTATTACACAGTCATAAAGAAGAAAGAAATCTTACCATTTGCAACAGCATGGATGGACCTAGAGAACATTATGTTAAGTGAAATAAGTCAGACAGAGAAAGACAAATACCATATGATCTCACTTATATGCGGAATCTAAAGAAAAGAATAAGTGAATGAACTAATCAGAAACAGTTTTGGAGACATAGAGGAAAAACTGAGGGTTGCTAGATGGGAGGGGGGTGGGGATAAGGGGGAAGGTGAGGGGATTAGAAAACAGTTGGTAACCACAAGATGGCCACGGGGTTTTGAAAATTATTTTGGGGAACATAATCAATAATGTAAAGATTTTGTAGGGTATCCGATGGACACTTGTCCCATTTGGGAGACCACCTCAGGGATGATGTAGATGCCTGATCACTGCACTATACACCTGAAGCTGAGCAATAATGAATGCCAACTATAATTTTATATATATATATATATATATATATATATATATACATACATACATATATATGTATGTATATACTTACAAGAAGCAGAGTACAGCATTAGTAATAGAGACAGTGGAAATGTAATGGCTCTGTGCAATGTCAAAGGGATAGTGGATGGGGAGAGGGGGTTCACACAGTGTGAGGGATATAAATGATAAACGTCTAAGTGTTACTTTGTCTTGTGCACCTGAAACTAATAAAAAAAAGATATGTTTAGTAATACACCCAAATATTAAGTTCCTATACAATAAATAGCAAAAAGTTGATAAATCTATGTTCAGTAATTAGTGTTTCACTATTTTCACTTATTTGGAAATGGTCTAGACATTCAATGAATATTCATCAGATAAATGAGATAATGAAACTTTGCAGTTTCAAATTACTAAAGACACCAAGAACCTTTTCAATGTATATGTACAATATAATTATCACTGAAGTTTACTTAAAAAAAGTCTTAAGTGAAAAAATAGCATTCGGTCGTGTATGGGGTCCTTTTATGTGTAATATGTGAAAATGTATGTGTAAATATATACACTCTTGCTATATAACACTTGTATTGAAAAAGCAAATTTGTTCCAACATGACTGATATATTAGGAGAAAAACCAGGGCATAACTCCAATTTCACGTCTGCTTATGTACCATTTCCTCCACAAGAAATGCTGGATGAAAGCAGAAAACTGCACCCAAATGAACTGAGCCACATAGGAATACACAGAATGCACACATCCCAACACAGACTGGATACCTCCATTCACTGTGTGTTAAAAGCCACGCCCACCCAGATCTGGTGTTAAAACTTTCCTCCCAATTTCAGATAACCCTCCTTCCACCACTACGCTATAACTCGTAAGCTGCAAGCCCTCCAGTGCCCACTTCCACAAGAAAACTTCAGGTCTTTTCTAGAAAAAGTGCCGTATTTATTGTAGCATTTATGTATTTACCCATTTAACACGTGTAAAACTGTGCTATTGTTTTTATTAGGTGCCTAGCTTTTGTTTTCATGTGTCGCCAATAAAGGTTGCAAATGCTGTGTGCCTAACCCCATTTTTCCCATAAGCCTTGCAGCTTTTATTGCACAATTCTGCATAGTGCAGTGATGTTTAGGAACACAAATGTCGCATGATAGCAGAACTGACTTATTATGTACACATATGCACCTACGCATATATATACACACATACTCATCTATTCCTGCCACTGGTTCTCAAATCTTATCATGCATCAGAATCATCTGGAGGGCTTATTGAAATATAGACTGCTGGGCCCCACCCCAGAGTTTCTGAGTCAGTAGGTCTGGAGAGGGGACTAAGAATTTGCATCTCTAACAAGCTTTCCCATGATGCCGATGCTGCTGGTCCAGGGGCCACCCTTCGAAAACCAGTGCCCAATCACCGGCTCCTGTACACTGTGCAGTCATGGCTAAATATGTTCATTGCTGTGTTGCTGGAATTGAGAAAAGTGTGAACACACTAAATGTCCATCAGGAGAGGAATGACTATATTATGGCATAACCATATTATGGACTGCTACGCAACAAATTAAAAGAAAGAGGTAGGTCTTAATAGTCTAGCATGAAAAAATCTCCAAGACATATTGTTGGAATAAAGCAAGGCACAGATATAGATATATAAATACCATTTATATTTTTAAATAACTATCCTATCAATGTGAGTATATGTATGTAAATGCACAGAAAAGGTCCGTAAAATACATATTAAAGTGATCATAGTGGTTACCTGGTGGAGATAACTGGGATTTGGGGTGATGGGGGGTTAAAGGGGCTTTGGACATAAATGTAATGTTTTACATTTTGATTAGAAATCAACTTGTGTAATTAAAATTAACTTTTTTAGAAATAAATGTGTGTATTACAGAAAATTCTTCTAAAATTATCCAAAAACAGTTTACAGTTAACTAAGTTTACATAGTAGTATTTTGCCCTTACATTTGTCAACACCAGCAAGTTTCATTTCTATCAAGCAAAAATACACATTATAGTTATAAAACACCAAAGACTAAAAGTCTGACAAAATATTAATATCTATATGTTCTAATAACCTCATTGTTAGTAAAAATTTCTCTTTTTCAAATCTGCACCTTGGAAAACCACTAAGACCTGCTTTTGGTTTTCTACTTGGGTTAACTTCTCGTTTTTATAGGAGTTTCTCATACCTCTCATATCAGTGAATACTGACTCACCTAGGTGAGTCTCAGCAAAATGCTGACCATAAAAAACATAGTGTTTTTGTTTAGGACACAGTGGCCAAAAAAACTGATCACATTCAGTGGACAATAATTCAGGCAGGTTCAACTATTTGATCTTTATAGTCATAAAGCTATATCCTAACCATAGCTACAGCTTTCCAGGAAAAGTTGAATGCCTTTGTGTCTGGGTTTCGGTATCCATTTTATTGATGTAAAATCACATTAATTAGGTCTTTTAGTATAGACAAATATAGAGATGAAGCCAAAATTAGCTCCTGATCCCATAGCTCAGACCTAAGAAAACAAACATATATGTATACTCAGGTATAGCAAATTGACACGGTACAGAGATACATGAAAAAAAGTGAGTAATTTCCCTTTCTTCTCACCCCTCTTTCCCCATTCTGGAAATTTCCACTGCTGTCTGCACAGCTTGCTTCAGATATTTACTCAAACATCACCTCTCACTAAGGCCCTCCCCGGTGATTTTTTAAAGGAGAGATGTATTACCCCACCCCCTTTTCTTGCTTTACATCTCACCATAATATCACCATCAATAATACTCTACATTTTACTCTCTATATAAATTACTATCTGTATTCCCCCAACTAGAATACAAACTCCATAACAAAAGGGAATTTTATGTTATTTGTTTTTACTATTCTTTCACCGTGATATCGCCAGAGCTAGAACAGTACTTGGCACATGGTAAGCACTCACTAAATATTTGTTGAGTGAATGGAATCTGAACCTTCTGAAACTCAAAGGGATGACTGGGTTAAGCATCACCTATAATTATGAGAACCTCTCACTAGCCAAAGTCTAAATCATGACATGGTACTATCAGCACTACCAATGTGCTACTTCTTTAAGTTTCCATATTCAGTACCAGAATGGGGATATGTTCCATTATGCAAGTTGCGGTTTTCAATTTCCTTCTAAATTAGGGACTTTGTTTGTTCCATTCTCTTGGATTCATGGTAGAACTAGTGTAGCTTTGAGGTCCACACATTTTTCCCAACAAACTCTCAATCAGAATGCAGTTATTAACAAGATGAAAAGCCCTGTCCACCTCCATGCAAATCTCATCACCCCTGTGTCCTCTTAGCCTTCCCTACAACCAAGAAATAAAAGTAGGGGGCCGGCCCGGTGGCTCAGGCAGTTGGAGCTCCATGCTCCTAACTCCGAAGGCTGACGGTTCGATTCCCATATGGGCCAGTGGGCTCTCACCCACAAGGCTGCCGGTTCAACTACTGGAATCCCACAAGGGATGGTGGGCTGTGCCCCCTGCAACTAGCAACGGCAGCTGGACCTGGAGCTGAGCTGCGCCCTCCACAACTAAGACTGAAAGGACAACAACTTGAAGCTGAACGGCACCCCCCACAACTAAGATTGAAAGGACAACAACTTGACTTGGAAAAAAACGCCTGGAAGTACACACTGTTCCCCAATAAAGTCCTGTTCCACTTCCCCAATAAAAAAGAAAGAAAAGAAGGATAGTCTACCTTTTCATGGTTGTGACATATGCTTAAAAAAGAAAATCAGACAAAATACCGATTTAGATCAGAGTCCTTCATCCTAACAATATTGAACTAATATAATCTCTTTTCCCTATATTCTTTGTATGCTTTCATGTAACTGCCACATTAATTTTAAAAGTTCCACACCCACAAGTGTATGGCTTAGAAACGTTATCATATAACAAATATTTTGAAAGCATTACCTTCCAAAGATTTATGTTATTTGGAAGTTCTGGGGATTTTTTTTTTTTAATACTGACACTAACGGTGATTATTTAACTGTAGTCAGACTCACACATCTTTCCCTGTTGTTTCCATGTTTGGTCAAATTTAACAAGATGGGAGGCATGCAACTTTCACTCACTACCAGTTTCAAAAGCCATAGCACCTGCTTTTTCCCTTTCTCTACAGCAAACTTTTGTAAACTTACTAATATGATGCAAGGTGTCTTGGACTCATCTAAATTTGGGAGGAAATCATTCTTAAATTCAATCTGTCTTTTGACTCCTTTGAAGGAATTAGCATTATTGAATTTGTTCAGTTAGGATGCCTCCAGGACAGAAATGGCACAATCAGCCAGGGGCAAATGACAAAGTAAATTCAGTCCAAAAGGTGACAGAGGGTAAATTCTAAAGGAGAATCCAATGGGCTTGAGAATGTGTGGACCAAAGTACACACTCAACTATTTATTTAAATAAAGCCATTTCCATATTTGCTGTAGCTGCTTTCACCAGAGATATACTTGGGTATTCCATTGCGTGTGTATCTGTGTCTGTTTTCTTTCATTATGGGTGTTTGTGTTACTTTTGTTAAGGGACTGACTCTATCGCTACATTTCATTGTATTAGTTTTGTCAAATAATAGGATGTTTGGTATTTTGCATGGATTTATTGCTGTGTTAATGTGGCTTTTTTCTAGTATATGTTGTGACAGTTATTTTCAAAAGCCTACGTGTATACTTACATTACTGAACTAATCCATGTATCATCCACATTTCAGGGCTTACTGCTGATGTGTCATTTTAGCAACATTATTATACTTCTTGGTAGATTCACTTGCAGTTACTGCTGCTGACCTACTTGATTTTACTTGTCCTATACAATTACTTCTAGTTCTATAGTTCACTGAGTCAACATATTTTATGACCCTAATTTTGGAGATGTTCGTATATTTAAATCCCATTATAAAAACAACTGGAAATAATTGGGTTTGATTCTGTTGATGCAATTTCTATACATAATCAATGACGACTAACATTTACTGAGGGCCTATGATGTTACAAGCAACAGAGGTAAGCTTTGAATGGGCAAATATCCTCAAAGAACCTACAACCTAGTAGGTTCTCTCTCCTAGTAGGAGAGAGAATAAAATATAACCAGAAAAAAAGCTCCATTTTGAAAGATCTAGAGAGGAAGGGGAACTGGTACCAAACCTCTCTAAAGTGTATTTTTCAATTAAAATGTTTTAAATTCAGCAAAGAAAAGAAATACTGGCTACATGGGAGTAGATACATAGAGGTGTTTTGGGAGAGGGGTCATCTATACACTTTTACATTAAGGGGAAAAGATGGTTTGTAAAATAGGCTGGCGTTTGACGTAGGAACGGTTTAAGACACTGGTTCTCCAAATGTGGTCCCAGAGCAGCAGCAGCATCACCTGGGTACTTGCTAGAGATGCAAATGACGGGGGCCCACCCCAGACCTACTGAATCAGGAACTCTGGGGTTGGGGTCCAGAGTTTTCACACAGGCCCTCCAGGAGATTCTGCTGCATGCTAGTTGAGATCCACTGGTTTAGGTCAGGACAAGGGTTCTCAACTGCACATTCGAATCCCTGGGGAGCTTTTTAAAAATATACCCATGTCCAGGCCCCTACCCCACACCTATTAAGCCACAATTTCTGGGATAGAGCCCTGAGTATCAGTATGTTTTAAAAACTCCCCAGGCGATTCTAACATGCAAACAATTTCAGAACTCTTGGTTTAGGAAAAACAAGAAACTGCATATCTTTGACTTAACTGATGTATATATATCACCCTCCTGTCTCACTGTCCTTTCTTCAGCACTCCTCAACACTGTGCTTGTAACATACGATTAGATATTTTTATTATAATTTAGCAAACTAGACTTTAAAAACTGAAACTTTACATGGCTTGCAAATTATGACTGTACAAAAAGACAAAAAATTTTTTCATTTCAACTGCCTTCGAAAATCCAGGATGAATGCTCACACTAAGAGAGAATGAGTGTTACATTTTATTCAGGATTGTTTCCTGTAATCAGATAAACCGGATACCATTCTTCTAGAATCTAGGGGGCTATCAGTTGGGATGTGAAAATCACTGCAATTACAAAGCACTTTTGGGTTTTTTTGGGAGGGGTGGTTTGCTGTATAGGGATTTCATTGTCATCACTGCTAAGATTAATAGTGTCTTTTTTTTTTCAATTTGGCATCTTGCAGTAGTTTGGTGAATGCCAACCTTCCCCTTTCCAGAAAGTATCAAGTTCTAACAGCTGTGACTCATGTCCGGGGATTCAGCAAGATGCCTTAGCCATCTGCTGGCTTCCTGCAGGTAACCTCCTGCTACCATATCTATCAGCCTAGAAGTGACAAGCAGAGAGCGGCTTCTAAAATCTGCCCTCCATCTTGAAACCTTCTCTTCTGGTCCTTCTATTCTTTTTCTGCCATAATTACCTTCAGGCTGCAACAAAGAGAACTTCTTCTTTACCAGGATGACCAACCATCCCTGTTTGCCCATGACTGAGGGGGTTAAGAGATGGAATTTCAGTGCTAAAATTGGGACAGTCCCAGGCAAACCAGGATGAGTTAGTCCCCCTACCTCTACCCAACCAGGTCGGACTTCTTTTGTATTTGCTGCATTTTTATACCTTAGTCGTTCTCAAACTTCAGCATCTAGCAGGGATTTGATGGCTAAAATCTCAAAACATCAATTGCTGGGCTCACCCCCAGAGTCTCTGATTTGGTAGGTCAGGGGTGGGACCAGGTAATACCCATTTATCACAAGTGATGCTGAGCTGACCCAGGGACCACACTTTGAGAACCATTGCAATAGTTCAACTTCTGGCAGAGTAAATACATATTTCCTCCCACTGTGAAGCTCAGTATCTCATATTCTACTCATATTCCAACAGGTCCTTTCATACACACCATCACTGTCCTAGGTATTCAACACTGACACTAGAGGCAGTGATGTTCACCCCACGCCAGGGAAAATAGTAGATGCTCAACAAATACTTGTGTGGCTTCACTGATCCATATCCAGGTGTGAGATAATGGTCTCAAGAATAAAAACATGATTAACATTTTCCCCTATAACGATTAGACAAAAAAAACTGAGTCTCTTTATTCATCTCCTCCAATAGCATCTTTACAATGCATAACTTGGTAATACAAAACCTTCTCATCTATCGTTAGTGGAAATATAAATTGGTACCACTTTTCTCAAGAGAAGTCAGGTAAGATGTATTTTAAAACCTTAAATTGGTCATACCACTTGACTCAGCAATTACTCCACACCTAGGAATTTAAAGAAACAGTCTCAGATTTGCATAAAAATTTAGCCACAAAACATCATCACAGAGTTGTTGGTTTTGTTTTTTTCTGGTTTTTTTGTGTTTGATTTTTTTTACAATAGTGAAACAGCCTAAATGTCTGTTGGTAGGAAATTAAAGAAATGAAGGGGCTTTTATTTGGTGGAATATTATGCATGATAACTTAGAAGACTATATAATAAATGGAAAAAATATCCATGTTACAATGTTCAGTGGGGAAAAAAGCAGTATTATTGAATGAGTCCATATTTAACTTCAATTTTAAGACGTGTTGATAAATATGAGTTTGAGGGGTGTTCGACAAAATTATTAACCAGGGTTATTTTTAAATGACATTAATCTTTAATTTTTTTTGGCTTATCTAAGTTTTCTGGATTTTCTACAATAAATATGAACCACTTTTGTAATAAGTGTCAATATCAATTGTTTTGAAGGGAGGATGCAAGAGATTGTGAGTATCAAGATAAATTAGTGAGACTGCTCCCTGACTTCCTGTCCCTATCACCATGGCTCTATTCCAGCTTCCTGATGCTCTCCTCACTCTGGCTCACATCGAGGCCACTCGTTCCCAGTGAGTATCCCACTCACACCCCACCTCCTTAATCGGACTGACCGTGATACTCATTCCCTGCTTTCTGCTACCGGCCCTGCAGTGAACCTGCCCAGTCCTCTGTGCCTGGAAACAGCACTCCCCTGCTCCATGAGTGTGTTTTCAGAAACGCCCTGCAGGGGGCAAATGGGTCCCTCCAGGCACCAGTCCTGGCACTAACCACAATAATGGGAATGCCATGAGACTGCAGGCTTCCCACGTGAGGGCACCATTGTCCTCTGATAGCACGACCCAGAATGTCATTCTTAGCTGTCTCCTTGGTCAGGCCTCAGAGACGGGGCTCTATTAGGTCCTCGAGAGTCCTCAACTGACCAGGACAAGAACGTCTTAAAATAGTTTGGAGTACGTCTTATTAGGGAGATCATGTCATGGACGGTGAAGATGCTTGACCACTGCACTGTACACCTGAAGCTGAAGCTGAATATTGTATGTCAAGTATAATTTAATATATATATAGTCACGGGATATGGAGTACAGCATAGGGAATAGAGTCAATGGAATTGTAATAGACATATACAATGCCAGAGGGGTAGTAGATTGGGGGGGAGGGTTATCACTTTGTGAGGGGTGAAATGTCTAACTATTACATTGTTTTGTACACCTGAAACTAATAAAAAGAATAGTTGGAGCAGGTATCCCACAACCTTGCTAAGTGAAGCATCTGGCAATGTTGCAAACTACTCAAAGTCTGTTCATGACTTAACTTCAGCTCACTTAACAAAACTTTTAATACCTTACAGTAGATTTTTATAAAGAAAAACCTTTTTGGAGAGTATATCTAATTATTCTTTTTAAGGCAGCTTATGACATCTCTCAAATAACCGCCCTTCACTCTACCCCAATCCAACGATGCGAAGAGATCAGGGGCACAGGCAAAGGGCTTGCAGAGAGCAGCACTCTTACAGGTGGCAATAACCAACTGCTTAGTGCCCTAGCCCTTTGGGACACGGAATCAGCAGGACCTGGGGACCATCCAACCTGCTGACCCTCCCCTGGCTGTCCCTACATCCTAGACTATCTTGTTTCCATAACAAACAGAAACAATCCCGCCCCCCACATGGGTGAGAGCATGATATAATAATGATTACTCTAACATCCATTTATATCATGCTTTTCACCTTCTTCACAGTGTGTTGACATGTATCACTTCATGCAATCCTTACATTTCTTATCTAGTATCTAACAGTGCAGGGTGAAGACTAAGAACATGCAATCAGAGAAGCTGGGTTATACTCCCAGCTCTGCAACTTACTAGTTCTGTGGCCTCTGGCAAGTTACTTAGCATCTCTGAGCTTCAGTACCCTCTTCTGTAAAATGGACCCATAATGCCAAGCTTATAGAGCTACTGTGAAGATTAGAGATGACATACATTAAAGTATCAGGCACAATGCTTAGCACGTTAGTGGTTCTCCATGAATAACAGCTGCATAGAACAATTGTAATCTCCATTTTATGGGAGTCCTTCAAGGCATCAGTGGAAAAGTTGGAAAACTGCTACATGTATAAGTACTACAGTTATTTGAGAATGATCTTTTGGGATTTAACTTATTCACTCCCTTCTCCTCTCACCACTGTCACTGCCTAAATTAGACCCTCCCCATCCATCCTTCTCTTGAACCTACCTGGTCCAAGTGCCTTAATCTAACCCCTCTCCAAGCCATGATTATTAAGACTAACACTAAGGAAGTGATGTGTAGTCTCTTGCCTCCCAAAGAAAACTATACTATCTCCCTACGGCTGTTCCTCAATATGGCTTACAAGGCCCTCATCTGCTTCTTCAACAGAGCATCTCCCATCATTCCTTCTTCTCCCCGCCCCGAACATAGACAGCCTGTGTCCCAGCATTTACGACCACCTCACCATCTGTTTCTGCACCACACTCTGCTGTGTCTGCTGCCTCTGCAACAGCCAGTGCTTCTATCTGCATGCCCTTCATGTGCCAATCTACCTTCTTTGTTCAGGGAATTTCTTTTCCTTTCAAAGCCCACTCAAATGTCACTTTCACTGAGAAGCCATCTTGACTCCCCCAAATTAATTACCCCTCCTCTGTGGCTCCCAGGATGCACTGCACACCCTTCTGTTGCACACTCACCATGATGTCTTATAAACGACTGATGACAAGTCTGTCTCTCCTAACTCTTCTCAATCAAGGACTCCTAATAGCTAAAATGTATTGAGTACCTCCTACAAACAAACAAAAATCTCTCTTCTAAGCACTTTACATACATTTAATCTTGATGACAACCCTATAGAATAGTCACTATTATTATCTTCATTTTACAGATAATTAAACTCTGGCTTAACAATGTTTAATTAACTTGCCCAAGGTTGCAAGCTATGAGTGGCCAACCCAGGAACCAAAATCAAACCCACACTCTTCACTATTACACCATAACATATTATATACCCTACCACCAAACTCAGTACCTGGCAAGTTGGAGCTTCTGTATTAGTCATCTCTTACTGTATAACAAAGTATCTCAAAACATGTCAAGATGTCAGCCTGGGCTGACAAGATGTCATGTGCAGATGCCACGTGACTGGAGGATCTACTTCCAAGATGGCATACTCACATGCTGCTGGTTATGGGCAGGAGGCCTCAGGTCCTTCACATGTGGACCTCTCCACCAGCTTCTTGAGTGTCTTCATGACACAGCTTCTGGCTTTTCCCAGAGTGATCAATCCAAGAGAGCAAGGCAGAAGCCGCAGTGTCTTTTATGACTTAGCCACAGCAGTCATACTCCGTCATTTCTACAGTATCCTATTGGTTACAGAGGTCAGCTTTCTCCAGTGTGGGAGGGGACTACACAGGGGCATGACTACCAGGAGGTGAGAATCACTGGGGACTCTATAAATACTAAATGAATAGGTTACTAAGAGTTGCTCTGAGTGTCAGGGTCTCTTCTAGATAATGAGAAGTTTGGGTGAGGTGACCACTTCAAGTTTCTTTCCTTCTAGCTCCCAAACTATGGAAAACTATTCCCAAATTGTCCCCAAATACAGCGTCAAGTGGATTCAGGAATTTAACTTTATTAAATTCCAGCAGAGGCCGCAAGCAAGTATTTATTAACTTAGCTCCCACTTTATAGTTTTAAGCAGAGTCAATGAAGTAGGAGAAATTCTTCCAGTTTGAAACACAGTTATTTCCTTAACAGCAAAACAAATCTATGTTTGATTTCAGGATTAATTCTATAGTTTGATGTCAGCATAAGCCCAGCCTCTGGACAAAGGCTTATCTTCTTTAGCAGAATGTCTCTGATTAAAGTGGGGCAACCAAATCCCTTGAGTATAACAGCAAAGGTAATAAAATCATTGGTTTTAGCCCTTAGGCCTTACATGTTTACAAGGCAAGGTTTTATTTGCTCAAAATAATTCCTTAATATGATTTGAGATGTATGAAGATAAAAACTAATATTGAAATGAGGCACTTTGCAGATATACATTGATATAGAATGTATGAAATGAATTTTATTCTAAAGACCAGTCCATGTTAATAGAAATGAAAAAAACAAATGTGAGCTGTTGACTCTATCACCTTTCTGCCATCACCTGACAGATCCAAAGTAGTTTAACATTTGGGTCAGAATACTCGTCAAGGTTCCATGGATCCTTTCCTGTAACAGGGCTCTACACCTGGGGAGGTGGGGTTTCTACACCGGGGGTTGGCAAACTACAGCCCATGTAAATAGTTTAAGTGGAACACAGCCATGCTCATTTCTTTATGAATTGTCTCTGACAGCAATGGCAAGCTTGAGAATTTGCAACAGTGACCACGTGGCTGGCAAAGACAAAAATATTTATGACCTGGCCCTTTACAGACAAAGTCTGCTGATCCCTGGTCTATGCCTCCAGAGGCTTGGCCTGAGGTCACACGTTATAAACCTGGAATGTCTACGCATGCTATACGCTGTTCCACACACTTTTATCGGAGGAATGAGAGTGTTGAGGTATTACATACGTATAGTAAAGGCACAAACTTTAATGGGAGAACACAATGTGTTTTTACACATGTATCACCTGTGCAACCACCTCCCAGATCAAGATGTTTCCTGTAACCCCTCCCAGTCAATACCCCCAGCAAAGGTAGCCATTATTTTAACTTCTATCACCTAGATCCCAGGTCCGTTTGCCTGTTCCTGAACTTTATACGAATGGAAACATGCAGCGTTTCATAGAGCATTAAGTCAGTGTCATTCTTACGCACTGTGGCATGGAGCAGTTTGCTCTTTTTCATTGCTATATAGTATTCAATTGTATGACTATACCACAATTTATTTACCTATTCTGCTGTTGATGGACATAAGGTTCTTTCCAGGTTTTTACAATTATGATTAAAGCTGCTATGAACATTTGTGTACACGTATTTTGGTGGGCATAAAGATCCATCATCAAAAGTGGGATTTCTGGGTTATAGGAGATAGCAACAAACTGCCAAACACTTTTCCAAATTGGTTGCATTTTTAATGCACAAAATAGTGTTAATTTATAAAATATTTTGAGATCAAAATCTTTATATCCTGCTGTATATTCTGTGAGAGACTGGCTATCCTGGGGATTACTGGCATGTCAATTTTAAATACACAATGTGGCAACGTGCTGGGACTTTTCAAATTCATCTCACTAAATCCTCACCCAGAACTCTGTGGGCTAGGTAACCTCAACATATGGCAGATGTGGACAATAGGCGTCAGGAAGGAGAAATACCTTGACCAAGGTCATACAACAAAATCACTGGCACTCAAGGTCTCCCATCCTGGTCTGCGCTGATTCCCTACTCAAAGTAGGAAGACCAGTTTTGCAGTTATCACAAAGTTAGGGAGGCACAAGCTTAGGCACCGATAACCTTAGCTCTTTACTTTCCTCTTTAAGCACCTTATCTGTTCAAATATAATTAAGTTCTGCACTAGTTCCTGAGTATGACTCCTTGTACAACAGACTTAAATCATTATTATTTCACACTGCACTCTGTATCTGAGGACATGCTACCCACCTTGACAAGGGTAGAAAAATAAGGAGCTATAACTACCTTGCAAAAATCTAACAATGAAAGAAAGCCACATATCATGGAGTTTCACACAAAGGCATGGATTTGCAAGAAAAAAAAACATACGGGTTTTTCTATTTTCTGCTCAAGTCTCTACTGTGCGCAGAAGCAGACTTAAGTGGCATAAATCAGAAAATGATAATGGGAACTGAATGTAATTCTCATAAATCACGTTACTAAGTATAGTTACATCTTAGATGTGAAACCCAATTAAACAGATGGCCACATGCTGTCAGAATCAGCCCCTAATCAATAAAGATGTTCATTTCAGAAAATCACCTCAATTTTTCACTTCTTCAGTGAAGCAAAAAGAAGGCAGTTGGGGGCTGGAGGGAAGTCCCAGGAAACCCAGTGGGGAAATGTATAAGAAGGAACTCCACCTGTCTTAATTTGTAGTCCAGAAAATCAGAAAGGAGAGAGAGAGAAAAAAGTTACCCAAAGGATTCCTTGTCATCTTGCCTGGGAATGTAATTTACAATGAGAGCAAGCACTGGTCATTAGGAAAATAGAAACAGCTTGAATCTCTTAATTAAAATATTGCTTCAAATTGTTCATTTCAAACCCCCTCTGCTCATGAGTTTTTGAGAAACCACTGGTTTACCCTGAAATGGCTGCTTCTTCAGTATACCTCTGACAGGATCAGCTCTTCCCAGACAAGGAAAGGCTGAACAGGGGTGAATCCTGGAGGCAGAATTATTAGCAGGCATACTTCAATCCCCAAAGATGTAGTAAGCCTTCACTGACACTGGAAAGTGAGTGTGGAAACACTGGTGAAGAGTCTATCTCAATGCCTTTTCTTGCATAAGAGCTGATCTATTACATTCGCTAAACTGGTGAAAATGAAATCTACCAATGCCAAGAGCTGATGAAATGAGAGTTGATGAAAACACTTCTGTACTTTGGAACACTCGCTTTGGAAAACATTTGGTGTTATCTGGTAAAGTTGAGCATTTTCATACTCTACAAGCCAGTAATTCCACTCCTCATATAGACCCCAAATACTTGTTTCAGGGAACATGTATGAGAATGTTCAGAGCACTGCTGTTCATAACAGCAAAAACCTGGGGCGAAACACATAGGTCTGCCAACAGAAAAGGTCTGCAAAACAAATAAGTAATCTGGGGTACAGTCACACAATGGAATATTATAGAGCAATGAAAATGAAGGAAACCTACTGCCACATGCTATGTGGATGAATCTTAAAAACATGCTGATTGAAAAAATCAACTGCTTAAGACTGCATGCAATATACATATTTTTGCTAAAACATAAGCAAAAATAAACACTATGTTGTTTAGGCATACTTAAATGGTTTAACATTCATTGTTTAAAAAAACAAGAAAATGATAAACACGAAATCAGAATAGTGGTTACCTCTACGATATGGGAGAGGAATGGGACGGGGAGGAGCACAGACAGATGCCATGATATTGGGAATGTTCCAGTTCTTGGTTGGGTGCTGGACTCATAGGCCTATATTTATCATATGTTTTCTTATATACTTTATAGCTTTACATGTTCTTGTATGTTACATATATTCTTTTGCATGTACCAAATATTACATAAAACACTTTCTTTTAAAATGAATAATCTAGGGAATTTTCTATTACCCAATAGGTTATTCCAATTATTATTATAATTCACATCATATAAATATAATTCATATTGTTACAAAGAGCATTTATAATTAAAATCCCAAATATCATAAGTTCCCATATGCAGCTTAGTTCTCAGTGTGGAGCTATATCAAAACATCATGTCGTGCATTTTCAATATAGACAATTTTTATTTGTCAATTATACCTCAATAAAGCTGGGGGGAAAAGAAAGCAATAGTATTTTAATGATAATGAATATTTCTATAGTAAGGCGTTACATCTGAAATTTCCAAAATATTGAACTGATATGGTTAAATAAGTTAATGTAGAAATCAAAAAACTACCACCATCTGTTTGTTTTCCTTCTGCTCATTCCTCTCGCAGACAAGTCCTGCAGAGGCTGCTATTTCCCAAGTGGCCACATGAGGGCGACTCGAAGGAGATGTGCCTGCTGGGAGTAGGCAGCCACAGCCTCAGGGCTGCCCTATCTGGCAAGGGAGCCCTGTCGGGATGAGGCCCAGCACAGAGGATCTACAGTGGGCAGGCAGGACAGGATGTCTCACTGAGAACGTGGCCTTCTGGCCCAGATCTGAGGACGCGGGAGTGTGAACCAGGCAGATCACTTGGGGAAGTTTTCCCAGGCAAAGAGGGTCCTGAGTATAAATACCAGGGGGAGGAGTGTCTCATGCTCTAGGAACAGGATGGAGGTCAGGGTGGCTGGAACAGAGGGGAGGTCAAGGCAGCACGATAAGAGGCCTCTGGGCCATTGCAAGTAATTTGGCTTTTATTCTGAATGAGATGGGAAGGTGATAAAAGGTTCTGAGCAAAGGAGGGAAATGAGATGATTGTAAAAGATCTTAAAATGGCTGCAATATTACATTTAGAATAGACTGAAGGCGGATAAGGACAGAAGAAGGGAGGCTAGTGAGGAGGCTATTACAGACATCCGAGGGTCGGGAAGGAATGGTAGTGCATGGTCAAGGGTGGTAAGTCTTTATAAACTCCATCCCCTGCATTTAACAAACAGCATAGCGATGCGCTTAAAACCATGGGATTAGGTCTTATTACCAAGCAAGGGCGTGAATATGGAGATCAGAAGAGGGGCAGGAGGGGATGAGAGACAAGCAAGGGCTCAAGCGGGAGGGAGCCCCTCTCCACAGCAGGTCACCGCCAACCTGAACTCGCAATTTGTCATTCTCGTGAATGTCTTCATACTTTTACTACATATACAGAACTATCCTGCATGTTTTTCGACCTTATTTATACAGTATCGTACTCCATATATATTCCCAAGTTGTTGTTTTCCCCCACACCGCCTAATATTTGTGAAGCTCATCATGCTACTACATGTCACTCTAGGTCACTCACTGTTCACTGCTGTGTGGCATTCCTTTGTGTGAACATGCCACATTTGATTCATTTTTTCGGCAGAGGGACACGTAGCTTGCTCCCCTTTTCCTGCTATGTAAACAATACTGCTATGAACATTCTCACATGGGCCTCCCTGTGTGAGGCTTCTCTAGGGTAGTGGTTCTCAAACTATGTTAGAGTCACCTAGAGGGCTTAATAAAACAGGTTTCTGAGCCCATGTCTAGGGCTCATGAACAATAGGTCCATGGCAGGGCCCAAGAATCTGCATATCTAACAAGCTCCCCTGGGATGCTGTTGTGGTGGTCCCAGGACCACACTTTGAGAATCACAGCACTAGGGCACACGCCAAGAGTGCAGATGATGGCCAGAGGTACGCATGGACATCTCTGGCTTTTGTAGGTGTTACCAAACTGCTCTGCAAAGTGGGCAAACCAGTTCACATTTCCACCAGCAGTGAGTATGTATCCCTGTTGCCAACACTTGGTGCTGTCACATTTTTAATTTGTGCCAACCTGATCTTTAATAATTTTTTAAACTTGTCATGGCATTTGAAATTACGTGTACTAAAAACATGTAAATAAAAGACACTCATGACTTTACATCCTAGGGTTAATTAGAACATTTCCCAACTTCTCTTATATATGGATAGTCCCCTCGGGTTCTACAATCTGCCCAGTTACCTGCTTGCTTTTCCCATCAACCCTAGAAATAAATAAAACGGTGTGGACAAAATCAGTAAGACCATTATGAGAGGAAAGGGGAAGCTTGTTCCTTTTTCATGGCCAACTTCACTGCAGTTTTATTTATTGTAGTTGATTCTATTTTTTACTCAATGGTGATATTAAGCTTTAAAAAAAAAAACTTAGAAGGTGAAAGGAGTAAAGAAGACTGGGCATATGGGTATGGAAACAAACTTCCTTCACCAACATACCTGGTCACTTTGGGGGGGCAAGAGGGGATAAAGAATGCCCTACCCTTAATCATAGGCATGGAAGAGTTCCTTCCATTTTGTACCAGATTAACCAGGAGACAAGAAGCCGAGGACTCACGGATCTGGTTGGTGGATGCACTATAGAAGGCATTGACCGTCGTTGGATTTGTAAACCACCTGTAGAAGGAGAAACAAATAGCACCAAGTGATCGTCATTATCCAGGCAGGAGGAAAGCAAGAACAAACACAATGTGGTGGGATTATATTAGCAAATAACCAGAGAACAATGGGGATACGGGGCACGAGGGGAAACGATCATTTCACTTTAGCGCTACTGCTCTGCTCAATAAACAGTCTCATCCTAAACTGAACATGGTTCAATAAGAATGTATTAACATGCCTGGCTATTCACTGGTACTAACTTAATGGAAAAAGTCAGCACCAGTGCTTCCGAAACATCTTTAATGAGAAATCCCAGAATCTAAAGGGCTCTCCCTGCAGATGGAAACCCAGCAACAGGCTGATGGTTGCCAGGCCCTGTTCAGTGGGTCCATGCGACAGCTGAGTTTCTTTGCTGCATCACTTCCGACCTGTTCACATTAAAAGGTTTTGGACTTTTGACAACACAGAGATCCATGTAAAGAGAGACAAATAAAGTGCATCCATGTTATGCAGAGGATCTGCCTATTCTGGTGGAAAGTTTAGATTTAAGCACCAAAAGACCTAAAGACTTGTCCTGCCCCATCACAAACTAGCTGGGTTGTGTCGGAACCTTCTTGGGGTTCACCTTTACCTATAAAATTAAGGTATGGCACTAGGAGATCTTGGGAGTACCTTCCAGCTATGAAGAGTCTACACTCCATTTTAAATACACAGTAGGTTACTTAGATCAGGGCTCGGCAAAAGTATTTTTCTGTGAAGTCACGCCATAAACATACTGGCATTTTTGAGGCAAAGGTGCAAAATCAAGGATGTTATGTAGGTACTTCTCTAGTGAGAGAAAATATTCCACAAATTTTTTATAAAATTCAAAATATAATAATAATTGAGTACAATGTTTCATAATCCAGGCCTGTTAATAAGAAGAATGGAATTCTTTTGGGGCAGCATAACACTTTGCTTAATTGGGGTTCAAACTTAGTGCTTCCCATCCTCAAATCAACTGCAAAATCAACTGTTTCTTAATCTCTAAAAATCGTTTTCAGTTCATGAGCCATACAAAAACAGGCAGGGGGCAAGGCTCATCCCACAGGCCATAGTTTGCCAACCCCTGACTTAGATGGCTGTGAGTTGCCCTTTATGATGAAAACCAAGCAATTTGTCTTAAGTTGAATTGCTTAAAATAAGCTTGTATAAATTCCTTTTCAGAACAATCATTTTACTAATTTCTGTTTTAATAGAATAATTACGTCAGACTAATAATTTATGTCAGCAATATGAAACTAGTAGGAAATCCAAGTGTTGACTCTAGTTGGTCCACCCATACCTTCTCCCCACCTATAAAGTCCATGAATATGTCATTCTATTATTATTATTATTATTATTATTATTATTATTATTAGCTAACATTCATTAAGCACTTCCTGTGTCCTAAGCACTTTCAATTCACAGGTTTTTCCCCATAGCAACAATAACAATTATTAGCCCATTTCACAGATGAGGATGATGAGACTTACAAGCATTATATACTTGCACAAAGTCTGGTCGTTCTGACTTCAAACCAGTTATATTACACTGGAGACATTACTAGACATCAAGAGAAAGAGTGTCCCTTCTCTTGTCAAAACTGAAACCTATACTCATTTCCATAAATGCATATTCTTTTCCTTCAACGTTAGGATTAGTATTTCAAAAAGCCCTAATGTTTAACACAAACTTAATGACTGGCTTATTTTCCTGAGGAAATAAGTAGACAAGAAAGCACTTTCATTGACTTAATGTTGCTACCTAAGTTAGGTAGAATTATGGCTCCCAAAATATATCTACATCCTAATCCCCGGATCCTGTGAATGTTACATTACATGACAAAAAACGACTGCAGATGTAATTAAGTTTAAGGACCTGAAAATAGGGAGGTTACCCAGGATTATCCAGGTGGGCCCATTCTAATCACATGAGCTCTTCAGAGCAGAAAACCTTCTCTGACTGGAATCCGAGAGATGCAACAGTGGAGGAAGTCAGAAGAGATTCTGCAGAACAGGAATTCAGACATTCCAAGAGTGAAAAGGATTCCACACGCTGTTGCTTGCTCTGAGATATAGGGGCCACGTGCAAGGACCAGAGAGAGACCTTTCAAGTGAAGAGTGTCTCCCAGATGACAGCCAGCAAGGAAGGAGGAACCTCAGTTCTGTAACCACAAGAAACTGGATTCTGCCAACACTTGATGAGCTTGAAGAGGATTCTTCCCAGAGCCTCCTGCTAAAAACCCAGCCAGCTGACACCTTGATTTCAGCTTTATAAAACCTGGAGCCAAGAAACCAGCCAAGCCAACCTGCACTTCTGACCTACACAACTGTGAAATAATACATTTATGTCATTTTGAGGTGCCAAGGTTATAGTAATTTGTTACAGCAGTAACAGAAAACTAATACACTATGCAAAGAACTAAGCATTTGTATGTTTGCTGTTTGGGTCAAGAAGGGAGAATCCAGGTGTCTCTCAACTTGGCCTCTAAATGACATTGGACTGAACCATAATATGTACAAAAGATTATGTGTATTCCTAGAGCTTATCCCTTCACTTCCCATCCTTCTCAACTCCTCTCCCTTTTGCAAATAATAAACTTTCAAAACATTAGGGTAAGAGCCATGAAAGGAAAATGTCTGTAACTGATGTACAAAGACAGACCAAAAACAAAACAAAAAAACGAACTCAGACAACCATACGCCTAAAACATCTTAATCCAGACACATGACCTCACCTTTCCTGACCTCACAGAGATCTTGCTGATTCTAGGGCATGTTTGGAGCCTTGGGTATATGCAGAGCTCATATTACGTGGCTGCACCAGTAGAACCTATCAGTTATGGATGCTATTATTTCTTCTAATTGGTCAGTGCCCACGCCAAACCAGCCATTAAATATTTTCTGTATCACCCTGATTACACCCAAGTTTATTATATATTTAGTTTTATTATTCTCTAATGTAAGGCTACCTGTGCTGGTTCTCATCTGTGTTGGCCTTTATTTTTTTACACTCTTCCCAATAAGAGGTGCAGTGTAAATTCCTCTCCTCTTAATTACGGGCTGGCCTCAGTGACTCCCTGCTAAAACATATGATGCAGTGGAAATGACACTGCATGACTACCAATGCTAGGCAGTTAAAGGCGATACAACCTCCCCTGGGGTGTGCACACATGAGCCCTCCCTCCCCCTCTCATTCTCAGGAAACTTGCTCTTTGAAATGTCTTGCTCAGTCAGCATGCTATAAAGTAGCCCAGTGCCCACAGAGAGGCTATAGTAGGCATTCCAGCGAATAGCCATCATCAACCACTAGCTCTGAGAGAGGAAGGCTCCCACATGACTCTAGTCTCAGTCACTATATGACAGTAACAACATGAAAGACCATGAGCAAGAACCACCCAGCTGAGCCTGGTGACCTCCAGAGCCACAAGAGAGAGAAACAAATAATTACTGTTGTTTTAACACTCAAAATTTTAGGGTGGCTTGTTACACAGCAGTAGATAACTGAAACACTGAAAAGTTGGCTGTCCATAGACTAAGTCCTACCCAATAGGTTAAATTTTCCCATAAAAGTTTCATTTGTCCAACACAATGGTTTTAAAAAGTATTAAATTGGAATCTCTTTAAATGAGGTGTGCAATCACTAGTTCCCAAAGTCTTCACCACTCCCTACCATTTACACCTGTCCGAGTCAACATTTGTTAACTGATGGGAACTTGAAGGCACTGAGTTTGCACAACTTATCTCCCAACAAGATTTTAAGTTCCTTTTGGGCTAAGACGATTGTCCAAGTGGTATGTGCAGAGGAGAAGATCACTAAATCTATTTAAATGAATGTATTGCTACATATACATCTATTTGAATAAACAAAGAATGTCATTCATGTGCTTTAAATTATTCTTATTATGTCTTAGGGTGCTCCTACAATCTGTGTTTGGGGGAGGATTTAGTGGACAAGGTAGGAAGAGGTCTCATATAAATTTTAAATTCAAAAATATATGGGGATGAAACTATACTGGCCAACAGGATACATAAAAGGACTGTAATACTTAAATATAATAATCTAAAGGAAAAGACGCTGATTTTTGGACCCTATATAATAGGGATATATCAGACTAAAGTTTTACATTTTACCTAGCAACTCTTAAAAATAGTCTAAGGAATATAGAATGTAAAAATCATCAAGTACTTGGTGGCCAGATGGCTCAGTTGGTTAGAGAACGATCTCTTAACAATAGGGTTGCCGGTTCGATTCCCACGTGGGCCAGTGAACTGCGCCCTCCACAACTAGATTGAAGACAGCGAGCTGCCGCTGAGCTTCCAGAGGGGTGGCCGGATGGCTCAGATCGTTAGAATGCGACCTCTTAACAACAAAGTTGCTGGACTGCACACCCTGCAACTAAAAGTTGAAAATGGCAACAGGACTTTGAGCTGAGCTGCGCCCTCCACAAATAGATTGAAGGACAACTTGGAGCTGATGGGCCCTGGAGAAATATACTCTCCCCCAATATTTCCCAATAAAAATGAGAAAAAAAATTTATTCAAAAAAATCATAGAGTACTTATTGCTTTATTTCTAATATCCTATAGATTATATTCATCCCATTACATGCTATAGATAATGCTTTTGCAAATAAAAATTCTGGGCAGAACCATAATTTGTATAGACATTTGCTGTATTTTTATATACCTTTCAAAAGACAGAAGAGGAAAATCCAGTCATGTTTAGTCACAGTAGAATGAGAATGAGTTAATAGGGAAACTGGCTTAAAATCATTTCTGTCAAAGAAAGGGGATCCTGAGGGAAACAAATTACTTTCAACTCAAGCTGAGAAATAAAGTAAATCCTCTATTTTTAAGCAAGCTTGATGAAGTGACAATTTTGAGAACCAACCCTAAATATGTACCTTCAGGGACAACCACGGTTAATTTCAGTCTTGCTGACATTTATCTCCACGTTAGAAACTTCTTAATGTACATTAGTGCAGCTAAAATGGATTCCATGAGAACGAAAGATAAAGGGTATTTATATCCTATACTCACAACGAAGCAAAATGTTATTTCAGGGCTTTGTGGAAATATATTCATGATGTGCTGTTCGAAGTAAACTAGTGTAGTGGAACTACTCCAAAACCATCCGAACTCGATTAACTCATGGATTTTCAGACCTAAAAGATGTCGATTAAAGTCAATGGGTATCATGAAGCTAAAATTACCTACCATCCCTGAAAAAGACCAGCCCGAAATTTCTTTAAAAACGTAACCATTATGTCACTTTACTGGGCAAAGAAGACCTTAAATTTCTTAATGTTGCTTTCCCTGAAATAGATAAATAGTCTGAGGAAAGAAGAATTACTAGCATTGTACTGATTTTCATTCCTGAAGAACTTTCCAGAAACATTAACCAATTTAATGTCCTTCTGAAAGAGGCATTTGTTTTCATTGACAGAGAATAAAACTATGCAAATCATACAGTTTACCCAAGCCCACGAAGTCAGCCAGTATTTTTCCAAGGCATGAATAAAATATTAGAAATAGTGAAGGCCATTAGAATCTGACAACCTATCAGTATTTCACAATGATGTTAAAGATGACACATTTAGTCAGGAGTTTTTCAATTAGCAACCCAGGCTTTGCTACACCCCCAAATGAGTAACATCATTTTGAAACTAAAGAATTAACTTGGCAACATCTCTAATATGGAGGAATCCATGAGAAGACCCTGAAGTCACAGAAATACTGGTAAGACCCTTGAATTTCCCACAAGTTGCAAAAAAAAAAAAAAACAGAGTTTGAACTGATCTGAAAGGGCAGGATGACATACATAGATCTGTGACTACCATACTATACGTAGATGCTCAGTGGGGTATTGGAAACCATTTGCTGAACACGTTGGATTTGAGAAGCTAGTTTTAGGACCCTAAATCTAAAATTACTATTGAATAATTTAAGTTGGAAATGAAATAGGAGAGGTGGACTGAGAGACACTGGATACGAGGAAATAACCAAGGACAATGGAGCAGATGACTTTAAACCAGTTATGTGTCATTTCCAAAGAACCTCTAAAGCCTTCTGCTTTCTTCCTTTGTGCTTTTGATTGGAGTCAGGTATGGCTAGGGGAGTGGTTCAGCTTTAGGCCTACTTCTTAAGACAAACACTTTTAATGCTTTTAACTAACTTTGTGGGGAGGGTTTGAAGGGCAGAAGAGAGGAGTCGTGGCTAAGAGGGAGAGACAGTAATCAAAGCTTAAGCCACGGGAGAGTATGGGACCTAGAGTTTCTAGAGGCCAGAAGAGCAGGAAGTTCAAAGCAAGAGTAACTAGAAACCCAGAGAGGATAAAAAGAGCCAGCCAAA
Source organism: Rhinolophus sinicus (assembly GCF_057876585.1). NCBI lineage: Eukaryota > Metazoa > Chordata > Mammalia > Chiroptera > Rhinolophidae > Rhinolophus > Rhinolophus sinicus. The sequence continues at coordinate 14,972,198 of NC_142518.1, read as the reverse complement.
TATCTGGAGGCCAAAATATAAGTCAAGGTTAAAAAGCGGGTCATGAAAAAAAAAGGGTCATCGAAGCCAGGCTTCCAGCTATGATGTTATGAAAAGATCAACAAATCCTTTCCACAAAAATAAAGTATAAAACTGGACAAAACTGTCAACAAACAACCATTTTAGGGCTCTGAGAATTGATCAAAGGCAAACAATCAAAAGGTTGAATTTTGAAAAACTGCTAGAGCTAGAAGTAAGTACAATAGGAGTCTGTAAGCCTTGTCGGAAACTGCTCCCATCCATCCCAGCTCCACCAGTGAGAACTTAGTTTTGTTACGATAGGGCTGGTTGGCAAATCAGCAGCTTTGCTGCCACAGTGGGTGGACTCAATCCAGAGTGAGAGCGAAAACCTGCAGCTTTATCAGTTAAAAGTGGTGAACTTGGTAAAAATAAAAAAAAATTAAAAAAAAATGAGGAAAACCCTCAGTTTTGCTAGCCTGAAGTTCTAGCTCCCGTTGGGAGAGCAATGGACCAGCCAGAAATTTAAAAGGGAGATCCTGGAGCTGAAAGAGTCATAGAAGGGTGACATAACCTCTCCACGTCTCCTTGACTGATGGGGGAACTAGGCACATGTACACAGGAAACCAGAGAGACCTCAGAGGGAACTGAAATCCAGTGCTGACTAAGAATTGGTTGCAATTTTGAATGTGCTCCCAAACCCCCACACAGACCACCTGGCAGAGGACAGAAGCCCTACAGGCTAGAGGTGCTGGAGCGCAAGCTCTGTCCTGATCCCCTAAGCACTAAATTATACAGATACAGGGACAAACTTTAGGAAGTGAGGCTAAAAAACAAAAATAAGAATTTGAAAAATGAGCAGCGACATCCACAGCTGCATACTATAGTGGAGACAGATTCTGCAGTGTAAGTCCAGGAAGTTACTTTTAAAAAAACTTCAGAAAAAGAAATCAGAATCCACAGTTGCTACATTATCTAAAATGCCACTTTCAATTCAGGGGGAGGGGAATCACTGCATAAATTATGTAAATATCTAATCATATGCTGTACACTTAAAACTAATATAAAATAACATTGAATGCCAACTGTAATTAAAAAATAATCTTTGAAAAATAAAATGTCATTTTCAACAACAAAAAATATTGTATCATGCAAAGAAAAAGTGTAAAACAAGAAAAAAAGCAATCAATAAAAACTGACTCTAAGTGAGCCCAGATGTTGGATTTAGCAAAGACTTGAAAGCAGCCATTATAAATTCATTCAAAGAATTAAAATAAACTATATTCAAAGAATTAATGAAATACGATGACAACGATTCAACAAATAAAGAATCACAGCAGAAAAATAAAAACTATAAGAAAACAACGAAATGGAAATTCTGGAGTTGTAAAGTTCGATAATCAAAATGAAAAATTTGTCAGATAGGTCAATATCAAATTTGAGAATGCACAAGAAACAATCAATGAATTTGAAAATAAGTCCATAGAAATTATCCAATCTGGAGAACAGAGACAAAAACACATTGGAGAAGTGAGCTATAGCAGAACAGAGTCAAAAGTACCAGCAGGCAAGAACAAAAAGTAATCTAAACCGAAGCTGAAGAATTTCTCAATTGAAAGCCTCTATTCATTTGCAAAACGGGGATAATAAATAGTACCTAGACCTTATGGAATTCACATGAGGATAAAATGAATTAAAACATGTAAAGCACTTCCTGGCACATAATAAAAACATAATTCTTAGCTGCTATCATCATTATCACCATCATCATCACACATTTTGCTAGGGAAGGAAATCATGGTTGATGCTGGCCTCAAAAGTTCCGAGGGTACCTTTCTTACCTGTAGGGAAAGGTCCCACAGGAAGGTAGGAAGAAGGGGAATATATTGTAACTACTATTAGAGGAAAATAACAGAGCTATCAGGTCTCTGACACTCATTACCTCAACAAATATTACCTCCTCTACTTACTGCATAATTATATATATATATATGTGTATATGTGTGTATATATATATATATATATACATATACATATACATATACATATACATATACATATACATATACATATACATATATATATATATATATATATATAACAGGTAATAGGGAACAAATTTTACTTTTTCCTGTAAGACAGGTTAAGTGTTTGGGGGTAGGGAAGGGCCAGCCGCTGTTATTTCCATGTGATAGATAGGAAACAGAGGTAGAGAGATTTCATATATATATATATATATATATATATATATTTAGAGAGAGAGAGAGAGAGAATACACATTTTAAGAAAGGAAAAAACTGTATTAAAATTGTAATACTCAATATATACCGATAACAAAAGATGAATAGAAGCCATGCGTATACATTTTTTTGGCACCCCCTGTGTATGTATGTATGTATATATGTGTGTGTGTGTGGATGGGTGCCAAAAAATATGTATATAAATGGACACTTTGGTCAACGTTGCTCAAGCAGTAGTTTGCCATAATCAGAAGAGTCTGGACGCTGATGGGAACCACTTTGAGCACCTCTTATAATTGCAGAAGTCAAATGTGACTTGTAATCATCTTTTGTTATCAGTATACATGAGTATTACAATTTTAATAGTTTTTCCTTTCTTAAAATGTGTATACATTTTTTTGGCACGCTCTGTATATATGGTGTTTTGGAAGTCCTCTTTCATGAGTGTCTTCAGTTGTGCTGCCGTGGCTGCCTCGATGTCCTGAACCATTTTGACTTCGGGGAAGAGCCATAAATCACACGGTGCCAGATCCAGTGACTAAGGTGGATGAGGACACACCGTAATGTTTTTATTTGACACAAATTGCCATACCAGAAGCAATGTGACGCGGAGCGTTGTCATGATGGAGGATGAAACCGTTTGCCCATTTCTCAGGCCATTTTTCTACGCACATCGTTTCTTAAACGCTTGTAAAGACACTCACGAAATAGGACTTCCAGAACTGCTTCAGAAAGTGGCAAGAATGATGGGATAAGTGTGTTTGAAGACAGGGGGAGTATTTTAAGGGGAATTAATGGCAATGTGTCTTTTACTGTAATAATTTTTTTATTTGAACATTCACCGTATTTTGTGATCACACCTCGTATATTCATAACAAGTTATGAGCTGAACATTTGCATCCTAATAAGCTTCTTTTGATATGCATTGATGCTAGGAGTGGGGCAGCAATAATTAGATTGAAAAACTCATTCATATAATACCCGAAATAAGAGTTGCCAAAACATAACACAGATTTTGCCAAACCAAGATAAGTGGCAAGCCAGCTACTCTGACTTGAGGGCAATTACAAAGTTTGATCCAAATAGACCCTACTTCCCACCAACATATTTATCTATTTCACTTTATTTTATTTTATTTTTTTACTTACTCTGTTTTTGGAACAGCTTTTCTCAGCCAGAAGAAATCAGACTGTGCTAAATACTTGCGGGTTTGCAGAACGTTGCCAAAGTAGTCAGATTCTGAAAACTTGATCTGAATGAAACAAACCACAATGATCATTGTTCTAAGTGCAGAGAAGAGATGGTTCTGACAAAAGACTTCAGTGCACAAATGAGCAATCAACAGAGAAGCTGCATTCCTCATAGCATCTCTCAGCCATTACCGGTTAACCCAGGATGCACAAAGCCATGAAATTTAATTTCAGTGATTTTCTTTTAAAATAAAAATTTTAAAAATAAATATGGTCATTTCTGGATCACATTATAAAAAGGGAGAAGATGCAGTAATTTACAATGTATTTCATTTGCTTTATAATTGGCAAATCAACTTTAACCCTTACAGGACATATTATCTTAGGTTTGAAATTTCTCAGCCTACGAGTCCTTGATTTTTTTCTAAAATGTATACTTTATTTGTCACATAGGTTCTTCTAATAACATTCAGTTTAGTCAGATGAAATCTCATTTAGCTTACAGATGACGATTTAGTCAAATGTTAAAATCCAATTTACTGTAATCGGCATTTGTTTACGAAAGAAAAAACAAGGAAAGCAATTCAGAGACTTATTTTCCACCCCAAGCACAATGGAGTCACTAGAATAATTTAATTATTAATAGAATTTGTCTATTAACACTCAAAAAATGCTCTGGTCACTAAAAAATAATGAAATTACAGAAACAAATCACAGATTACAGCTTGCATGGAAAAACAGGAAGTTGATGACTCACAACAATGTTATCTATGATAATAGGAAAACAGACATAATTGACTCGACTCCTTTTCTTTTTTTGGAAGAATGGTAGACAGTTTCAATTTTATAGGCACTCTCTCTACAAAACTAGCAGTGCTTAATCTAAATGTTGTAAATAATATCTGTATAACAGTGAAAGCAATGGTTTGTAATGATCTCTAATACTTTGGTTTTAAAATATATTACTGTACCAAATAAAATAAGAAAAACACACTTTTGAATAAACAAATAACCAAGAGTAATGAAATTCTTATCAGCTGTAATATATGTGTAAATTTAAACCATGAGACTCTTTTAAAAGCAAAAATTAAAATATAGCAAGTGAATGTATATGAAACCCGCAGGCGTTACAGTACAGATATGAATGTATATATACAACTTGATGCTTATAGACTTGACAGCAGCATATTTGTTGGCCAATATATGGCTCAGGTTTATTTTTTCTGTCAACATAGTGAATACTCATTATGTCTGTAGAGTAGCTTTTGTTAGTGATTCATCTTAACAATCTTTGCAGGGGGCCAAGCCAAAATATAAAAAAAGTAGTCAAATAACTAAAGTGACCGGGGAAAAAAGCAGGAATGAAAATATCAATTCCTGGCATCCTTGGTGTTTTACTTGGCCAACAAGTTATAAAGATATGACTTTAAATTGTCCCTCAATTCTTACAGGAGTGGCTGATAAATTGTAGTATAGTCACATAATGGAAAACAATACAGCAGTTTAAACAAATGGTCTGTATGTGTGAGCATGAAATAATCTCAAAAGCAATGCTGAATGAATAAGTCAAGTTGTATGTATGAGACAATTTAAAGTTTTAAAACATGTAAAATCGTACTGTATGTTGTACCTATGTTGCAAAAGCATAAAGAAATGGATGGGAATGATAAACACGGAATTCAAACTAGTGTTTATATCTAGGGAAGGAGGTAGGCAAGGAGGAAGGACATTAGGTCAAGGACGAGTACACAAAAAAATTTCCAATGTATCTGTTTTATTAACTTAAAATGTGTGTGTATGTATAAAGCTAGTATGTTTAATATTTGTTAAAGCTAGACGTATTCAAAATATGATTTACATATTTTCCAATGTTTGAGATGCTTCATGATAAAAAGAAATCTTACAATCAATTGTATTTTAAGACATTTATACTCAGCCTCAGAGGAAATAGCGTAAGCTCCTTGTTTTAGGAAGCAACCTCATCTAGCAATCCTAATGCATTCCTAGATTGTATGGTTAAAAAAACCAAATGTGTCCAATGTTCAGCCCTTATCCTTTTTCAGCTTTTGGACCCAAGACAGCTCTGCCAGAACTTTCAGAATATGATTGTAACTAATAGGAAATTCTGATGTGTTCTTGAGTTCAGAACACTTTCCAGAAATTCTCCCAAAGGAATTTCCTTCAAAAATATTAACTTTTTTTTTGTAATATCAGTAGGGTCAGTTGTTAACTTTCAGAAGAGTTTGCTATTTGTGAGATTTTCCTGTTCTTCTGAAAAGCAAACAAAAAAGAAAAAACTTGACATTCAGGTTGTTCTACAGATATCAAATAAAAAAACATCCAAAAATGTTCTAAAGAAGAGTCCCACATCTAAAAATACTTTAAATAAATAGTCCTACCACACAACCATGAAAACAATGATGGGGACCAAACTCAGAGGTAAGTAATTAGTTTGCCAACAGCTTACCCATGTTTAGAAGAACAATTTAAAAGTTGTTTTATTAAACAATATTTGCTGTTTTCTTAGCCTGGTTTAGTTGATCTAATCCATTTATTTAATGGTAGTCACAGGTAACAGGGGACAAATTTTACTTTTTCCGGTAAGACAGGTTGAGTGTTTGGGGGTAGGGAAGGGCCAGCCGCTGTGATTCCCATGTGATAGGTAGGAAACAGCTAGAGCTTATGGAACTCAGCAAAGCCATACAGTCCTAATCATTAAGTTAGGACTTCAGTGTTGTTTTCATTGGTCCTAATAAGCAAACCAGTGATTTAATAGAAAGAGTACAGGGAAGGAGAAGGTAAAAATCACAGTGGGAGGAGAAGCAGTGATTAAATAAATCATGGTACCGTTTTCTTAAATCATACAGCTATTAAAATAATGGTAAGAAGGTCAGTATACAAAATTGTATATAAACATTAATTACAACTATACAAAAAGAGAGAGAAAAAAATAACACACTAAAACAAAGCATGTATTATGTTCAAGTACCAATATATGGGTGCTTTTTCATTCTTTTTCTCTCTTTTCCAAATTTTCCACCATGTGATAACACTTTGATAATTTCCAATATTTCAGTAGGCCCTTGAGTGAGAAATAATTATGAAACTCAGCAACCATTGGGGAAGTCCTGCTTATTCTAAATATAGCAACAAAAATGAATGCACATGAATATTTTAAAAACACTTATAATCTTCAAAAACTGTTTAAACTCTGCAAGAGACAATAATTGGCTTGAAAGCTTCTTGTCCTTTCAGTTACTGGTGAAAATCTAGGTCAAGTTGATAATGACTTTCAATCAATTCCATGTCCAGACTTTTCAATTGAGTGACCTCTGCAGAACTAACTGGGGTTCTCCTGTCATTTCCTAGGAATAGCTGTTCCTCGGAATAGATCATAAAATTTAGGGGAATCTCAATTTCTCTTCTTGGAAATCCTATCCTGGATGCCAAGCACCAAATGCCACAGACCAAATAGAAAAATAACGCTATTCTCCCAGCCAAAGGTGAGGAACACGTAATAAGGGCAGAAAAAGAAGTGTGCTCAGCTTCTCTGTAGAACCAGTAAGTATGTGTTGATAAAACACTACATAAGCCAATAGGAAGTATAGATTCTAGAATACTATTTGTTTATGTTAAAGCCATTTAAAGATGTTCGGACATATGTCCAAATGATGTATAAGAAATATTTTATATTAGACACCCAAATAATTTTCTGAATCCTTAATGGATCCAGATTTTATATTTACGTTTTCCCTTAAATAGCAAAGTAACATGCAAGACTGTTGTATATAGATGGCTTGGCCCGTAAGTAGTATATACATAGACACACACACTCACACATACCTACATACAAGGGTGATGTTCAAAATGTTTAACAACCTACATATGTGGGCCACTGTGGAAAAAGAAGTTCCTACAGCAGCCATGTAAGCATGACTCTGAGGTAGCAATAGTTAGCACACACCAGCCAAAAACCCGATGCAACCAGATGCCCTGTTGCCACCACCAGGAAGACAGGGAAGTCTTGGTCTGCTCTGGCCCATGGAGGGCTCTAGATGAAGGCCAGTGTGTGGCAGTGATGGAGGGCTGGATGGCAGGTTGGTGGGCACCCCACTTCTGTGCCATTCTTAGCTCTCCAGGGGCATCCTGGCCAGAAATCACTTGAGAGAGCCGAGGGCAATGCTTTGATTTTTTTACCAGAATTCAGAATTATTTCAATATTTTAACAACCTATCTTTCTGGAGCATTCCACCTAAATATCACCCCATTCTTGCATAGTGGCAGTAGCACTCTCTGTCATTTATACACCACAAAACGTGCCATACACACACACACACACACACACACACACACACAGGTGTGAGTGCTCCACTCGCCAGAGCAGACCAAGACCTACCCCAGAGAATGTTATGTGGGTTCATGTAATATCTATTTATCTCTATATGCATATTTATATGTTTATGTATGTACATGTGTATCATTCACCAGAAACATTGATTTTCTCTGAAAAATTACCCATATTCAATTCTCCTAGGTCAGCTGTGATTCTGACTTTAGTCCCTACTGCAATTCTCCAGCAGCTTTCCAAGAATGAGTGAAGTACCTAATACTGCCGATTGTTTACCTTTTGTCTCTCAGATATGTGCCCACCCTTTTACTCTGTTCTAGAATGTAGAGGCTGGGAATCTGAAAACTCTGTTTTTCTAGGCTCCATCGCCAGTTGGCTTCCTGCCAATAGGAGGCACTGGGGAAAATCAGCAGCAGGAGGGGAAAGGATGCTGTGTTTGGTCTCTTTCATTCTCTCCTCTTTCTTCTTCTGACAATGGCTGAAAGAATCTTCTTCCCCTCCTCCACAGCCTCAGCTCTGCTCTCTTAAACAATGATACCATCATCCCCTCCTCCCTTTTGTGCCCTTAGAAACAGGGTAGCTGCTTCCTGAAGTTATTAATCTCTGGCTTACCTCACCTTCCTGATTTTTACCTTCCAAATTATTTCCTGTACTAAATCTCCTGTCTTTGAAATACCTGGTGTGGTTTTGGCTTCCCGGCTGATACACCAACCTTTACAAAATTGGTTTTAAAAGTGTTGGAGAGGCTGTGGACAAAAAGGAACCCTCATCCACTGTTGGTGGGAACACAGACTGGTGCAGCCGCTATGGAAGGCAGTGTGGAGGTCCCTCAAAAAATTACGAATAGAATTACCATATGACCCAGCAATCCCTCTCCTGGGTATCTACCCAAAAATCTGAAAACATTTATACATAAAGACACATGTGCTCCAATGTTCATTGCAGCTTTGTTTACGGTGGCCAAGACATGGAAACAACCAAAGTGTCCTTCGATAGATGAATGGATGAAGAAGTTGTGGTATATATACACAACGGAATACTATTTGGCAGTAAGAAAAGATGAAATAGGACCATTTGTGACAACATGGATGGATTTTGAGAGTATAATGCTAAGCGAAATAAGTCAGACAGAAAAAGCAGAGAACCATGTGATTTCACTGATATGTGGTATATAAACCAAAAACAACAAAAGAACAAGACAAACAAATGAGAAACAAAAACTCATAGACACAGACAATAGTTTAGTGGTTACCAGAGGGTAAGGGGGGTGGGGGGTGGGAGATGAGGGTAAGGGGGATTAAATATTTGGTGATGGAAGGAGAACTGACTCTGGGTGATGAACACACAATGGGATTTATAGATGATGTAATACAGAATTGTACACCTGAAATCTATGTAATTTTACTAACAATTGTCACCCCAATAAATTAAAAAAATGTATCAAAAAACAAAATTGGTTTTAACTCATTCTTGAGCTTATTTCCATCAAGGATCAATGAAGGAACACTGAGTAAGGCTAATTTGAAAATGGACTGACGTCTACCTTTCTAGGCCAACTAGTAGGCTTTCCTACATGCTACTGGCGGTTCACGTAAAGGGCATTTCCTTTCTTCTTGCTCTTTTCAAAGACCACAGAAAGGTTGTTGTTCAGAAAGACTTTGCTGGGTATCTCAGTTTACCTTGTCATCCTTGGAGGGAAAAAAAATTTTTTTCTCTAATTCTTTACATTTGCCTCTCAGTTCTTTTCCATTTGCTCTTATCTCCACATGGGCCCAACTTCAGTTTTTCACCTTTCTCGCTGACCTTCATCTGATCCATTACCTAATCTCTATCCTCTTTCCTTTTGCATTTTTACCTGATGAATCGTATCTTCACTTGCGTCAAATAAAGCTGGTTTTCATTTGTAAAAGCCTCTCATGTTCAGAGCTTATGGAACCAGAAATTTCTCGTAGGCAGTATAGTAGTCCTTATCACGTTCCTCAAAACTGAAAACACAGTCCCATTGTGTACCTGCAAAACTTGAGTCCTTTTGCTATTAACCTCAGTGACACTATTACCATCACATCAAGCATCCGTTACCTATTTTCGGGTTGGGTTTTATTCATTTTCCCTATCAGTTTCTGAACACAAATGTATTTTTATTTCATGTATTTGGATTGTTTTCACCATCTGTTTTTTTAAACTGCTAGAAACTCTTGGGTGTAATTGTGTCTGCTTTGGCAATGAGTCAGATGAAAGCCCTTTCTTCACAAAAGTGCTTAAAAATCTTGGTGTCTAATGGCTGCAGTTCAGGCCCTGGACAAACGAGGAAACATACCTAACACTGCATCCTGTTTGACATTTGGTTTCTTTTCAGAAAAGGTACTGCATTCACTGAGTTCTGAAATTCAGTATGGAACCCAGGTTCTCCTGCTAAGGTACTTTGTACCCTGGTGCTGCTCTTCTTAGCAGTGACAGTTATAATGATCCACAAAGTACAGTGTTTTCCGGAAAATAAGACCGGATCTTATACTAAGTTTTGCTCCAAAAGACTCATTAGAGCTTATGTTCAGGGGATGTCATCCTGAAAAACATGCTAGGGCTTATTTTCTGGTTAGGTCTTATTTTCGGGGAAACACGGTAAAAACTACCATTTATAGAGAGCCAACTTATGCACCAGACATTATCCTAGGTGTTTTTACATGTTGTATAACCTCATTTAATCGTCCCAACAATACTACGCGTTGGTTACTATTATCTCCAGTATCCAGATAACCAAAGGGAATCTAACTGAAGTTACACAACCTGCACAAGACCAAACAACTAGTAAGTGGAAGAGGCAGATTCACTCCAAAGCCTGTGCTCTTAACCAGTTGACAATACGACCTCCCTTTTTCTCTTCTCCTTCCCAACCAGCTCTGGGAAAGCAATTCCTACCAATTCTTTGTTCTGGAAGAACAGAGGAGCAACCCACTCCTCTGTTCTTCCAGAACAGCTGCATAACAAGGACCCTGCAGAACTCCTTCTCAGATTACAGGCAGAGCTGCCTGGGCCCAGATTTCCGTTCTGGTCTGACTCTGTGTGGCGCTGAGGAAATCACTTAACTTCTTTGAGTCTCTACATCCTTTTCTGCAAAATGGGGCTAAACACCATCTACTTCATTGGATCACTGTGGGGCTTAAAAGATAACATACATGAATGTGTCAAGTGCATTAGTATTTTTAATTATCATAATAAAGTGAGATTTTTTTCTGCATCAAAACAATGTATAATAAGATGGGCTGTCTGAGTGTTGGGATACTGTGAGGCATAATTATCTTCCTCCATAGCAACTGGATCAATACTTTGCAAGGCCATATCTTGGAGCCAAATGGAGAAACTTTTCACTTAAAGCCTTCTCTCACTTTTGAAAAATCTTGCAAAATTCTGATATTCATCTACAAAGCTAGGATTGCTTGCAGATATGCAACTTGTAAAACCACAATTTCAGGAAAGAGCTACACCTCGAAACCACAGCTATTTAAAGAATTCCAAAAAACTACTTTTTCAACAAAATCTAGTGAATGGTAAAAATAGGGGTTTTGTGAGAAATCAAAGTTCTTTATCAGAACAATTTGTAGGAAATGAAATAAGAGTGGTTGTGATTAGAAAGACCTGTAATGAATATATCTACTGAAAAATACATGTCCCCAAATACTGGAATAAAAAAGAATTATTACTCTTCCTCCATCAGTAACTTACTGCAAATATACAGTCCAACTCACAATAAATTATAGTCATATGTATATGGATTTAATTTGCAAGGACTCATAAAGTTTAATGAAGTTAACTCCCAGCAGGCAGATTTATTACTAGTCATTTAATATGAATGAAGCACATAAAGATTGTTTAACAACAAACATCATGCATTCGCCATTAGAACATGCTCACTAATTATAAAATAGTCGAATTGCTTAATTCTTTCCTTTATGATCAAATTAGGCTAAGTCCAAGTCCATTTGCTTTATGGTACCCACTCAACTATACATTCCTTCTGACACTTCTTTTATTTTGCATCTGCTCTAAATCTTGTGATACGCCTGGCATATTGAGGCTCATATCTAGCCAAGGAATGAATCAAAAGTTGGTGCTTTCTGGCACCACCAGGTTTAATTGCTTGGACTTGGGTTAGTTGAAAGGCATGAGGCCAGTAAAACTTGCCAGAAAAAAAAATACAGTAAATTTAGTACTTACTGCCTTGAGGTCTTCATTAACATGAGTATCATTCATTATAAACTCAGGATAGCCAACTTTTGCCAAAACAGCTCTTGCCTATAAAAAGGAAAAAGAAAATGATGTCAGAGTTTCAGCAGTTAAATCATTAATAAACACAGGATGTAGGAATGCAACCTTCATCTGAAAACTCCGTTTACTGAATAGTAACTACTATATGCAACCCACTGTGAAGGGAAAAAAAAAAAAAAAGGTAATCCCTGCCCACAAATACTAAAATATAGTGAGTGGGGAAAATAACTACATATTATAAGATAAATAAAATAAAGGTTTTAATAGAAAAAGACAGTATTGCTACCAAAGTCCAAAGCAGAGACTATTTCCTCATGGGGAGAATGCTTAATGGAGAAGGGGGCCCCAAATGAGTCTTAGAGAATGGTTAGGATTTCAAAATGCAGAGCTGAGCAGAAGGACACTCCAGGAGAAGAAACAGCAAGGGCAAAGACAGGGAGACGGAAACAAAGCGCATGTGGGAGAGATGAGGTAGCTGCTGTAGTTGGACTAGAATAGCACAAGGGGTGAAGAGGAGAAAACAGTGCAGCAAAAAATGTCCTGGGCCAGATCACAGGGATTCCCAAATGCCATACTAAACAGTCTAGATTTCATTTTACAGATAAGAGAGAACTGAATATTTTTAGCAGGAGTAAAATGGGATGAGTCACCCTTCAGCAAGATTATCTGTGCAACACTGTGAATGATAACCAGGATGTCAGAAAGATTGGAGGTAGGGGGTCCAGACTAGTTTAAGAGGCATCGTAACCATCCTTTTGATAGTCATGCTAATTATTCCCTGTGTTTTGCAGCATATAGGGAATGGATAAAGGAAAAATCACCTTGGGCACATACAAGGAGCCTCCACAGCAGGGACTGGCAAACTCTGGCCCCTGGGTCAAATATAGCCCCCTCATCACCTATATCTGTTTTTTATAAATAAAGTTTTATTGGAACACTGCTGTGTCCAATCAATTACGTGTAATATATGGCTGCTTTTGCACTACAATGGTGTTGTTGACCATTTGGTAGAGAAACCCTGTCACCCACAAAGCCTCAAATATTTACTACCCTGTTTCCCTGAAAATAAGACCTAGCCGGACCATCGGCTCTAATGCATCTTTTGGAGCAAAAGTTAATATAAGACCCAATAGTATATTATATTATATTATACCCGGTATTATATATTATATTATATTATATTATATTATATTATATTATATTATACCCGGTCTTATATTAAATTTTGCTCCAAAAGATACATTCGAGCTGATGGTCCGGCTAGGTCTTATTTTCAGGGAAACACAGTACCTGGTTCTTTATAGAAAAAGTTTCCCAACCCTTGCTCTAGAGCAGGAGTGTCCAAACTGTGATCCGCGGGCCAACTGCGGCCCGCGATACATTTTTTATTGGCCCGCAGCAAATTCCAAAAATATATTTAGTTTACTTAAATAACCCAGGTGAGGCAATACGTACTTCACCTCGAGTGAGTGGCCCAGCTGTTTGTGTATTTTACCACATATGGCCCTTGGTGAAAAAACGTTGAAAAAAGTTTGGACACCCCTGCTCTAGAGCAACTTTACAGTCCCACGTGAAAATGTGTCTCTCTCCTCTCCCCAGATTCTGGGTTTCACAAAAACAAAAGGGCAGCTTACGCAAAGAGTAAGTACATTATCAGGGCTCTGCCCAGTTCCCACGGAATCCCTTTTATCACTTCTGTACATCCCTCCCCAGCATCTATGTTCTTTTTCTTCTCTAATGGCCAACCCCTGAGACTCTCTGAAGGCCCCGGAGAGTTTGTCTACCTCAGCCCCCACACCCACACCCACCCAAGCAGCCCTCAGCTAATGAATGACTGCAGCAGGACCACGAGAGCCCCACTCCATTGCCAAAATTCGGGATAAACCGTGAGGTATAATTTGCACTCCAGGGTTCCTGCCAGGACAAGGCTGAGACTTACCCTAAAATCGCATCCTTGCCTGTTTCTCACCCTTCCCTGTCTGTCTTCCCCCATTCCCTTGCTGCTTTCTCTTGGGAGCACTCGCTGAATAAATCATAAATCACTTGCACACAAATCCGTATCTTCGGCTTTGCCTCCAGACGACCCAACATGAGACATCAGGCAACCCCAAACACATTGGTTTTATTCCAGCAAAGCAAAACCAGTGACCTTTGCACACTGTTCATGGTAACGAGTTTTTCTCCTTTAGTCCCTTTCAATTTTCCTCACTCAAGAAATAAATAGAATAAGATAGTATGTTTTCCTTATCTTCTTTGAAATAATTCAAGTATTAAATATATCAGCAGAAACCTGAAACTCAAGACTCAGATAGGATTTTACAAGTGCTGTAGGACATAGTCATAATGGGTTTTGCTGTTCCAGAGACTCAAATATAGCATAGATCAAATTCTACCTTCAAAACCCAGTGAGTTACACTGAAAGCCCGATGCGACCCAGATACCAGATAACTAGAGGTTACAACTCTCCCGTCAACACCAAATAATATGTCATATGTCTATAGGCTAACTTGTTTCAAAATTGTTTTATTATTTCCCCCACTGTATTTAATACCTCATTGTATTTTATCAGCTCAATACAAGTCAAATGCATAACTATAGCAAATAGAGAGCTCCAGATAGTCGCCCCCAAAATAAAGAAATATACCAGCTGAGTCATCCACAATTGTTTTCTGAAGACTGGTCTTTCCGAAGCATGCTGATGAATTATGACTGTTTTTCAAACCTCACGCTCTGGGACCCCCACTGCACTATGGAGCTTCACAGAATATATTACCTTCCGCACTGCATATGCTGGTTATTGAATCCTTTTTATTATTTATTTAAAAACATCATGACTTGAAGAGAGCCAGAACAGAGATACAAAGGATCCCTCCCTATTCATCTTCCAAGGACACCCGGGTAAAATAAGGTAATAATACTAGTAGCAACGTTGCCAACATCTAAATAGAGTGCTCTTCTTCCCAAATGTACTCTGCATGCATGCCTTTATTCAAACTCAAATGCTCCTCTGCCAGACAGTGTGTTGTCAACTCCACATCATCCCACCCCACCCCATTCTCCATTCTTCTCTGAGAAGCTTCAGAACTACATCTCCCAAAATCCCATGGGGTATGACTCCAGGTTAGACTGCCAATGAGAAGCACTCACAGGAGATTTGAAAGGTAGAAGAGAGGAGACACCATTTATTCATTTGCTGTTGGTAGCCACGGGCAGGCACAAAGATACCTGCGGACAGCAGGTACAGCACTTTGCCAGCAGCTTCCAGGCATTCTCCTAAGAAGACCCCTTCTGTGTGAGGGCAGCAGAGATCATTGGAAAACTCTACCCTTCATTCCTCAGCTCTTCCAATGGTTGCATAAGCCTCCAATTTCCCATATTATATACCCTCCTGCTTGATGTACTTCGAAAGGCATCCATTTTCCTGAATATACTCTAACTGATATACCCTTTAAGGCAAGGGTATATCACATCACTTTTTAACTTTTTCAAAATAGAAGAAACGAAGCACCAGTTTGATGGCTTATTGAAGGGTAAAATATTAGTGAGGAAGACCTAAAATCCATTACCCCCCAGGCTACATGGACAAGAAGGAAAGGCAAGTCCCACTGAAAATACTGAGAAAACCATGATATAAATAGATAAGAGACTGCATATTATGTCCTGCAAAAAATATTTCCTAGGCTGCTTGTGGCTGATCAAAAACTCCAGCGTTTTCCTTAACCAGTGCATACATTTCCATCCTTTATTCACACAAACTTCTGGAAAGGGGCTCCACATGACAACCACCTATTGTCTACTCAATATCCATTCTCCTGTCCTTCCCTTACTATCAGACCCCAATTCTGCTCAGGGTGACAATGGACCCAACAAAAAATAGCTGCATCCCCCAGCTTCCTTTGCAGCTAGAGTTCACTGTGGAAAGAGATTCTGGCCAGCGACATATAACAATGTCCTTGTTCTACTTCCAAGAATCCATTTTAAGAGGAGAAACTCAGTGGCATATGCTTTCTGCCTTTAGTCCAGAATTTCTCAACATTAGTACTACTGACATCTTGGGCCAGATAATTCTTGTTGTGGGAGCTGTCCTATAGACTGTAGGATGTTTAGCAGCATCTTTGGCTTCTACACACTTGATGCCAGTAGCAACACCCATCCTCCAAGTTGTCACAGCCAGTAATGTCTCCAGATATTGCCAAATGTCCCTTAGGGACAAAATCACACCCGAGTGAGAACCACTGCTTTAGCCTTTCCTCTTCTTCCTTCCTGTAATGCTGACACAATGCCAGAGGTAGAACAGCCATCTTACAACAACGAAGCAACAAACTTGAGGAAGAAAGTTACATGTTATAGATGCTGAAATGAAGAGTGGATGATATCTGGAATCCACCATGTCAGGCCTGAACTGCATCCTTTTCCACTCTATAACGTGAGGAAAATAAACCCCTTATTTGTTTGAGGCACTATAAGACCTGATCTATATTATATTATATTATATTATATTATATTATATTATATTATATTATATTATATTATATTATATTATATTATACCCAGTTTCATATTATAGTAAAATAAGACTGGGTCTTATATTAATTTGTGCTCCAAAAGACACATTAGAGCTGACTGTTCAGCTACATCTTATTTTCGGGGAAACACTGTATGTCATGTTTTCCATTAGCTGTAGCCAAATGGAATCCCAACACACTCTCCTTTGCCTCAAATATAGTTTGAAGGGAAAAAAATGGTGCCTACTTCATAGGGTTGTCTGCAAGGATTCAGGATGACATGGCATATAAAGCATTCTTTTATGCCTTTGTCCAGAGAACGTGATGAATAAATGTGGACTGTACACTACACAGAGGAAGCAGAAACATGACTTATTCCAAGGATTTGCAGTAACTGTTGTATGTGTATTTGGAGGGTCTTTCAGGGCAGCTTAGGCCAGATCACACCCTTAATGAAATACCTGAACTCCCCTGTGGAATACTGCCACTCGCTTTGGTCACAGGTCCAGTTTCAGGGGGCCACACAAAGTGGTGACAAAGGCTGTTGAAGCAACCCTGTGATCAATGGGGAGAGAGATGTGCCCACGAAATTCTTGGAACATGGTGGGAGATTTCCAGAGCTAAGGTAGACTGTAAGCATGAGCCAAGAGAATTCAGGCTAGTCGCACCCCAAAAAAAGTCTGAGGACTCTTTCAAGGGCCACTATTTGCACACCTTAGAAAATGGACAACATACTGTCTAAGGCAATATACAGATTCAACACAATTCCTATCAAACTACCAAGGACATTTTTCACAGAAATAGAACATATAATCCTAAAACTTATAGGGAACTATAAAAGTCCCTGGAAAGCCATGGCAATCTTGAGAAATAAGAACAAAGTGGGAGGTATCACGATACGTGACATCAAATTATACTACAAGCCTATAGTAATGAAAACAGCATGGTACTGGCATAAAAACAAACACACAGATCAATGGAACAGAATAGAGAGTCCAGAAATAAATCCATGCCTAGATGGTCATTTAATCTACGACAATGGAAGCAATAATTTATATTGGGGTAAAAAAAAATGAAGCTGGACCACCTCTTTACACCATACACAAGAATAAATTCAAAATGGATTAAAGACTTAAATGTAAGATCTGAAACCATAACATTCCTAGAAGAAAATACAGGAAGGAAGAAAGTTTGCAGACATTACGCTTAGTAATATTTTTACTGATATATCCCCTCAGGCAAGAGAAGAAGAAAAAACACAAACATATGGGATTACATCAAACTAAAAAGTTTTTTCACAGCAAAGGAAACCATCAATAAAACAAAAAGGGATCCTACTGAATGGGAGAAGATATTTGACAATGATATATCTGATAGGAGATTAATATGCAAAATTTATTTTAAAAACTCATTCAACTCAACACCAAAAAAACAAACAACCCAATTAAAAAATGGGCAGAGGACATGAAGAGACATTTTTCTAAAGAGGACATATGAAAAAATGCTCAACCTCAATAATCATTAGAGAAATGCAAATAAAAAACGCAATGAGATATCACCTCGCTCCAATCAGAATGGCTATCATCAATAAATCAACAAACAACAAGTGCTGGTGAGAATGTGGAGAAAAGGGAACCCTCTGCACTGTTGGTGGGATTGCAGATTGGTGCAGCCACTATGGAAAACAGTATGGAGGTATCTCAAAAAACTGGAAATGGAACTACCTTATGACCCAGCAATTCCACTCCTAGGTATCTAGCCAGAGAAATCCAAAACACTAATTTGAAAAAATGTATGCACTCCTATGTTTATTGCAGCACTATACACAATAGCCAAGACATAGAAACAACCGAAATGCCCATCGGTAGATAACTGGATTAAGAAACTGTGGTACATTTATACCATGGAGTATTATGCAGCCATAAAGAAGAATGAAATCTTACCATTTGCAATGATATGGATGGACCTGGAGAACATTATGCTAAGTGAAATAAGTCAGACAGAGAAAGACAAATACCATATGATCTCACTTATATGTGGAATCTAAAGAAAAGAGCAAATGAACAAACTAATCAGAAACGGTTTCAGAGACATAGAGGAAAAACCGAGGGTTGCTAGATGGGAAGGGAGTGGGTATGAGAGAGAAGGTGAGGGGATTAGAAAGCACAATCAGTAACCACAAGATTGCCACGGGGTTACGAAAGTCAATTGGGGAATATAATCAATGATGTTGTAAAGATTCTGTAGGGTATCCGATGGATACTTGTCTTATTAGGGAGATCACTTCAGGGACGGTGTAGGTGCCTGTCCACTACAGTGTACAGTGTACACCTGAAGCTGAATATTAATGAATGTCAACTATATATATACATATATATATAGTCACAGGATGTGGAGTACAGCATAGGGAATAAAGTCAGTGGAAATGTAATGGCTGTATGCAACGTTGGAGGGGTAGTAGATTGGGGGGGATATCACTTTGTGAGGGGTATAAATGTCTACTACATTGCTTTGTACACCTGAAACAAATAATAAAAAAAATAAAATAAAATAAAAAAATAAATAAAATAAATATTATATGTATATATTTACTACGAGATATTTATAAATGCAGGAAATTACAAAGAATGATACATCAAAAATTCATTTAAACACCTTCTAGATTTTTTAAATATTATTTTTTCCATATTTGATCCAGATCTTTTTTCAAAGGAGTTAAAGCATTACAGAAATAGTTGAACCTTTATTATACCTTTGTCTAATTATAACCACAATTTCAAAAAAGAAACAAGAAAATGGACAAAAGAAACACTATGAAAGCTAATCTAGAAAAGACCAAAGGAAAAGGTTGCCTTTAGTATTTGTCATCTTGGTTTCTGCCTTCTCATCCTTGCTCTTTCCTGTATCCATCCCTCCCAACACCCAGTAGGCCCTAGGTGCTCATACCATTTGCTCTTCGATCATACCCAAATTGGCCTTTCTTTGGCGATACACTGTGCTCCAAAGTCATCCCTCCCGCATCGAAACTGTTATTTCCTCAAAACAGCCTATCCATTTGCTGTCATTGGGGCCTCAAACTAGTTTACAATAAAATGTGAGTGACTAATAGCAATCTAATGTGTTAACCCTGAAGAAATATCTGCATTGAAAAGAGTGGTTCATCCCCCAAAAGGAGAAACCCAATTATAAGGGAGGTTTTTGTAGCTGAGAGAACCTTGCTTCTGATACCACCCCAATTACACCAATGGCCTCTTCCACATAATCACCACTGTGTTCCCCACATGGAACACAGTGGCAAGGCACATAGCAAGGGAGTGATGCTCAATAAATATTGACTTGTATAATGATGGATTTAGTAGATAAACTCACTCTGATCAATGTCAACAACGGTATCAGAAAATATGAAAGTTTATAATATGATCAAGGACAGCATTCAGTGCTGCTCGCATCGAGGCACATTTCCACATTACCCGATCTTACCATAGGAGAAAAAATGGGGGGGGGAAGCAAGAGACTTTGTGAGAACCTAAGGAACTTTCTTTAAAATGGAGCAATGTTTAAAATCCATTGGAATTCAGCCTTGATGACAACCAAAACTATATTTTTTAAAAATATAAGCTATTTCAATCAGTTGACAAATACTGAGAATGCACTGTAGGCTCAGGACTCTCCTTGGTGCTAAAGGAACATAAAAGTATATAAATGATCCATGGACTCCCAGTGTTTGTATAAACAAACTGAGGAAAAACATTCCATAACAACTTGCCATTATCGCGATTACAAAGTATCAGCAGTACCTTAATTTTCTGAACCTCTGTGGTCCTCAGTTTCCTTATCTGTAAAACGTGGATAAGTTTACTTCTAATACCAATACAGTGAAACAGAGAGTTGAAACAAGTACTTGGATAATAAAGGAATAGGGAAAGGAGAAGTTGGATTATCAGATCAGGGATGAGCAAACTTTTTCTATAAAAGGCCACATAGTAAATAATCTCGGTTTTGCAGGCCATATGGTCTCTATCACAAGTACGCAACTCTGCTGTTGTATGTGGGAAAGCAACTGTAGGTGACATGGAAACGAATGGCTGTGGCTGTGTTCTAATAAAACTTTATGTATAGACACTAAAATTTGAATCTCATATAACTTTTATATATCATGATATATTCTTTTTTATTATTTTATGTAAACCATTTAAAAATGTAAAATCCAATTTAGCTTATGGGACATACAAAAACAGGCAGTATGCCCGTTTATGAGAATACGGCCTGGGAGCCATAGTTTGCTGGGCTGACAAAGATAATTCAATGAGGGTAAATTGTTCATTAAGTTGCGCAAGGCCTAGTATACAGTAGTGTACAAACTGAACCACGCTGAACAGTGTGGAGGGTGTGGAGAAAAGTGTGTATGTGTGTGTGTGTGTGTGTGTGTGAGAGAGAGAGAGAGAGAGAGAGCACATATACATGCGTGACTTAACTACTTTTGTTTTTGTTTTGTTCTTTGCTATTACTAACATAAACCGGAGGTGCCAAAAAATGTATACAAGTGGACACTTTGGTCAACGTTGCTCAAGCAGTAGTTCACCGTAATCAGAAGTGTCTGGACGCTGACGGTAACCACTTTGAGCACCTCTTGTCATTGCAGAAGTCAAATGTGACTTGTATTCATCTTTTGTTATCGGTATATATTGAGTATTACAATTTTAATAGTGTTTTTTTTTCCTTTCTTAAAATGTGTATACATTTTTTTTGGCACCCTCTGTACATGCAACAAATCTTACTTGCTTGGGAGTTTATTCCTTGCCCTAAAGTCTTAGGGCTAGAGCATTCAAAATCACAATTAATTTCTGCAGAGAAAACAGAGTTCATCAAGTGAAGATTATTACTTTAAGAGAGAATAATTATCATAAATGAACTCAGAAAAACAAGGAACATTGAAAATTTAAAACACAACATGATTTAAACTCTCAAGTCACCCCCTCCCTCCCCGAGTTTTCCAAAAAGTATACTACAACTTGATGGTGCTGGGGGAAAGAACAGAACCAAATATAATATGCTTTATTTGTCTGTGAACTCTAAAATAGCACGTAATTTTTACATAGATGACCAAACCGATTTAAAGATTGGTTAGGTTGACTGCTTTACTCCTCAGTTTTTAAAGCCACTTAGTACTAAGCTGATCGGCAGAAAGCAAGATGGAAAGCTCATTTGTTTTAATCCCCACTGATTTGACTATTTAAGAGAGCCAGGTAAATTCTCAAATGTCTTGCATGCATCACATCAAAAGGATAGCTTTAATCACTTAATTAAACAGCTTTGTGTTTCCTCCACAGTTAAGACTCAGCATATTTTTTTATTAATTTAACCAACATAAGAAAAAAATGGAACAACTGATGATCAACTGCCCTTTTAAAAACAATTTATAGCACAACTTTCTTAAGCTTGCAATGGTTTTGAATGCTCCAGTCAGGCTTAACCACACCAAGGCCTCATTTTCACTGATGAGTTCTGTAATAACTAGCAAACATCAATCAAAATTCTGAGCTTTAAGCATGCGGAAGTTCAGGAGACTGTACATAAATTACGCTATCCTTCAAAACAATGGCAGTTTCCATAATGCCAAACAAATGATTGGCTGAAGATATTATCCTAAGCAGAGCTAATGGTATTGATGAAAATTAGCCTGGGGAACAGGCTTTAATATCCTTTGGGGCTATCTGGATCCCACAAATAATAACAATGCAGTTATCTAACAAATCAAATCTTATCTTCTCGATAAGAATGGCACTGATTTATTATGAGTCTTCAAAAACTTGAATTCTGCAAATTGCTTTTGGGTGTGGTTCACAGGCTCATGCATCATGCTGGAGGGAGGATAGATAAGTGTCCCCGTGAATGAGAGAGCTTTCTAAGTGCAAGGCACAGTTCTGATTTTACAAGAGCTGGAAGACAGGAATGCTCAGATTTCAGGTCTCCCATCCTTAACCCTGCCTGAGGAAGTCCCAAGACAGCAGACAATCCCCATTGTTCTCTGATAGGAACAATATTCGAGGAAAGCATGTTCCAAATTATAAACAAGCTCCATCTATCTGTCCTCTCTCTTGAAAACACCAACTCTATGTATCTTGGAGATGGGCAGTTTTTCCAGTCTGAAAAGGAAAACTCCTCAGGCCTAGGGAAATCATAATTGAGTCATAATGGCACTAAACATTTCCCTGGTGTCTGTGATGGTCCTCTCACTTGGGTGAGCACTGCATCCAACAGTTAAAGAAAGAAACCAACATTTGGGTTTACTTAGTAAATAGATGGAGCAGTGAGTAGCAATAGAGTTAAGAACCCAAAACCATTCTGTGATTAATCCATAAAACAACACATCCCTCTGAGACTCGGGAAATATTACCTTAAAAGTAGAGGCAATTCTCATGTATTCTATTTAAAACTAAATAGGAGAGTGGCCAGATCGTATCATTTAAAAAAAAATGTCTTTTTATTACTTGCAATTACATGTAGTAAATTGCTTACAAAGTTTTTGCAAATAGAACAGCTGTTAGACCTGCTCAAATGAGTATCCTAAGCCTCAATTAGCTGAATACATTTGTCAAGACATAGCCAAGATAAAAAAAAAAAAAAAAAGCCCAAGAGCCAGAACAAGCCTACATTATAGTTAGGCTTTTATATGGGTCAAAGTAAATAATATATTTCTCTGTCCCACAAGCAGGGCTCTACCATCATGGGTAAGTAAACTACAACCCACAGGACAAAACCAGCCCACCACCTGTTTCTGTAAATAAAGTTTTATTGGAACTTTGTTTTATTGGAACAGTGAAGGATTCCAGAATATGCCACTGTAGCATAAGAATTATTTTGACATGAAGGCATTTGAGAATCAACAATCATAGAAAGAGGCTTTCTCTGTACTCCGCTTCTCTGCCTAAAAGCAGAGTCTTCCAAAAGAATTCCACTGTCATAAGTACCTCTTAATGGGGGCTTCCCCTACTAGGGGGACAGAAAAGAACGACTCCTATCACTAGAGAAGAGAACTCAGCGCCAGGATGAGAAACTGTATAAACAGACCTTGCTGAAATAAACATTACCTTCCATTAGTTTCCCCCATGTATTATATTTCTCAGTCGTTTCCCACCATTTATTGTCCCTTGAAATCCTAACATCTTCTCCTTGTTAAAATGGTAATGTAAGGCCCAAATTATCACTGCTTCTTTGAGCTACATTTTCTGTGAGCTCCAATATACTCAAGAGAATAAACTTTGTCTTTTCTTTTGCTAATCTGTCTTTTGTCAGTTTAATTCACAGGACCCCTAACACTTAACCTAAAAGGGTAGAGGAAAAGTTTTTCCTCTCCAATAGCCATGCTCATTTGTTTACATATTGTTTATGGCCACTGTCATGCTACAGCTGCAGAGTTGAGCAGTTGCAAGAGACCACAGCACCTGCAAAGCCTAAAATATGTACTATTTGGTTCTTTGCAGAAAAAGTTTGCCAACACCTTTTCTACATAAGAGGTTCTCAGATTTTTCAAACCTAATAGTAAAGACAGCAAGGGAAAACTAAGGGGTAAAGGTTAATTTTTTTATTGAGGTATAATTGACATATAACATTATATTAGTTTCAGGTGTACAATGTAATGATTCAATATTTGTATACACTGCTAAATGATCACCATAATAAGTCTAGTTACCATCTGTCACCATACAAAATTACAAATTTATTTTCTTGTGATGAGTTTAAGATTTACTCTCAGCAACTTTCAAATACGCAATACAATGTTATTGACTACAGTCACCATGTTGTACATTACATCCCCATGACTTATTTATTTTATAACTGGACGTTTGCACCTCTTGACCCCCTTCACCTATTTCTGTCCACTTCCCAAACCCCATCCACTCTGGCAACCACCAATCTGTTCTCTGTAACTATGAGTTTGATTTGTTTTGTTTTTCAGATTCTACATATAAGTGAAATCACTTAGCATAATACTCTCAAGGTCCATCCATGTTGTCACAAATGGCAAGAGTTAAATCTTTTTTATGGCTGAGGAGTATTCCATTGTGTGTGTGAGTGTGTGTGTGTGTGTGCGTGAGCACGCGTGCACCATATCTTCTTTATCCATTCATCCATAGACCATAGGTGCACACTTAGGTTGTTTCCGTATCTTGGCTATTGTTTAAAAAAAAATGTTGCAATGAACATAGGAATACACACATCTTTTCACATTAGTGTTTTCATTTTCTTTGGATAAATACCCAGAAGTAGAATTGCTGAATCACAAGGTAGTTCTATTTTTAATTTTTTGAGGAACCTCCATACTGTTTTCCATAGTGGCTGCACCAATCTGCAATCCCACCAACAGTACATGAGGGTTGCCTTTTCTCCACATCCTCACCAGCATGTTACTTCTTGTCTTTTTTATAATTGCCATTGTAACAGGTGTGAGGTGATATCTCATTGTGGTTTTGGTTTGCATCTCCCTGACAATTAGTGATGTTGAGCATCTTTTCATGTACCTGTTGGCCATGTGTCTGTCCTCTTTGGAAAAATATCTATTCTGATCTTCTGCCCATTTTTTAATCACATTGTTTGTTCTTTTTGCTATTGAGTTGTATGAGTTCTTTATATATTTTGGATATTAACCCCTGTTTCATCAAGATATAAACATGTACTTAAACTTGTAATAATGTTTCAAGTTTTGTTTAGGTAAATACCTGAATTTTAAAACAGAGCCAGCATACAGATATTAACCAAAAATGGAAATTAATATCACCGAAAAATTGATGTACTTTTTGGGGTAAAGGAAAAATGCATACAAATTATTAAAAATCATTTTCAAATGTCAAGATTCAAAGGGCTTAAAAATGCATATGCAACATCTGGTCCCTAACACCTAACATTTCTCAGATAAATTTAATCAGCTACTTAATCCTCCTCCAATTGTTAAATTACTTACTTAAACAGGAGGCAAGCTAGAGATGAACTTAAACATATCCCACTCTCTCATCAACAGCTCGACTAAGTGGGAATTGTCATCATTCTTTCCATTAAGATTTACCTCTGACATGAACAATTCTTAACTAGCCTAAAAGAACTTTTAAACTACCTTCCATATAACATTGGGGGAGAGATCAAAGGAGATAATTTTGCTGAATTATTCAATTAGACAAATGTGAGCTGTCATACAGTTTTTCTAACAAAGGGGGCTGCTGTAGAGTCAATGCCCATATATATTGCATGTTCCTCTGACACTGGAGTCCTCTAGTTCAGGGCTTCTCAAGGCTTTGTCTTTGGACTGGCAGCATCAGCATCACTTGGGAGCTTGTTAACAATGCAAAATCATGGACACACCTCAGACCCACTAAGTCAGAATGTCTCTGAGTTGCAACCCAAGACTCTGCATTATAACAAACCTTGCCATTAGGTAGGGTTTCTCAACCTCAGCACTGTTGACATTTGGGCTGAATTATTCTTATTTGGGGAGGGGGGGGGGTCTGTCCTGTGCATTGTGGGATGTTTAGTGGCATCCCTGGCCTCTACCCACTAAATGCCAATAACTCTCCTCCCTCCTTTCCAGTTGTGACCAACAATGTCTCCAGACCTTGCCAAATGTCCCCTAGAAGTATGCTATCACCCTGGGTTAAGAACCACTGCTGCAGGAGATTCTCACGCATGCTCAAGTTTGAAACATTCTTTGCTCTAGATTGTGGTACTTGCCAAGCCTTCAGGAACCACTTCTGGGAACTCTGATACTGTATTATCTATCCACAGGGAAAGGACTCATCCACTCCTTCAATATTCCTTAGGCGTTTCACTAATAGTCACCACTATAGTGCCATTAGGTGTGCTTTATGGAGAAAACACCACGATCGTCTCTCCCACCAATTTGGGAACGTGCTTCAGGCATTTGCAGTTTAACCTAATTTCTGGCCAACACCACCTAAATCCCAAGATGATAGGTAGGGGCAAAGAGTTAATCGACAATTGGAAAATGCTTTGCAACTAGCAGTCACAATACAAATACACCCCAATATCTAAGACATGTTTAGATTAAAAGTTCTAATAACTTTCCTCTCAATTATTTGGCAAAATGCATTTTTAAGTACTTTGAGGCATCTAAAAAGTCACGTTAATACAATTACAGTTCACTGAAAAATTAGCATGCAATCCAGTTTGAAAGCTAAAATCAGTCATAGCAGGGTAATATTCCATTTAATTATAAAGATTAATTCAACCTTCATTTATTTGTGCATGTGTTTGGTCTTTTCATTTTTCACAGAACACCCAAGATTCAAATACCATCTGGTAGAATTGCTGCACAAGTGTCAGTAGCATCTATTAGAGTTGCAGATTTCATTTCAAAGTAGAATTGATAAAAGGACAAGGGGAAAAGGGAAAAGAGGAAGGTGAATGCAACAGAGACTAAATTTAAAAATGAGATTTTCCACCAATTCGATGGACCTGTATCCCTTGCTCTCCTTTGTTCCCAGCCATGCCACCTGCACAAACAGTCCCAAATAACAAGTCCTGCCATCCCAATTTACAGTATTTTCTGAAACGGCCCCAGGTGAAGACTCAAACAGTGTTGTCAATAACAGTGTGAACTATAATTATGAATTACATCTACTGTTTTCTAAAATGTATTTAAGACTTCCTTAAAACTTGGTCTTAGTCACCTGGTGATTAAGACTGATCACTTTCTTCATCATAACGTCAGTTCAATATTCGACCTTTTATTGAGTGACTACTAATTGCCTAACAAGCACTGCACTAGAAAACATCTTTTAAAAATGTTATTGAGTTATAACATACACAAAGTACACAAATATTACGCGTACAGATCAAAGATTTTTTAAACACATACACACACCTGTTAGTAGTACTGAATAGTATTTAAAACATTTATAGTACCCAGAAGGCTCCCTTGGGTGCCTTGCCAGTCAATAATCCCTCTACGCACAAGATAACCACTATTCTGACTTCTACCTCCATAGATTAGCTTTGCCTGTTCTTGAACTTCAAAAAAAGTATGCATTCTTTGGTATCTGGCTTCTTTCACACAGTAGTACACCTGTGAAATTCTTCCATGTTGTTGTGTGTAGCAGGAGTTGAGATACACAGTTTAATAAATTGTATTCCTGCCCTCAAGAAGTTCATAGTCAGTCACATATGGAGAGCAGGACAAAAAAAAAAAAAAAAAAAAAAAAAAAACACTAGAAGAATGTAGAGGATGGGATCAGACAGGATGGGATAGAATGGGAAGGGAAGCACTTTGTGAAAAGGTCATCTTCAAAGAGGAGATCTCAAAGCTAAATGGAATTAGTAACAATAGAAATAACATTTTTAATAATAACAAAAGTAATGCTCTTTGCTGAACCCCTACTATGGACCAGGTACATCTTCCTTATCACATCTAAATTTTACTCAACTCTACCAAATGGGTACAGATCATCTCCATTTCACAGCTGAGGAAGTTGAAACTCAGAAAGGGGAAATAATTCTCTCCAAGTCCCATAAGAAATAAGGGCCAAAACCAGCTCCTGAACCCAGATTAATTTAGCCTTAATCTGACTTCGAAAAGCCCATGTTTTCCCAAAGCACATCACATTTGGGAGGATGAAAAATATTCTATTACATAAATATTATTCATTTTTATAAAACCAAATGAACTTGAAAATGTGTAATATACAGACCACCTCTGCATCAGTAACCATATTCAACATGACAAGACAAATAACATTTTCAGCTATAAGAATAACAAGACACTTGCAGACAGAGTTTAAGTATACTTTTAAGAATTTCTCCATCCTACCCTAAAAGTCTTCCCATTAAGCTTCTGATCCTGCACACCAGTGGGACTAAAACCTTGACTGAGAGCCCCTGGCAGACCAAGACTTCGACAAGAGGGGTGATCAAAACAGAAAAGGAACGGCAAGAAAGTATTTCTAGTTGGTCTATTTTCCAGATCAGTCAAGGTAATGAGATAAATGAGATTTCACCAGTAGAAGAAAGGTTCCAGGAAATGTGGCCCCAGGGAGAGAAGGTTGTCAATCTCATGGTAGAGATCCACTGGCAAAAACCACTCTGAGAAATGGAGTCTAGCGTGAGCATCCTTGGCCCAAGAACTCCCTCCCATTTCAAAAGAGGAATAAGATCTCTCCCTTAGGGATCTTTGCATTGTCATAAAGACAAATGAATTTGAACCACTTAAAGTCAAAACTTTCCTGAAGCTTAAATCTGACTGGATTTGGGGTTAGAAATGCAGGAACGTACAGTAAGCAGATCAGGAACCTTTGGACTTACCCCAGAAGCCCATGAGATGGAACATGGGCCTTCTGAGCAGCGAGTCCTTGGTTCCAAATTTGGGCCCCCAAAAGTGACAATTTGGTCCTGCATTACCTGCTTGTAAGAATATATTACCAGTAACATGTAATTTTCTGCTGCTATAATAGCCATACCTATGGGTGTGACGTATGTCAGTGTGAATCGCATGGGTCCAGGTGCTTTGCTGCCTTGTACCTCTCAGACAGCCAGAGGACAAGCCTCCATCCCTTCAGCCTAAACTCCAGAGGTGAGTGGAGGAAGACAGGTAAAGGAAATGCAACCCGAAACCTGCCTCCAGAATTCAGACCTGGTTATTTATTCTGGGATGCCCATGGGCCACATTTTGGAACAAATCTAGCTCTGTTTTGATCTACCTTGGAAAAGGCAGCCTAGGAAAGGCCACCTATACTCTAGGCAAAGCAATGAGCCACCGCCAAGGGACAATGTGGGCTATTTGTAAACAGCAGCCTGAATGTCATCATCAATTATTCATCATTCAACAAAGCCACGGAGTAACTTCGTACAAAACCACTTCATGCTTACTCAAGGTTCAGCCCAATAAGAAGAAAGCAGCAAGGTGTTGGTCAAAAACTTGAGACTAACACTAGGTTGGCAAGCTATGGCCTACAGGCCAAATTCCAGCTGCTGCCTGTTTTTGTAAATGAAGTTTGATTGACACATGCGACGCCCATTTGTTCACATATCACCTATGGCTGTGTTCAGGCCACAACACTAGATTTGAGTGTTAAGGCAGAGACCACATGTCCTGCATAGCCCAGAATATCTACCATCTGGTCCTCTACATGAACAGTTGGCCAACTCCTGCTCTACATTCCCACTTCTCAAAGTACAGTCCATGGTCCAGGGGCATTGGCCTCACCTGGGAGCTTATTAGAAATGTAGAATCTCAGGCTCCACTCCAACCTTACTAAAAATGTGCATTTTAACAAGGTCCCTGGGAGGCTAGAGTGTACATTCAAGTTTGAGCACCACTGCTCAAACAGGGCTCTGCTCCTCAAACTTCGCTGACTCATTATTCACAACAGCCAAGGCATGGAAACAACCTAGGTGTCCATCGCTGGATGAATAGATAAAGAAACTGTGATATATATACATATATAATATCTATCATGATATATGTATATATAGTACACACACACACACACACACACACACACACAGAGTGCCAAAAAAAAGTATACATATTTTAAGAAAGGAAAAAAACTATTAAAATTGTAATACTCAATATATACCAATAACAAAAGATGAATACAAGTCACGTTTGACTTCTGCAATTACAAGAGGTGCTCAGAATGGTTTCCACAGCGTCCAGACACTTCTGATTACGGTGAACTACTGCTTGAGCAACGTTGACCAAAGTACCCACTTGTATAAATTTTTTTGGCACCCCCGGTGTGATCAAAACATACGAGGTCTGACAATTAAGTTCGAGAACTTGTTGGAACAATGTTGCTAATCTTTTTTTATATCACAGTAATTATTCATTATGAATTTGCACCAACTGGACAATCAGTTAACCAAGTTTACTATTTGGAAGTGCTGAAAAGGCTGTGTGAAAAAGTTAGACAAAAACAGCTTGAACTTTTCTCCAACAAATCATGGCTCTTGCATCACAACAATGCACCAGCTCACAGGGCACTGCTTGTGAAGGAGTTTTGCGGGTTTTTTTAAATATTTTATTGGGGAAGGGGCACAGGACTTTATTGGGGAACAGTGTGTACTTCCAGGCCTTTTCTCCAAGTCAAGTTGTTGTCCTTTCAATCTTAGTTGTGGAGGGTGCCGTTCAGCTTCAAGTTGTTGTCCTTTCAGTCTTAGTTGTGGAGGGCGCAGCTCAGCTCCAGGTCCAGTTGCCGTTGCTAGTTGCAGGGGGCGCAGCCCACCATTCCTTGCGGGAGTCGAAACCGACAACCTTGTGGTTGAGAGGACGCGCTCCAACCAACTGAGCCATCCGGGAGCTCAGCGGCAGCTCAGCTCAAGGTGCCATGTTCAATTTTAGTTGCAGGGGGCACTGCCCACCATCCCTTGAGGGACTGGAGGAATTGAACTGGCAACCTTGTGGTTGAGAGCCCACTGGCCCATGTGGGATTCAAACTGGCAGCCTTCGGAGTTAGGAGCATGGAGCTCTAATGGCCTGAGCCACCGGGCCGGCCCTGTGAGGGAGTTTTTAGCCAGTAAACAAATAACTGTATTGGTACACCCTCCCTACTCACTTGATCTGGCCCCCAATGACTTCTTTCTTTACCTGAAGATAAAGAGGAAGAAGATTGAGAGGAAGACATTTTGATGATTCAGGACATCAGGAGTAATATGATGACAGCTCTGATGGCCATTCCAGAAAGAGTTCCAAAATTGCTTTGAAGGGTGGACTAGGCACTGGTGTCGGTGCATAGCTTCCCAAGGGGAGTCCTTGGAAGGTGATATTCAGCAATGAGGTATGTAGCACTTTTTCTAGCATGAGTTTGCATACTTAATTGTCTGACCTTATGCAAAAAGTTCTTGGCAGCCTGAGGCTGAGTCCTTTCCCCATCATAGTTCAACAATAATTAGGTTTACTCAAATAATTCTGTAAGTCAATGTATATACTGGTCTTGAGCTACGAAAAGAAACTCAGTCAATAATAAGGAACAATCTAAACAACAGAATAGGAAAAAAGAAAAAAAAATGTAACGATACTCACTAGTCAGGTATTAAAGAGAGGGGGTAAAAACAGTTCAAAATTCTCTAATATAAACAATGAAAACCCGAACACAGACAAAAGATAACAGATGGCAGGTAGGTAGTTTCCACTGATGGCCTCTGACAACTCCTCTCTTCCCTGTGTGTTCATATTGCTTCTCACATCAGGAGATGGAGTTTTTCTCTGTCCTTGAATAGGGACTGGCCTTGTCCTTGGTTTTGACCAAGAGAATGTGGCACAAGAAACATTCTGGGGTGTCTGAGCCCAGACCTTAGGAGCAGACCTAGCAGCTTCTGCTTCCTCTGTCTTAGCACTCCATGAGATTACCATGCTACCCTGCTGGAGAAAGAAGCCACGTGAGGACACTGAAGTGCCAGACACATGAGTGACAAAGCTACTTTGGACATCCAGCCATAGCCGCCATCTGAATGCAACTGTATGACAGACTCCAGGTTAGACCAGTAGAAGAGCCATCCAGCTGAGCCCCAGCCAACCCACAGAATCCTGAGAAATAATAAAATACCTGCTGCTCTAAGCCACCAAGTTTTGGGGTGGTTTGTGACAAGGCAATAGGTCACCCAAACACAGACCACTGCAGTAGATGAGTCATTCCTCCTGCATGAAGAAAACTAAAACCTGTTCTCCCCCCTCTGGCAACTGATCCAGAACCAAAACAAACAGCACAGAACTCCAAAATTCTCAATAAGGAATCAATCCTTCCATAACTTTTTTTTTTTAAAAAAGGAATTTTGCTCATTTGAAACACCAAGAATAATGATATTTAAAATCAAACTGAAATTTATTCTGTAAAACTGGCAGCGCCTCTATCAGAATACTTTGGTCATTCCATTTCTTCCTAGCACTGCTTCCTCTGATTTTTCCAACCCCAAGTCTTTTACCTTTTTTCCCAGTTTCTTTCACTCTCTATTGTTGATATCAGGCTGTTTCTCCAGTTCATAAGTGATATTCTGTCAGAAGTGAATTTGCTGTCACTCCCTCAGCCTGCTTTTACCCAGCTACATAAGGGTCTAGAAACACAACTCAGAAGACCAGGTTGAATACAATTTCTCTCTCTTCACCTATTTCCCACCACCTGCCTGTCCAGCCCCCGGGTTATTAATGTAACT